>NC_044558.1:101634354-101955537 GCF_007565055.1 Rhinopithecus roxellana
TCAAGCATATATATATAAAATATATATATATATATATATATTTGTTTTAACTCTCTAAGCTCTTTAAGCTATGGCAATATTGAGAGTCTTTTTCAGTTCCTTGAATGAGCCATCCTTTTTCCCACACAGGCCTTTTGTACAGTGTTCTCTCACTAGCTAACATCCACACATTCTTCTAGTCTTAGGTAAGAACTCCCTCCAGAATCATCCTGCCCCAACATCCTGTGATATTGTGAAATGATGAGAAATACATATTTGGTCTTCCATCCCGTCCCTGATTCCTGGCAAGGGAGCTTCAAAAACCCAGGAATTTCCTGAGTAACACTAGTGAGATGAGCATCTTTTGCTATTCATAATGAGCCCCTTTCAACCACACCTGAGCTTATGCTAATGATGTGACTCTTGGTGGGGCCCTAGATAGCTTCAAGATGACGGCTGGTTGCCAGAGGAACCAACCATGTCATCAGAGGTCGAATTTTTAGCCCCAGTTCTGGTCCCCTACATATGGGGAGGGAGCAGGAGACTGGGTACTTACCAATGGTCAATGATTAATCAATCATGCCTACATAATGGGACCTCTATAAATATCCCTAAATGAGGGGTTTGGAGAACTTGCAGGTTGGTGAATATCGAGGTGCTGGGAAGGTGCCACACCTAGAGAGGACATGAAAGCTCTGTTGTCCCTTGCCTCCCCATAATCACCTTGCCCTGTGTATCTCTTCCATTGGGCTGTTCCTGAGTTGCAACCTTTATAATAAACAAGTAAATACAAGTAAAGTTTATTCCTGAGTTCTGTGAGCCATGCTAGCAATTTATCGTGGGAACCCCTTGACTTTATAGCTGGTAGGTCAGAAGTATAGGAGTCCTGGGCTTGACACTGGCCTCTGCAGTGGTGGCAGTCTTACGGGAATGAGCCCTTGTAGGATCTGATGCTAACTCTAGGCAGCTGGTATCAGAATTGAGTTGTTATAGGTCACCCAGCTGGTGTCTAGAAAGCTGGAGAACTGGTTGTTCGTGTGAGCAAAACCCCCACACATCTGGGGTCAGAAGTGCTCTGTGAGTAAAAAAACAGATCACAAGAATCCCTGAGCCAAAGACCACAAAGGTGGCACCCCGGTGCCTCCAGCACTTTAGATCTACCCTGATGCTAGGACCTGTCACACGGAACTGTTAACTGGCACATCACCCAGCTGTCTCCTCTCCTCCTAAGCTTATCTCAAATCCCTGCTGTGTCCCCAGTGTCCAGCACGGCACTGTGCACACAGCTTGACAACTGTATTCACAGAGTGCGATTTCACCCAATTTTTTATCTTGTTTATCAGTCAATAGCTTGGGGAAAACAAAAATATCAGAGTCCTATCAAAGCATCAGAAAATTCAGCCTCTGAGCTTCAACAACATAAGAGGACCAACAGATGGAGATGCACAGCCCGAAATGTGCCAGGCATACTAAGGAGAACAGACCTTTGGCTGACTTCCCCACAGCCATGGGCTTTAGGAGACGTCCTGCATCCTCACTGCATCCTTCTGCCCAGCTGGCAGTCACCCTGCCAGATGCTGCTGTGCACGCTGCTGCTGGATTGCAGCACAACAGCCTCCTGAGGGGGTCAGAGGCCAGCACACAGCAGTTTTTCTTTCAACAAGCCCACTGAGAGCTGAATTCAGACAAAAAATTAGATACTCATATACAAAAGACAATAAAACTGTCTTTTCTTTCATCCCTATCAAAAATGGTTATTGAAGCTTGTGAGTATTTTGAAACGGCATCTACATTTTTAAATACACTCACTATTGTAGGTTGAATTGTGTCCCCATAACCCCAAAAGGCATGATCAAGTCCTAACCCCCAGTATTTGTGAATCTGGAAATAGGGTCTTTGCAGATGTAATCAAGTGAAAATAAGATCATGTTGGATTAGAGTGGACCCTAATCCAATGACTGGAGTTTCTTTATAAGAAAGAGGAGGGAAATTTGGACACAGACACACAGGGGATAAGGCTATGTGAAGAGGGAGGCAGAGATTAAAGTGATACATCTGCAAGCTAAGGAACGCCAAGGATTGCCATTGCTACCAGAAGGCAGAGGAAGAGGCAAGGGAGGATTCTTCCCTCGTGCCTTTGGAGGGAGCTTGGCCCTGCTGACATCTTGAGTTTGGACTTCTAGCCTCCAGAACTGAGAGAGAGAAAATGTCTACTATGTTTAAGCCACCCAGTTTGTGGTACTTTGTTACAGTAGCCCTGGGAAACTAATGTACTCAAGAAAGCAAAGTTAATTGGCTCCTTCCCAACACAGGCAGTTTGAGTCATTACACTATATAAAAGATCTATCACACATTAAGGGCATTAATCAAGACTTCAGTTTTTGTATTTTTTGAAGCTTAATTCTATTTCCATCACAAAAACAGAAGCTTTCTATAAATGAAAGAAATAAATGATGCTCTAATCTCTCAACATGTTAATATTTTAGGCTTATATCCCAGCCAGGTACCTATTAATAGAGGAAGATTCTTGATCATAGAGAAGACAAAGCAAAAGAAAGCTAAAACGTTTTTCCAGGTCTTAAGGCTGACATTCTGCATACTTAGCAATGAGTTCAGTTGTACAAAGGCAATCATGAACAGAGAGCAACCAGTCATGGAGCTGCTGAATGAAATCTGGCAAGAACGTGCGTGCGTGTGTGCGTGTGCGTGTGTGTGTGCAGGTGCAATATACACCCTGGAAGCCACTGGCTACAACAGATAATCACCGCAATTTTCAACTCCATATATAAGCTGGTATAGTATGACATGCCTCCTCCCACATCTTCCCAAGTTCTCCAATATAAACACATTTCTGGCTTATCATTCCTATGCAGTTAGGTATTACAATATTTAACTCTTGGATGATAACTGGCAGCGAAGAAACACTGACACCCAGAGGCCTAGATTGGTCAATTTCTAGTTCTACTGTCATTTGATCTTTGGAAAGCATCATTTTCAAATCTCATTCACTGATACTGTAAGCTGAAGAGGCAGACAGTATCAATTAGCCTCAAGATAGCTGTGGAATAACTAAGATGGAAGCTCTTCCATTATTAACTGATTGCCATGAAAATAATTTAGAAGATATGATAAATAAAATATTTAAGGCACAGCTCTATAACTCACTCTCATAATTTTTACCACTTAATGATATGACAGAAGCCTCCAGCTCATACCATGAGCAATCAATATTGAAATATGAAAACTAATTTTTAGAGACAAGGCCCTCTTTTGAGGAATCATTATCAAACTCAGGGTCCTAGATCTGCCACGTATAAGCTGGGTGGTATGCATTTTTAAACTGTAGAAGTAAAGATGACCCACCTCTGCACAGACAGGGTGGATTCCAATTGTGCTGTCCAGCTGCTTTTTGGTCAGTCCACATTTGAGTGCAGCTGCAAAGCCTTGTGTAACTTCTCCAGCATTTGGACCCAGTACGTGAAAGCCCACAACACGTTCCTAAGGTTAAAAAAAAAAAACAATAATGCAATTAAGCTGATTTTTCTCCCCTTCTCTTCCTACACAGCCTTAGAGCATTTCTCCAGTCTATTTCTTAAAAACGCAACTCAAAAACGAGCAGAGACTTTTATTTTTTGAGATGGAGTATCGCTCTTGTTGCCCAGGCAGGAGTGCAATGGCAATGGTGTGATCTCCGCTCACTGCAACCTCCGCCTCCCTGGATTCAAGCGATTCTCCTGCCTCAGCCTCAGCTGGGACCCTATAGGCACACGCCACCACGCCCGCCTAATTTTTTTGTATTTTTAGTAGAGACGGGTTTTGCCATGTTGGCCATGCTGGTCTCGAGCGCCTGATCTCAGGTGATCCACCCACCTCGGCCTCCCAAAGTGCTGGGATTATAGGTGTGAGCCACTGCACCTGGAAAAATGGCCAGAGACTTTAATGACTGCTACTAGCAGCTATTTAGCCTAAAGACTCCCCAACATGAACCAAAACAGAGAGTATGATGTTCACTTCAAGCAGGAATGAAGGGACAAGAAACAGCTACAAGTGATTACTCATTTTATGAGAAAAAATACAAAAGGCAAAAATACAAAAATTAGCTGGGCGTGGTGGTGCGTGCCTGTAATCCCAGCTACTCAGGAGGCTGAGGCAGGAGAATCGCTTGACCCAGGGAGTCAGAGGTTGCAATGAGCCAAGATCACGCCACAGCACTCCAGCCTGGCAACATAATGAGACTCCATCTCAAATAAAAAAACATAGAAAAGAAAACTATATATACGATTGTTTTTTATGTTAGCTGTGTCGCTCTTTATGGGTTATCCTAGTATATTCATTTGAATCTTTTTTGCAGAGGATTCAGGAATTTTTCTAAAACCCTTGGTTCTACCAAAAAACCAACCTGTAACTGTCCTACTGCCTAAAGCAGTAGTTTCCAAATAGGACACATGGCTTAATTATATTCCAATTTCAAGATTAAAACAATATCAGAGTTTACTAGGCTTTTAACATATAGGTTCTTTAACATCATTTATACTTTTACTGAGGTCATTTCTTTAAAAAATGTCAGCTAAGTTAAAAAGATCAGTTTTCTTAAGAGTCAATACACTACTTAAAGAGAATGTGTGTATATGTATACCTGTGTCCCAGGTTACAATGTGTGGCAGCAGTCAAAAAACTTTAAAAATATGAATTATCCAATCCCTCATTTCATACATATGGAAAAAAACCCTGTGAGGTATAAAGTTTGCTCACAGGCTTTCACAGGTGTCTGCTAAGAAAGTACTGTAATAGGCCGGGCACAGTGGCTCATGCCTATAATCCCAGCACTTTGGGAGACCAAGGCAGGCAGATCACCTGAGGTCAGGAGATTGAGACCAGCCTGGCCAACATGGTGAAACCCCATTTCTACTAAAAATACAAAATAGCTGGGCGTGGTGGTGGGCGCCTGTAATCCCAGCTACTTCAGAGACTGAGGCAGGAGGATCGCTTGAACCTGGGAGGCGGAGATTGCAGCGAACCGAGATCCCACCACTGCAGTCCAGCCCGGGCAACAGAGTGAGACTCCGTCTCAAAAAAAAAAAAGAAGTACTGTAATGTATTGCATATTGTACTCTTACACATATACACCCTGACAATTGGGGGTTTAGGGTATGAATAAAGTATATCTGTGGGAAGAACTACTAAGAAGCACTTAAAATACCTTAGATTTACATGTAAGAACACCAGACTAGTGTTACATGTAGCAGCAGGCAATCAAATCCTAGAACTCAATTAAGGGCTCTTTCTCAGTAGTGCCAGCTGCTGAGGATCAAATGTGCGTTGCTCCTGTTCTTTTTTGTTATTAATTATATTTAGATAGTCTATGACTTTATTGTTCCTCTTCTATAAACACAAACACAGACAGTTCTCAAGTTGTGCCTTTGGTTCCTTCACTCAGTAAGTTTTGGCTGCCTGTTGACTAAGTGCAGGGCTCTGTGCCAGTGAAGATGATGAGGGAGCAGGCAGTACAGCCAAGGTCCTTGCTGGCTGCTGATACCTGTTACCTGAGACAAATGGCAGGCGAAATACTGAAGGAATGCCATCTGCACCATGTGACCAACTAAGCTATATATTAAAAACTAAAGCCAGGTGTGGTGGCCCACACGTGTAATTCCAGCACTTTGGAAGGCCGAGGCAGGCGGATTACAAGGTCAGGTGTTCAAGACCAGCCTGGCCAACATGGTGAAACCCTGTCTCTACTAAAAAAATACAAAAATTAGCCGGTGTGGTGGTGCGAGTCTGTAATCCCAGTTAGTCGGGAGGCTGAGGCAGGAGAATCGCTTGAACCTGAGAGGCAGAGGTTGCAGTGAGCCAAGACAGCGCCACTGCACTCCAGGCTGGACGACAGAGCAAGACTCCATCTCAAAAAAAAAAAAAAAAAAAAAAAAAGAAAAACTAAATAAAATTATTGGAAATGATTGAGAATTGCACTTACATTGTCTTTAGTATTACAGATTATTTTTGCATAACATTTGTTGTTATCTCTTGATGGAATTGTCCATTCCAATGGCCAAAAGTAACTATGGTAAACCTAAAAAGATAAAAAAGCAAAATTTAGACCCATTATTTTAAACAGTAAGTCTGTCAAACATACCTGGTGCAAGACAGTGGAGACTCTTTAGTAAGTAGACTTTCATTAATAAAATTCATGGAATAGGAATCTGGTCAAAAGGTAAATGACTTTACACTCCTTGCTGTCAAGCACTTTTGCTATAAGCTCAGGCTTTAATTATGTATCTCAACCTCAAAAGAGTACACCCTAACTAATAACAAAAAAGAGTGAGGGGGCCGGGCGCGGTGGCTCAAGCCTGTAATCCCAGCACTTTGGGAGGCCGAGACGGGCGGATCACGAGGTCAGGAGATCGAGACCATCCTGGCTAATACAGTGAAACCCTGTCTCTACTTAAAAATACAAAAAACTAGCCGGGCGACGAGGCGGGCGCCTGTAGTCCCAGCTACTCGGGAGGCTGAGGCAGGAGAATGGCATAAACCCGGGAGGCGGAGCTTGCAGTGAGCTGAGATCCGGCCACTGCACTCCAGCCTGGGTGGCAGAGCAAGACTCCGTCTCAAAAAAAAAAAAAAAAAAAAGAGTGAGGGAATGACAGAAATAAGCCATTTAATTACCTGCTGTCTTACACTGAAAACACACACATATACAGACCTCAATACTATCTTGTTATCCAATGTGAATGACAGCTTGGGCAAAAAACAAGTAAGGTGCCAGGATCAATTATGGTAATTATCTAGTTCTCTTGCTAAATGCTTCCAAAAGACATTTCCTCCTTTGGCATTATTCACTAAAAGCAGTGAAGGAAGGAGACAGGGAAGGAATGAAGGAAGGAGGAAGGGAGGGAAGAAGGAAGGTTGGAAGGACAGCATCCTTACTGATGTAATTCCTGGTTGACTAAACGGATTTTTTTTCTCCTCCAGCTGCTACCCTCAGTTCAAAACATGATTCGCTACCTTTTATGACCAAATTGACTATGAAGACATAAGAAGTGTTCTTCCATGTTGTGATAAATTATGTAATTTTAAAAATAAACATGGGTTACAAAATTTAATGTACAGTATCATAGTATCACAATTATATAGGAAAAAAATTAAAGGAATCACCCCAAATTGCTAACAATTGCTGTGTTACAGATCTAAGTCCATGAGTAATTGTTTCCTCTTTCCCTTACATTTTTCAGTTTCTTCAACTCACATTATACTTCTATAACAAAAAAGCAAATTTAAAAACTTAAATATTATCTATCAAGAAATATGAAATATATATGAAAAATTTCCAATTTTAATTATATATGTATGTCATGTATATACACACTCATATAGGAAATCTATCTTCAAAAAATAATCTGAGAAACAATGAATTATAAAGATGTTTGTCATTCTATTTATAATAATGAAAAACTGTAAACAACCTAATCAAAGAATGGCTTAACAAATTATAACATAGCACCCCTTAAAAGAAGAATTACACATTTTTTTAAAAATGGAGATTTTAGAGAATTAAAGATAGGAAATGTTCATGACATAACATTACCATTAAACTTGGACCTAAAACTTTAACTTCATCAAACTTTGAAAAAAATTAAGACATACATACCCACACAATAATCACATATACATATATACATACATAAAATATAAAAACGCATCAAAATATTAAGAGAAAAACTGGAAGGAAATACACAAATATATTAATAGTAGTTATCTCTTCGTGAATTAAAATTTTCTTTTTGATATTTTCCTAATTTCGAAACTTCCTATAATAAAGATATACTTCTTCTTTTTTTTTTTTTTTTTTTTTTTTTTTTTTTGAGACGAAGTTTTGTGCTTATTGCCCAGGCTGGAGTGAAACGGCCCAATCTTGGCTCACCACAACCTCTGCCTCTCAGGTTCAAGCGATTCTCCTGCCTCAGCTTCCCAAGTAGCTGGGATTACAGGCATGCAACACCACACCTGGCTAATTTTGTATTTTTAGTAGAGATGGGGTTTCTCCATGTTGGTCAGGCTGATCTCGAACTCCCGGCCTCAGGTAATCCACCCACCTCAGCCTCCCAAAGTGCTGGGATTACAGGCGTGAGCCACCACGCCCAGCCAGATACATTTTTTTTTTTTTTTTTTTTTGAGACAGGGTCTTTCTCACTCTATCACCCAGGCTGGAGTGCAGTGACGTGATCTCAGCTCACTGCAAACTCTGCCTCCTGGGTTCATGCTATTCTCCAGACTCAGCCTCCCGAGTAGCTGGGACCACAGGTGCCCGCCACCATGCATGGCTAATTTCTTTTTGTATTTTTAGTAGAGACGGGGTTTCACCTTGTTAGCCAGGATGGTCTCAATCTCCTGACCTTGTGATCTGCCTGCCTTGGCCTCCCAAAGTGCTAGGATTACAGGCGTGAGCCACCGCACCTGGCCTCAGATATACTATTCTTATAATCAGAAAAAAATGTTAATATTGCGTTACTAATAGACCAACATATTACATGCTACTACCAATGCATGTCATAAAGTAAAAGATTATTAAGAGATTTAAAATAGGCTTTTATATAAAAAAAAATTGACTTATTCACAAACCTGGTCTTTCAGAAGGTTTTATTGGAACTTGCCCCCAAAATGATTTAAAATAGCAGTTCTTCTGGGTGGCATTATTTGTGTATATAGAAATAGTGTATTTCACGTGCATTTTCCTTGACTCCATGATAAAATGTGAGCAGAAAAGTTAGTACAAATTAGAGGGTAATGCTAGAAACAAATAGTACTAATGATCGGAGCAGTGGAAATGTTAATTTTTATTTTTTCTTTTCATTTTCCTATAATTAATCAAGAGAAATCAATAAATGTGATTTTTAAAATTAAAAGGAAATATGATTGGGCCAACTGACAGAATTAGAAAATGAAAGTTAAATCAGATAAAAATTATTATACCAATACTAAATTTCCTAAAAGTGGTAACTACATTATGGTTACATAAGAAAATGCCCTCATTCACAGAAATACACAATAAAGTATTTAGGGGTAAAAGAGCATTCAACTTACTCTCAAATGATTCACAGAAACACACACATACACAGAGAATGAGAAACTACTAAAAGTGTATAAAATAAATTGGCACAATGTTAGTAATATACGAATCTGGATAATGGGTATATGGAAATTCTTTGTACTCTTTTTCAACTCTTCTGTATACGTTAAAATTCTGAAGAAAAAAAAGTAGTGATATAACATAGGAGAAAAGAGGAAAAGAACTCACCTCAATATTTTCTTCCCCAAACTTCTCCACAGCTTTCTCCTCAGAAAGGCCACAAGCACCATATTCCAAAGGAGTAAATACAGTGGTTGGAACATTTTCATAGTCACACTGTTTAAAAATGGAGGTAAGGAGTTATAATAAGGCAAAGTTCTAACTTAAAAAAAGAAAGGTACACTTCAAGAAAGTTCAAAATTGACAAAGGAAATAAGAGTAATAAATTTCTACCAAAAGTATGTGAAGTCTCAATCCCAGATATTCTACTACATTGAGAACCATTAACTTATTTGAAAAGTTTAGTAAAAGTGTGAAGTCTAGTAAGACTATGAGAAAAAGATTCATGCAGCTTCTCTATCCATCAAATAACTGATGTTATCAACAATGACACGCTTTCTTTCCCCTTAATAAAGCAGCCAAAAATAATACTGGTGTACCCAAATCTGATAGTCTTGTATTATCAGTGATAAAAAAATTAAAAGACTTCTTTAAAACATCAATTAGGTAATACATATTAACAGCTATAAAACATTTTATCCTTTTGGCCCAATAATCCCACCTATAGAAATCTATAATAAGATTATAGATATAATTTAACATATAGATGATCTATTACTATATTTTACTATAATATACAATACTAACATAGTAATAGTCTGATATACAGAAAAGGCTACATGTATTAATTGAACATTGCTGTAATACTCAATAGTGGGAATGTTGGAGTAGCTTAAAAATCCCAATTAGGGCCGGGCATGGTGGCTCATGCCTGTAATCCCAGCACTTTGGGAGGCTGAGGCGGGTGGATCACCTGAGATCAGGAGTTCGAGACCAGCCTGGCCAACATGGTGAAATGCCATCTCTACTAAAAATAACAAAAATTAGCTGGGCATAGTGGCAGGCGCCTGTAATCCCAGCTACTTGGGAGGCTGAGGCAGGAGAATCGCTTGAACCTGGGAGGTGGAGGTTGCAGTGAGCCGAGATCGCACCACTGCACTATAGCCTGGGGGACAAGAGTGAGACTTCATCTCAAAAAAAAAAAGTAAAAAAAAAAAAAAAATCCCAATCAGAAAGTGATTCTGTAGTTCATACTCTTATAATGTAAAACTGCACTATGCAGCCATTAAAATGGTAAAGAAAACCATGAGGGAAAAAAGGTTAACTCTTAGGACTATATTCAAAGCATACTGTACGATGTTAATAGGTACAGAGGACAAGAGGATTCCATAGTCAAATGAACTTGTAAAGAGCTGGATTAAGCAAATAAATGAGTTCCTCTATCAGGTTTCTCAGAACCTTTAATATGCTGCTGTGAATTGTGAAAAAATATATTATGTAAATGCCAAGGGTTTATAATGCCATCTGGTAAAAGCCTAGCGGTTATACACAGAGGTGATCCAAAGTAACATTCTGCATTTAAAATAAGAGAAGTGCAATTCTCACTCTCTAAAACAGGGAGATAAAATCTTTAAAACATGCTCGCCTCTAGAAACAATAAATATAATCAATTTTCTCTAAAAAAAATACATAGACCCTTGGAATTCTAATTTAAAATAAAGGCAGACAATCACTTACACCACAATGGTGTATCAGGGACTAGATTCACCCTCCTGCTTTAAACAACTAGAAAACCAGACAAGGATGGAGCAACACTTTTTAAGACACTGACCAAGAGGCAGTGCAAGCCTGTGATCCCGGAGGGAAGGGAAACAAATGAGATGAGTCCTGTGACTGCTCCAGCTTACTGCTCAGAGGCAGTTTCTAAGCCTCAGTGCAGGGAGGGAGAGCTCAAACAGAGACCAGAGTCTTTCTTGTAAGTCAAGGTGGTTTCAAGTTGCAAGTCAGAAAACCAAAGCAGATGGAATTGCATGTGTAAAGAGAGTTCCTGAGGTCTACAGAGGTCTTCTTAGATTACGGCTGAGACATACAATAGTATGTCCAAGGAAACAAAAAGACTCATGAATTTCTGTTTTTTTGGAAACAAGGTCTTACTCTGATGCCCAGGTTGGACTGCAGTGGCATGATCACAGCTCACTGCAGCCTTGACCTCCCAAGTTCAGTTTATTCTTCCACCTCAGCCCTCTGAGTAGCTGGGACTAGAGGCACATGCCACCTCACCCATCTCATTTTTTGTATATTTTGTAGAGATAGGGTTTCGCCATGTTGCCCAGCCTGGTTTCAAATTCCTGGGCAAGTGATCCTCCTGCCTCAGCCTCCCAATGTGCTGGGTTACAGGTGTGAGCCACTGTGCCCAGCCATATCTTACTTTAAAGCACAACTCCATTCAATGATTTAGCTTTTTTTTTTTTTTAAGGAAACCACTGAGATATGAATTTAAGAATAAATTAAATGCATCCAATCTCAAGCTATATTGAGATACCCGATACGCAACAACTGCTACAATGCACACAAGATGTAATTCAAAGAGGCAGTCTTGTTAAATGTATTCTAAATTTTCTAAATAGTAGTATGAACCAACTGCTATTCCCTAAATAATCAATCTGGCATTCAATATCTTAACCCTCAATCCATTAATTCAAAATACGAGATTTTATTACATTACATCCCAAGTAACCCCAGGTCACAAATTTTGCTAGCATCACTCTTTGAGGTTCCCATTACTGTAACCAACTGAAACCATGATAAGGAAAAAATGGGTAACGCCAACATTATTTACAACTAATGTTTCTGGAATCCTTTTTAAAAAACAGCTGTCTTTATTCTTTTCTGGCCATCTAGTCCCATGAAACATACTGAAGAGTTTTAACATCCTATACTGGCTTTTAAAAAATCACTTTAAAATTTAATATAACATTTAATGTATTCAACATTCTAAGACAGATTATTTTCTAAGGACTGGGTAATAAGGCCTGAAGAGTGGTTTAAGCTGCTTTGCATACCGACACCATTACCTAAATCCTCAAGTCCTTTTATAGCCTAGATAAGTGCCATAAAAAGACTCAGAACATTTTATTTATATTGGTAATGATGACATAGATATAAAATGTAACTATTTAGAGTATATGGATATAAAGTACACTATTCAACAATAGTGCTGAAACCTATTAATCAAGTTCTTTTTATTCATAGTGTGAATCCAAGATGTCAATTTTCTTTTTTTTTTTTTTTAGACAGAGTTTTGCTCTGTAGCCATGGCAGGAGTACAGTGGCGCGATCTTGGCTTGCTGCAACCTCCGCCTCCCAGTTCCCGGTTCAAGCAATTCTCCTGCCTCAGCCTCCAGAGTCGCTGGGATTACAAGCATACGCCACCACGCATGGCTAATTTTTGTATTTTTAGTAGAGACGGGGTTTCGCCATGTTGGCCAGGCTGGTCTTGAACTCCTGACCTGGTGATCGGCCTGCCTCGGCCTCCCAAAGTCCTGTAATCACAGCCCTGAGCCACTGTGCGCGGTCGAGTGTCAGTTTTCATAATAAAGTCACAATGTACAGCAGCCTTAATAATATCTTGTCTGAAATACAGCTAATAAAGGACATCTAGGATGCCATCACCAAAATAACTAAATTAGTCAAGATCTGCAAAACTTCCCAAGTGCCCCCTAAATAAGGAACTGGGAGTATTGCTGACAACAGTATCTAACGAGCAACAAGCACAACACTCACCTTGACAGTGGAACCTGCATAGAGCCTCTGAGCCAGCAATCTTCCTGCCTGGATTGCAACTGGGGTGAGCTCCACCTTATCCTCCAATATATCGCCAATGGCATAGATGTAAGGCACATTGGTCTGTTCTTCATCTGTGACAGGTATTTTTCCAGTCCTGCAATTTTATACAGTTAAAAATAATCATTAATTACCATTATTAATTAAGGAGAACAAAATCCTCTGTTTTCCCAGGGAAGCCCAAAATTGTGACTCTAGCTGAGGGCAACGTTCTAATGTATTAAAAATATAACAAAACAGCTCAAAGGAACAAAATAGCTTTTCATGACAATTCTGGTCACTATTCTGAAAATCAAAGAAACAAGAAAACTAAGAAATTTTAGAATGGAAGAACTCCAACACAGTGGCTAAGAGTGAGGATTCTAAATTATAACTCCCCCCAAAATGGAAAAAGAAAACAAACAGGAAATACTAATGTGAATGGCACTGGAAGAGAAGTTTTCTAGTCGAGCTCTTCAACTATGGTAAAAATTAGCTTTAAAAAATCTAAAATTCAGCCAGGCACAGTGGCTCACACCTGTAATTCCAATACTTTGGGAGGTTGATGTGGGTAGATCACCTGAGGCCAAAAGATGGAGACCAGCCTGGCCAGCATGATTATAGGTGTGATGACAGGCACCTGTAATCCAGCTACCAGGGAGGCTGAGACACAAGAATTGCTTGAACCCAGGAAGCGGAGGTGGCAGTGACACGAGATTACACTACTGCACTCCAGCCTGGGTGACAGAGCGAGTCTCTGTCTCAAAAAAACAAACATACAAACAAAAAACTAAAATTCTATAATTGACCAACGCTGTAAATAACTGAAATAGTATTAAATATGACATAACAGACCAGGCACAGTGGCTCACACTTGTAATCCCAGCATTTTGGGAAGCCAAGGCAGGTGGATCACCTGAGGTCAGGAGTTTAAGATCAGCCTGACCAACAGGGCGAAACCCCATCTCTATTAAAAATACAAAAATTAGCCGGGCATGGTGGTGCATGCCTGTAATCCCAACTACATGGGAGGCTGAGGCAGGAGAATGGCTTGATCTCAGTGGGCGGAGGTTGCAGTGAGCCGAGATCACACCATTGTACTACAGCCTGGGAGACAAGAGAGAAACTCTGTCTCAAATAAAATAAATAAGTAAATAAATAAATATGATATAATAAAGGTTTTTTCTTACTTTTCATTTATCTTCACCCCTACAGTTTCTAAGCCAATTTTTCTTGTGCAAGCATCTCTTCCTATTGCCAGCAACACCTGAAAAATTATTAATATATTAGTGACTAATAACAAAAAGGCTTTGCATTTATTACTTAATCATATTTTTCTCTGCTTACTAAGCTAATCTGATCTCATTTTTCAAGCTCGGAAATAAGTATTTCACTAAGAAAATAATGCAAGAGTTTAAATAAATTTAAATCTTCAGAAAAAATCCTTTGAACATATATATTAGAAATTATTTTCCATTTCTTATTAGGAAAAAGAGAATTCATAATTAATAAACCTATCCAAGTTTAAAGACAACGACATCATAGTGTATAACCAAATTATTTTTTAAGTGGTTGTCTGGGGAGATGAAAGAAAACAACACAGGAAAGAAATTCTGGCTCATTTAAAAATTCTGTTGCCTTTGTATAGCCATTTGACTAATAATACTTTAAGTCATAGTGGAAAAAATCTGAAGCCATACCTTTACCAAAACAATTTTTTTTTTTTTTTTGAGACGGAGTCTTGCTCTGTTGCCCAGGCTGGAGTGCAGTGGCACAATCTCGGCTCACTGCAATCTGCGCCTCCTGGGTTCAAGCGATTCTTCTGCCTCGGTCTCCCGAGTAGCCGGGACTACAGGCGAACACCACCACGTCCGGCTAAATTTTGCATTTTCAGTAGAGACAGGGTTTCACCATGCTGGCCAGGATGGTCTCAATCTCTTGACCTCGTGATCCACCCGCCTTGGCCTCCCAAAGTGCTGGGATTACAGGCGTGAGCCAACACGCCCAGCCACCAAAACAAATTTTAATATTATATGTTACTGAGATGTCTTAGAATGGGCATAGAAACAGTACATTTGGAAATCACTAAGAGCCATTTTAAGTTCCTATAAGATACCCAATAAGCACGTTATTTGCTTTCTGATAAAGTATTAACCTGGGCCCATTCCTTACCGTATTATACTCTCCTTCAATGATTTCCTCACTATTGGTGGACTGAGCTACTACTCTGAGTCGGCCTGGTGTCCCCGCTTCAATTTGTTCAATCTGTAAGAGTGATGAAGTTTTACTGTGAAATAAGGACATTTATCAAGTTGGATTATCTACCTTCCCCTTCCATCTGGTTAACCCAAAGTTAAAATATAAAATCTTGCTTGATAGGTCTTTTATGTCCCATCTCCCTCACTTAACATTATCAGGATGATAAATGATTATCTCCTTCTTTTTCACTGCTCAATGTTGTTTGCTAGAAGGGCTTTCTTTTAAAGAGTTCTCAAACAATAAAATTCAGAGAAAAATGGGGGGAAAAAGCAAGCTACACAAAGCACACTACCATCCCTAAAATCAAACCAATGAATTACTGCTTTTCCCAGGTTTCTATCTTGTGATTCACCCAGAACCATTAATCCCACGAAGGGCAACTGTTGCCCAAACTCAGAGATTCTCTTTTGACTACAGATGCTCAGCTTTCATTGACAACAAAGGATAGATTAAATTAGAGTAGGTCAATAGTGATATGGGTAACAGCTAGAAAGTCTTAAAAATCGGAGTGGGCAAGGAGATGTGGGTGTTTATCAGAACCAGGGGGTGTTTTCAGTTGTTAAGGATGTAGAAAGAAATGAGCAAGCCCTGATACTTGAGTGATGGCAGATGAGAATAAATGTATCAACCCGCTACACATAGATGTCAACGACAACCTATAGACTAGGTTTAATGACTTAGAAACCCACCTGGAAAACTATCCAGGGTTATTTTATTTGACACCAATAAATAATAAAAATTTCCTTCCTGAATTCCCTTTCCTTCTTATATAGTTAAATAAGCCTCTCTGAACATACTGGAAAAGTCTTTCTTATTTAACTTTAATTAAAATGTTCTAATCCTTGGAAAAGAGCTTAACTGGTCCATTGCTTAAGATTAGTTTGGAAACATTAAGGGCCTCATTCCACCTCCACCCTTATTCACTTTTGTACTTCAATCAGGCCTTTTTTGTATCTAGAACAATATTTCTTCCCACAGAGCCTTTCTACATATACTACATTCTCTGTAAAAAAATGTACCCTCTCCCCACTCTCCACAGAAGGTTCCTTCCATTCGGTCATTTTATAATACAGCAAGAGTTTAATACCCAGCTGTGGGAATCAGATACTCTGGTAACCCTATTTTACTAGGAATAGTCCACCAGGTTTTCAAAAGGGTCCACAACTCCCCAAATGTTAAAAAAATATATATATAGGAAGATGTTACTTTCTATCAGTACTGCATATACATACAACTATTGTTTACTGTTGTTATGAATCATAGCTCTACTGCAAATATAGCATATATACCTCTACTGCTACAGGCCAGGCGCAGTGGCTCAAGCCTGTAATCCCAGCACTTTCGGAAGCTGCTCTGGGAGGACCACTTGAGGTCAGGAGTTGAAGATCAGCCTGGCCAACATGGTGAAAGCCCTCTCTACTAAAAATACAAAAATTAGCCAGGTGTAGTGGCACGCACCTGTGGCCCCAGTTACTCAGGAGGCTGAGGCAACAGAATCGCTTGAACCTGGGAGGCAGAGGTTGCAGTCAGCCGGGATTGGACTACTGCACTCCAGCCTGGGTGACAGAGCCAAACTCCGTCTCAAAAAAAAAAAAAGTAAAAATAAAAAACAGCTACAGTAATCAAGCACTGACAGCTTCCAGGAAATTTGTGCCTTAATCTTCACAACAATATTATGAGATAGATTCACTTTAGACTTACTCTCTACCAGGTACTTTTCTAATTACTTTGTAAGTGTTGGCTAATGCAATTCTCACAAGAATTGTTAGATGCTGTTATCAACCTCATTTTACAGAAGAAACAGGTTCAGAGAGGTAACTCTTCCAAAGTCATAGAGCAAGAAACTGGCAGAATAGTATGTGAATTCAGGTCGTTCCAATCCCAAAGTTCATATTCTTATCTATCAGCATTAGGAGATCCATAGTCACATACACAACTCAAGTCAACTCACTGAGAGATGAAAAAAAAATGACAACTATAATTCCTTAAGTTTAACAAAATAGTCCCACCATTTTCCCTGCACTAGAGAAAATTATCTATTAGTCTGAGACGTACACTAAGTGTTCAATTTTGTCGCTCTTATGTATCAAAACATTTCTGACAATGTTAACAAATCCCAGGTGTGACTTGGCATAGTATCAGATCTTTTCAAAAGATTAAAAGAGCGAAAAAGGTTAGTACACATAAATAAATGAGATAAGCGGGATGCCAGAAGTATGTAGTGTTTATGTTGAGACTGTACCATATACCAAGGGGGAAATGTCCTATGGGGAGCCAGGGAGTGCAGGTAGGGTCTAGTCTTGAAATCTTATTTAAATCTCTGGTGCATATGAAGAAACAAAATATTAACAGACCAAAGATGACAAAGGAATGCATAAAGGAAAGCGTTAAACAGAAGAGAACAGAAGAAAACCAAAAGTGAGAAAGTTGACAAAGGAAGACATTATTAATCTATAAATAAGAACAAAGCTATATAGGTGTTTAGATGGTAGGGAGGTACAAGTTTATATACCAGCATACAGCAGTAGGGGAATCAGCATTCCTGATGGTTTATAATGCTCAAAGGATGCTTCCACCACCAACTCAACTCTCTTTTTGCCTTTTACCATGACTGTAGAATCAACAAACCTACAGGCAAACCCACTTACTTTAATTGGTACAAACTGTCTTATAAACTTGATGCCATGTTCTTCCATGTGTTCACCAATTTTGTTGGCCATGTCCTGGTCAAATCCTCTAAGAAGAATGGACCTAACCATAACAGTGACATCTAAACCAATACCAGCAAGAAATCCAGCACACTCCAAAGCGACATAGGATGCTCCAACGACCAGGGTCTTACCCGGGCAGTAAGGCAAGGAGAAAAGATCATCACTGGAAAAAGAAAAAAAAAAAAAAGAAAGAAAGAAAGAAGAAAAAAAAAGTTCCTATATGAATAATTACTAAATCCAAGTACACATTTTTACTTTGATAAGAACATACTTTCAAGATGATAAACATTCTACTAGCTACACACATGAATACATGAGAAGGTTTTATAATTCTTAGATACCCTTTCTTGCCACTCAGTTGCTTTGGGAGTAGCTCAAGCTACCCATAGCTAAACACAGCAAACTGTGTGACTTCTGATATTAGTCAGTTAGTCCAATTCATCTTCACACTAAATGATTTTGAACTGTTTGGAATAAATCATAGATTTGCAGACCCTAACCTCCATCCTCATGCCACCATTCAGCTCTCTCTGAGGTGGAAAAACCTGTGTTACTTGTCTTCAGCTGAAACATCAATTATTATTAAGAATGTGGACAAGAACAGGGGGGAAAAAAACTTTCAATATCTTATAATATAAAAGTCAACTATAAAAAGTAGAACCTGACAAAAGTCTTCTAGTTGAGCTAGGGACACAGAGATCATAAAAGCATTGTTAGAGAATGAGTTTTTAAAAAATATCAGAAGGGGGCCTGCTATTGTCTGAATGTCTATGTACCCCCAAAATGCATAGATTAACATCCTAAACCCCAAGGCAATGATATCAGGGGTGGGGCTTTTGGGAGGTGATTAGGCCATGAGGGCAGAGCACTCATGAATGGGGCTAATGGCCTCATAAAAAATGCCCCTGAGACCTACCTCTCCCCCTTCCACCATGTGAGAAAGGATAAAAGCATATACCAAAAAGAGCCTTAAGGAGAAGAGTAACACAATCAGCAACTCCCGAGCAAAAAGGATCCAAGAAGTCACATTTACCAACACTCTGCCTTAATGACTTCATAATTGAAAGCTCCTGAACAATGTCACCAGTGTTACCATTTGACAGGCAAAAATAAACCACACAGCAAAACATCTCCTTGCTTGACTCATTTCAGGAGGTCCTTCTACACTGACACTGTAACCATTCAAACAGCACTGAGTAGGGTCTACATTCTGATAAATCTAAATGACCTGCCAGCCTTTAATTCTTTTAGCAGCCACTCTGCAAGGGTTAAAGGGTAAAATATATGATCCTCATTTTACAAAATCTAAATGTATATATGTATCATACCTATTTTACAAAATGTGAATATCCATTGATTACATACTTACATACTCATACATGCATAAATTTCAAATACAAATGCAAATATAAATCTATACTTGTATGTTAGTGATACTAATTCTGTGTAGCAAGATGACCAATGTTTGGTTTTCAATATTTAAAATGTTCTCCTTTAAAATCATTTTTCCTTTTTCTCTCTCCCAAACCCCTGCCCCCAGAGAGGGCACAATGTGGCAAAGAAATCTGTCTGAAGTCCAAAAAATTGACGACATGGGTTTGAAGAAAAATGTGAAAGCAAAATCCACAATAGGTTTTTCTTTTCCATCCTGCTTTTTTTCTTTACCTGCTAATGCAGTATTCTTTGTCACCAGGGATGCCCAAGTAACGTGGTCTTTCACCAGTGGCAATGAGAAATCTCTCTGCTGAATAAATTTTTTCTTTGCCTTTATTATTTGTTGCCTACAAAGGAACCAATATGAAAACCTTATTAAGTAATCATTCCTCAGAATTGTAAACTTCATAGTTAACAAAGGCCATTCACTACATTGTCTCATTTCATCCTCATAATGAGGACAATAATATAGTAAAAAGGATAAATTAAGACTGAGTAGTTAACAGACTTGCTCGAAGTCACAATGCTAGTAAGTGCCAGAGCCAAACCTCAAATCCAGGTGGTCTGGTCCAGTACGCTTACATTTTACCATACCTCCACACAAGGCCCCATAGGATGATATGACAGCAAAATCACCAAACTAGATAGTCTGGGTCACAGTGGCTATTACTTTTATTATAATACTTTAACATTTTCCAGCCAAAGCTTTAAAAAAAAAAAAACAAACTAGTCAGGATGTCACATAATTACCTTAATCCTGTGAGGACCAATAAACTGCCCGTAAGCATTCTCATAGACAACTTTTTTCTCCCGCAGTGCTACTCGGTAGCCCCAATTCAAAGAGCCAATGTGATTCTGTACAGCTTCTATCATTCTGTCCCAATCATGCTTAACTGTATAAGAAAATAAGACAAAATCTTGTTTGGCTTTTCAACTCCTGGCAAAGATCATTTCTCAATAATCACTCAAGTGAAATACAAGGAGCAGAGCTCTAAAAGGCAATCTAAAAGAGCAAATCCTCCATTTTGAGCACATATGCCACTTTTTCATCTTCAAATATTCTTTCTCTTTTATAAGACTAATACAGTTAAATAATACAAGACAGATCTCCTGACAATTTTAAACTAAAATAACAATACACAAACTTTTCCCTTCTTTATCTAGAAATGAACTTGAATTTTACTGATTTCTGGGATATATTAAGGCTTAGGATTCTCTGTTTGTAAGAAAATCCAAGAGATTCTGATGTAGCCAAGTATGGAGTTACTAAACTAGTAACAATGTTTATGCCAGGGACTGGCAAACTGAAACCATGGGCCAATCCAGCCCATCACCTTTCTGTAAATAAAGTTTTATTAAAATACAGCCATGCTTATTTATTTCAATATTTTCTAGTGCTACTTTCACACTACATGGGCAGAGTTAAGTAGCTACTAGAGACCCTATGCCCCAAGAATCCTAAAATATTTACCATCTAGCCTTTTATGGAAAAAATTCACTGACAGTTCATTTAGACAGAATTTTAAGAGTCTATCACATTTCCCTCCAAACTCCCATATCTCATCAAAGAGAAAACATTTTTATTCTTTTTGATTCTATCATAATTAAATTAATCCTCAGGGCACTAAAGTAATATTAAATTTCAAAGGATAAAAATCAACCCTTGGGTATTCAAATAATCTCTCTTTTTTATTCCTCGCCCAGACAGAATCTTGCCCTGTTGCCCAGACTGGAATGCAGTGGCTCAACCTGGGCTCACGGCAACCTCTGACCCCCCAACCCCAGGGTTCAAGCTATTCTCGTGCCTCAGCCTCCCAAGTAGCTGGGAGTACAAGTGTGGGCCACCACGCCCAGCTAATCTTTTGTAATTTTAGTAGAGACGCAGTTTTGCCATGTTGGCCTGGCTGGTCTCAAACTCCTGACCTCAAGTGCTCTGCCCACTTCAGCCTCCCAAAGTGCTGGGATTACAGGCATGAGTCATTGCACCCAGCCTCAATAATCTCTTCTTTAGAGACAGGGTCTCACTCTATTGCCCAGGCTGGAATGCAGTGTACAATCAATCATAGCTCACTGCAACCTCGAACTCCGGGGCTCAAATTATCCCCCTGCTTCAGCCTCCTAAGAAGCTGGGACTATAGGAGAGGGCTTCCATGCCCAATTAATCTTTTTTTTTTTTTTTAGAGACAGGGTCTTGCTTTGTTGCCCAAGGTAGTCTTGAACTTCTGGTCTCAAACTTATCCTTCCCCTTGGCCTCCCAAACTGTCGGGATTACAGGCATGAGCCACCTGGCCCAATAATCAATATCTTATAAACGACTAGGGAAATAAATAAGATACAGGTAAATATACTCTGGTGGTAGGCAGAAGACAGGTCCTAGGGCAGCTGTGGTTTAGAAAGAAGAAGAGAATCAACATATATTGAAAGCTTCTCTCATTGAAATGAGAAATGTGAGTCTCTAATTCAGTGGGCAAGTAGACTGGCTATACGGTAAGTGTTGAAAACAGGCTTACAACACTTACTGGCCAGCCTCTGGAAGTGGGAATGACAGCACAAAAAACTGATTTATAGTCTCCAAGAGAACAGATAGATCATGGATATTGAATTCATATGATCATAATATGTTAGAATTAGAGCGAACCTTAAGAGATTGGTTCAACTGAAAGAAACAAAAAAAAGTAACTGCAGATGCCACTGTGGTTATGGTTCTAGAGGACCAGGTAGCTTGTGGGTGGGGAAGGCTGCAGGAAGGTTGGACTAACCTGCCTGCCTGGCCTGTCTACCACCACTACAAAAGTCTCAGGACTTGCTGTTTCTCTACTAGGAGTGGAATAGAATAGTATATAACTCACCTACACATGCTAATCATCTAAGCTGCAGTCATTACCAATGTTTTACAAAATTTCTTCTTATATCCCTCCCTCTCTTAAGGATCTGAGCAAACAGTGTGATCCCAACATTATAAAGCTTTAAAAGTTAGTGATTTTCTAAGATTCTAGACTTGGAAAAGGTACTATTATCTTAAGTAGGAAGTAAAAGCATCAAGAAAAGAAGCATAAGTAGTTTGAGTGACAGCAAAATTTTTCCAAGCATGTATTTATGCCTTTACATTTAATACACAATTAAAACCCTGAAAAAGCCACAAAATAGTTTAACTTGGCTACCGGCTGGAGTATTTTCCCTCAAATGCTCCATAATGCATAGGTCTCAAACCTCAAATCAGATACGGGTTGGAGTTTCACTCTTCACAACAGAGTGGCATATGTCATAAATTAGCCAGGAAGCTATGCCAAATCTCACTTTATTCTTCTACTAGATAATGCAATCTACTTTCTAAAATTAACGATTCTGCCGGGCATGGTGGCTCACGCCTGTTAATCCCAGCACTTTGGGAGGCCAAGGCAGGCGGATCACGGGGTCAGATCGAGACCATCCTGGCTAACAGGGTGAAACCCCGTCACTACAAAAAATACAAAAAATTAGCCGGGTGTGGTGGCGGGCGCCTGTAATCCCAGCTACTCGGGAGGCTGAGGCAGGAGAATGGCGTGAACCCAGGAGGCAGAGCTTGCAGTAAGCCGAGATGGCGCCACTGCACTCCAGCCTGGGTGACAGAGCGAGACTCTGTCTCAAAATAAATAAATAAATAAAATTACATTAACAATTCCAATCTCTTCAACTCGTCTAGGGTTTCTAGAGTACTCTAAATATTTTTAATCCAACAAAGTCTAACCACCCCCTCCTCAACAAACAACCCCCACCCCCTACAATATTGGCTCATGAAACAAGACTTCTTTGGAGGAAGAAAAATGCAACAGCTTCAAAAGAGAGCAAATGCAATTAGTACTTCCTTACAAATTATAAACATTGTATGATTTCTCACAAACACTACATGACAATATATTCAAAAGAATTCTAATTTTATATTATAGAAATACCATAATCCAAATGCAGTATCTGTTGTTACCATAACTGTGTAAATACTTGACAAAGGATAACTCCAGTGATTATATCCATCAAAAATGTAAACAATAAAAACAACTAGGCTATTTGCTCTCTTCGTGAAAATTGATGATGCATTACAAAGACTGCAGCTCAAACCCCCAAAAGCACAAACAGAAGAGTAGCTTTTCCCTCTCATACCTGTCTCCTCGACTTTCCATCCATAGTTTCGAGAGTCTTGTAAGGCTTGTCCTAACAAAGCTGCTTGATGCATCAGTTTTTTAGGTATGCAACCCACATTCACACATGTTCCTCCGAGACCTACAACAACATTGAGAAAGCAGTTTATAGCCTGCTTTCCAAGCCTTACAAATATTCAAAGAACAAAGTCAACAATTTTTACAACTCTAAGAAATATTGTATTACATTTGCTTAATGTGGCCAATAATAAAGTTTATTCCTAAATCTTACAACATTCGTCAGTTCAGAGACCCTTACATACCAAACACGGTAACGTCATCCTAAAACGAAACAAAAAGAGGGGCAGATTTCCACGATTTCCATATACTTCAAAGATACAAAATTAATTGATTGTTGATAAAGATGCCAGAAATTGAAATTTTACTATGTACACAACCCTATATAGATGACCCGACTTACGATTTTTCTCTTCATGTTGATACCCATACACCCATACTGTGTTTCACTTTCAGTACAGCATTCAATAAATTATATGAGATATTCAACACTTTATTATAAAATAGGCTTTGTGTTAGATGATTTTGCCCACTGTAGGTTAATGTAAGTGTTCAGAGCATGTTTAAGGTAGACTAGGCTAAGCTATGATGTTCAGGAGGTTAGGTGTACTAAATGCATTTTCGACTTGTTTTCAACTTACAAAGCATTTTATCAGGATGTAGTCCCCCACTGTAATTCAAGCAGCATCTGCACTTGCCATTGAATCTATGCACAGAGGTAACTGATAAAGGCGTTGTTATCCTGGGCGATTAGAGTGCAGTGGTTCTTAAACTACACATAAAATTTGGTGTATATGGGCCAGACGTGGTGGTTCATGTCTGTAATGCCAGCACTTTGGAGGCCGAGGTGGGTGAATCATTTGAAGTCAGGAGTTCAAGACCAGCCTGGCCAACATGGTGAAATCCCGTCTCTACTAAAAGTACAAAAAATTAGCCGGGCGTGGTGGTACATGTCTGTAATCCCAACTACTCAGGAGGCTGAGGCAGGAAAACTGCTTGAACCCAGGAGGTGGAGGTTGCAGTGAGCCGAGATAGCGCCACTGCACTCCAGCCTGGGCAACAAAGCGAGACTCCATCTCAAAAAAAATTTTTTTTTGGTGTATATGTGCATTTTTTTAAGGAGGTGGCCTACAGCATTCACTTGGTTTTTTAAAGGATGCATAACTTCCCTTGCTCCCTAAAAAAAAACTTTAGTATCCCTAAGCTTAAAGAACATGGTGACAGCTTGTTTCCATTAGAACAAAACACAGGCAGGTGACCAAAATGACGTGAGTTAAGAGTGAAAGATGGCAACAGACTTCACAGCTCAAAGTCGGTCCTCTGAGCAGAATGCTACCAGCGTCTCTCTGGAATATAAACTTCACAGGTCAGAAGGGGGAATACCTAGCAACAAGAGCAGTGTCTGACACAGATTGACACATTAAATGTCTGCTGAATGGATGAATTGGAAATTGTGACATCGCCTTATCTGGACTTCCTGCTTCTTGGTTCCTTCTAATGCAAGGAGCCAAGTAATCTTTAAAAAATGTTATATTATCATATGGCTCCCCTGCCTTAGAGTCTTCAAAAGCTCATTTATATGCTCTGATTAGTCCAATTTAGTCCAAATTATATGCTTCGATTAGTCCAAATTCCCTATCTGGGCCTACAAAACCCTCGATAGTGACACCTGCCTTCCTCTCTGGTCTCACCTCACACTACCACCTCCAGCTCCCATTATCTATGCCACAACCATGAAGGACTCTTACCTACCTCAGGGCCTTTGTATGTGCTATCCTCGAAGAAAGAGAAGCTGCCTGGAAAGTTCTGCCTCACCTTTTGACAGCTGGCTCATTCTCATACTTCGGCCTCTTCTAAATGTCACCTCTTCAGATGCCTTCCTTGATAATCTTCTCAAAGTTAAACTCTCCTTTATCCACTTCATCTCTATGCCACTATATAATTTTTTCAATACCACTTACCACAACTCCTAAAGTTCTTATGTATCTTTTGTCTCCCCACTTAGAATATAAGCTCCACAAGGGCAGGAACTTTGAATGTGCCAAGTTCACTGCTATATCATCACTGCCGTGGTTCATAATAGATGTTTAATAAATATTTGTTGAATAAATGAATAATGAATATATAATTCATCAAGACTCAGAAGCAGTAAGGGCTAGGCAGTAAAGTATCTGATTCCAGTTTTGTTCAATGTAGGAGGCAGATTTAAAACAGAAATCCACATATGAAAAGTTTAAATTTTCAGTTATTAAGCCCCTATATATGCTAGATTACTCAAATATTTACCTTTAAATCATAGCTTGTAGACAAGGTTTCTACTTCTTGACTCTGCCAAAGAACCTAAATTTTTAGCATTTAATCTGATCCATTTTAACTTGGCTCAAATAAAAGATATATATGTTTTGGGGCTGGTTTTTCTTTAACTTAGTTTTTGATTTTTTAAATTAGGCTTTAGGAGCCAGTTAGATTATTGCCAGGGGAAAACTACTTCGGCAACATCACTTCTAGAGTATTTTAAAAGCTTACCCCATCTAGTTCCAAGAGGGGTGGGAGTGACAAAGTCCAGGACCATCACCTTCTTGCCATATTGGGCTGCCTCCTGGAAAATAAAATTATTGAAGTGAGTTGAAAAGGTTAACATGACAGATTGGAAATGAGCTGTTAAAAATCCATGATTTTTTTTTAAGCTATAGAACTTAAAGCATAACGAGTAATTAATACCTGGGTACTTCACACACATCATGATGATTAATTCAACTCCAGGATAAAAATTAACAGATATTCAGATAGTTGTGAGAGTAGATTTTAAAATTATGCATAATAGAGTAGTAAAATTGTTAGAATCAGCTGGAAACCTTAGACTTCTCACATAACTCCATTCAAACAATAACAGATTAAGCAATACCTGAAAAAAGAAAGTGGCCATTTCCAAGCAAGTTGCCAAGTAGCTGAAAAAGTAGGTTTACTGACAGTCTACAGCCCTTAATGCAACCTGTATCCTATAAGGTGATATTTTAAACATCATTTTAAAGTTTAATCTAATTTGGTTTCTAAAGCATAATACTGAAGAAGTTTTTCTTCTGTATTACAAGATTTCCTAAAAATTTCACATGAGGAGCTCATTAAAAAGTTGACAATATCTATGATGTTTCCAAATCTATTTTGAGGGAAGGAAACAAGAGTTAGAAGTTTGTTTTGCAGGGTATCTTTTCTTTCTCAGAGAATAAGCTTTGTATATTGGCAACTAGACCTCCAAAGGTTATTTGAAAGGACTGAGTCTACATGTCTTTCAAACACACCATCACTGGAGTAAAACACATCAGGTATTATTCCTGAATTACTTTCAGCAAAGCACTGCTTCATGCCAGTCTGTCCCTAACTTGGGGAACTTCTACCCATTACTGATTCAACACAAGCTACACCTTAGGGAAGTATAACCACTTCATCTTTTAAAGGAACCTGTTGGGTAAGGATGACAGGCCCAAGGGGTCCTCACATGGGAAATTTATCTTAATTTAGGACCAGGAGCCACACTCCTAAACTTCTTTATTTATACATCCTCTTTCCAATCACCCTCAGACCACAGAGTTAGTGGTTATTAACCTCACATACACAGAAAGCAAATCATTTTTAATAAACGGGTTTAAGAAACCCAATTGCTCTCCATCTTTTTTTTATACTGGAGAGAAGGGGTTATGAACAGGGAAATCATTCAAGTGAAAAAGACAAATATTAATTAAGAAATATATTTGCTTAATTTCAAACCATTTCCACACAATACCCATATATATATATATATATATATATATTTATTTTTTTTTTTTTTGAGACAGAGTTTTGCTCCTGTTGCCCAGGCTGGAGTACAATGGTACGATCTCAGCTCACTGCAAACTCAGCCTCCCAGGTTCAAGCCATTCTCCTGCCTCAGCCTCCCAAGTAGCTGGGATTACAGGCACCCACCACCACGCCCAGCTAATTTTTGTATTTTTAGTAGAGATGGGGTTTCACCACATTGGCCAGGCTGGTCTTGAACTCCTGACCTCAGGTGATCCACCCGCCTTGGACTCCCAAAGTGCTGGGATTACAGGCGTGAGCCACTGCACCAGGCACAACACCCTTATTATCTCTGAGAAATCAACTAAATTTTAAAGTGAGTGGAAACATGTTCCAAACTACTGGGCCCTGTACTTTTATATAAGTAATGTATATTTCAATCTGGAAAAATGATTTATAAAGTGGTCCCTTATCATGCCCAAGTTAATGTGCAAAATGTAACAAGAGTGGATCAAATAAATTCCACAGAGAGCGGAGAGAACTCTGTCAGGGATGTTAATATTCTAACTACCACCCAGACAACACACAACACAAGGAGCCTTGCCTTAGCAGCTGCCAGGCCTCCTGAGCCACCTCCAATGATGATAAGGTCATAGTCATAGGACTCGGGAAGATCCTCAGGGCCGTTCATTTTTAGTAGCTTTTGAAGTCTGCCCTCCTGATAAGCCTGAAGAAAAATAACAGGAGAGAAAATAATTTAACTTAAAATCAGCAATGTCCAAAAAGCTTTGTAAGAAAACCTTTTCTTAAAGAAAAACAAAAGGAATTTTCAAAGGGAAGATGTTGTTTGATTTACAATTACAGCATACAGGTGGAAATATTCAACCTTCCTTACAGTTGTGAACTGCTTGCTTTATCTTAGTTTATTAGCCCCAAACACTGTCATTGCTAACTACTTTGAAGTGTTCGTATAGTACCTCTACATAAGTAAACCAGCTTAGGTCTAAATCAGGTTTAACCATCAGCCCTTTTTCCCAAGAATTTTTAAACTAGGTTTTAAAGATAGGGGCTTGGTAAATATGGGCATAGCTTAATCTGAATATAACAATTTTAAAAGATCAGCCAAATAGTTATTTAAGACTTTTCTGTACTGTTTGGCTGGGGCATAACATCTAGAAAATCAGAACAGAACTGTCAATTGATACTGACCTGCATGAAAAGTTAAACGTGAAAGTTGCTGCTTTTGTAGGATATTTTAAATAGGCACAACTCTGCAAAGTTCATTCCTTTAATTACATATGCATGAAGTCTCCCATATTTAATATTTAGTTTCCATATACTTAGCAAGTAACAGACATTTATAATTTAGGTGTTAAGACTCTTAATTTTTAAAAAATCCTTTCATTCCACTAATATAATTCTGATACACATTAATTATATTTCAAATCGGTTTAATATGGTATTTTGGCAACATATTTAATATTATCTCTTATTAAAATAAAAATCTATGTTAACAAGAGATAATGACTGAGAAAGTTGTTAATAAGCACAATAAAATGTTTTCAAAAACTCAAGTCTTAGGCCAGGCGCAATGGCTCACGCCTGTAATACCAGCACTTTGGGAGGCCAAGGCGGGAGGATTACTTGAAGTCAGGAGTTCGAGATCAGCCTGGCCAATGGGGTAAAACCCTCTCTCTACTAAAAAAACAAAAATTAGCCAGGCATGGTGGCAGGCACCTGTAATCTCAGCTACTCTGGAGGCTGAGGCAGGAGAAGCACTTGAACCTGGGAGACAGAGGTTACAGTGAGCCAAGATCGCACCACTGGACTCCATCTCATTTAAAAAAATAAACAAAAAGTCTTAACTTTAATAACAAAAAGAGTCCCCCAACTTACCAGCCCAAACTGCACATTTCTGTCTTGCCTACCATCAGATGCAGAGGGTGAAAGGCAGGGCTTAGGGTCAACGGAAGAACAAGGTTCTTGGGATGTGGAAGGGGGTGCGGTGGAGCAATGTGGAGGAGGAAGCACAGCACTGTGGCTACCTGTTGGCAGCATGGCGGGCATACGTAGTGCCTCAGGGACTGAAGGGAGAACACCTGGAAACCAGCAACAGTGGGGGCAAGACTGCACCACCCTGACAGTCTGCACAAAAGGTCTAGCATGAGAGGCTGGTATACACAGCCAGTAGTCATCAACTGGCATTATGGCCAAGGCTCCTCCTTCAATACAAGGCACTGTGGGGGAAAACCAATTTGGTAGTAACAGCCATTCGATCAAAGGATCAATTAAGCTTCAAGGAACTAGTGTGACTCCCTACTCAGTCTCAAAGAGCATGACTTACTGGTTTAAGAGTTAACTAACAAATGCAGTTAGATGTCCTGCTGGAAAAATAACATACAATCACTTTTAATCTCAACCTCATTTTATCTGCATGAACTTAGCAAAGATGGTGACAGAACACAATAACTGGCTGTCTAAATGAAAACCATGGTTCTGGGAGTTCCCCTCCTCCAACATACCTACTAGAACAAATACCAGAAAATGTATCCTCATGCTGAAAAGCCACATATTCCCTCCACCAATGTTTACAATCTGTTCCTTACTGAAATTCTGTATCTAACCTGGGATCTCCTGGTTCAAGCTTATAGTCAAATTGTATCAACCAGTGCACAGATTTTACCAAAAAAGCTCTGAATGAACCTCACCATTTCAAAGCACTGTAGGTAAAACTGGTAAGACCCAGGCAATTGAAGCATTCAGTTGACCTTAGAATGAAACATTATGAGGCTGAGCTCAGTGGCTTATGCCTGTAATCCCAGCACTTTGGGAGGCTGAAGCGGGCGGGTTGCCTGAGCTCAGGAGTTCACCACCAGCCTGGGCAACACGGTGAAACCCCATCTCTACTAAAATACAAAAAAAAATTAGCCGGGCGTGGAGGCGTGCACCTGTCGTCCCAGCTATTTGGGAGGCTGAGCCAGGAGAATTGCTTGAACCCAAGAGGTGGACGTTGCAGTGAGCCGAGACCGTGCCACTGCACTCTAGCCTGGGCAACAGAGTGAGACTCCATTTCAAAAAAAAAAAAAGAAAGAAACATTATGTTTTAAAATTTTAACCGAACTTAAAATTGAAAGTGCTATCATTCCATTCCATGTAAGTGGTACCTCACCTAAAATAAAAATAAGATAGAAGGTAGAAGACAGCTCCCCCAGACAGCATAAGAAGGTAGCACAGAGATGGAATAAGGAAAGGAGAAAAATGCTCCCATTCTCCTCCAATTACAATTGCTAGAAATTATGTCGGCTGACTGTGGTGGCTGCTACAGAGGTTCTCAAACATTTTCATCTCAGGACTCCTTTACAATCTTAAACCAGAGCTTTAAAATTGAGACTCCAGGCTGGGCACGGTGGCTTACACAGTATGTTCTCAAGGGTGGGGAGAATTACAAACCTTCTTTGTTGCCACATCACCTGTCACAGAACCTCTGGAAAACTTCACAGTTTACATGCAAGAGAATTAAAGTGAAAAGGGCAGCTGGGTGCGGTGGCTCACGCCTGTAATCCCAGCACTTTGGGAGGCCAAGGTGGGAGGATCACGAGGTCAGGAGATAGAGACCATCCTGGCTATCACGGTGAAACCTCGTCTCTACTACAAATATAGAAAATTAGCCGGGCATGGTGGCGGGCGCCTGTAATCCCAGCTACTCGGGAGGCTGAGGCAGAAGAATGGCATGAACCCAGGAGGCAGAGCTCACAGTGAGCCAAGATCGCACCACTGCACTCCAGCCTGGGCAACAGAGCGAGACTCCATCTCAAAAAAAAGGGGGGACAAACAGCATCTTAGTATTATGAAAATAATTCTGACCTTAAAGTATGCCAAAAGGGCCTCATACACTTTGAGAACCACTGCTACAGAATATGAGTAGATGACCTGCAGGCATTCGTCACTTGTTGGCAAGGCTTACACATTAGATAGTCTTCCTTTTCTTCCACCTGCCTGTCATAGTAATCCAATCCCTTTCCCCAGCCCCACTCCTACTAAAACACTGCTCTAGGCTCCCCACAAAAGGGAACAATACAGAAAGCAATTCAACTGTGGCAGTCTTTTAAAATCCTGACTTTTCCCCCAAGCTTAGTTTCTATCCTTTGCCAGCTTTGTACTTTTTTCCCCCCCACCATTATAGATGGCTGTGGTGCAGAAATAACCTGCGTTAAAATACTTGCTCTACCACCACTCACAAGGCCAGGTGACTTGGACCAATCACCTAATCCTTAACGAAGCTAACAGGTTCCTGACCTCATCAAATGGCTGAGTTTAAGAAAGATAATGCATATTAGCATAGTGGCTGGTAGGAATTAATCCCTTTAAGTTACTAATTCCCCACCTCCTGAAGAAGGGAAATTGCCTGGAACTAAGTCAAGAAGTGCTGGAATGTATTTTACTGGTGTCCTCCGCTGAGTTTCCCTGTGTCAATCTCCACTATTTTGAAATGTCCTCTTCCTAACAAATCTTGATCCAGCACATAGACAAGACTAGCATGATGTTACATTATTTCTATTCAATGTACAAACATATTACCCTTCCACAGCATTCCCTTGGAGGCTGGCGGCTTCTTTAACCAACACTCTAAGAGATTCCAACACAAAAGGCCCATTTTATCCATCAAGTCTCTCTTCAGTTCCCAATATTCTCCTTTTCTTTCTTACAACTCCAACAACACATGTAGCCATAGCACTTAGCACAGACATTGTTACACTACCTGGGATGTCCTCTTTTCTCCACTCCAACCCCTTCATGCCCTTCAAGCTTAAATTAGAAGCCTTTACTTAACAGCCCTTGTGATATAGTTTGGCTGTGTCCCCACCCAAATTGAGTTCCCACATGTTGTGGGAGGGACCTGGTGGGAGGTAACTGAATCATGGGGGCAGGTATTCCCTGTGCTGTTCTCCTGATAGCGAATGAGTCTCATGAAATCTGATGGTATTATAAGGGGGAGTTTCCCTGCCCAATCTCTCTCTTTGCCTGCCACCATCCATGTTAAGATGTGGCTTGCTCCTCCTTTCCTTCCTCCATGATTGTGAAGCCTCCCCAGCCATGTGGAACTGTGGGTCATTAAACCCCTTTCTTTTGAAAATTGCCCAGTCTTGGGTATGTCTTTATCAGCAGTGTGAAAATGGACTAATACATCTTGAGTTGGGTGTTCCTCCTCTGAGATCCCCCTGCCACCATCACACAATCCCATCAACTCTGCAAGGGTGGGTATCCTGTCTTTCATCTCTGTGGCCCCAGACTTTGGGAGCACTACCACCTCACTAGGGGACAGTCTAATCTTAATGGAACCACCACCACATACGTGATCTATTGTTGATCTCACGTGCAACACATGATTGACCTTATACAGTGCATGACTGTATTCTGGTAAATGATTTATGAAAAAGAGATTACATTTCAAATGCCTCCTTCAAAGAGCCTCCCCTTAACCCTTCTTCTCAGGCAGCACTTCAACCTCTATCCAAGCAACTCTTCTTCAGAGCTATCATCATTAACAGGAATATGTTGTCTTTCTCTACGATAGGGTGAACAATAGTTCTCCAATGTCAAAGTCTAGAACCAGTGACTATATTACATGTGAAGAGTGATTAAGGTTCTAGAGAGAGATTTTCCAGGATTATCCCACTAGGCCCAATATAATCACAAGTGTTATAAGGAGGCAGAGGGAGACTTGATCATAGTACTAGGAGATGTGAGGACAGAAGCAAGAGGTTGCATTGCCAGCTTTGAAAATAGAGGAAGTGGCCAGGCGCGGTGGCTCATACCTGTAATCCCAGCACTTTGGGAGGCCCAGGCAGGCAGATCACGAGGTCAGGAGATCCAGACCATCCTGGCCAACATGGTGAAACTCCGTCTCCACTAAAAATACAAAAAATTAGCCAGGTGTGGTGGCGGACGCCTGTAATCCCAGCTACTCAGGAGGCTGAGCCAGGAGAATGGCGTGAACCCAGGAGGCGGAGCTTGTAGTGAGCTGAGATTGTGCTACTGCACTCCAGCCTGGGTGACAGGGCGAGACTCCATCTCAAAAATAAAATAAAATAAAATAGAGGAAGTGACAGATTGTGGGCCAGAGAATGCAGGTGGGCTTTGGAAGCTGAAAAAGGCAAGGGAACAGATTCTGCCTCAGAGCTTCCAGAAGGAACCAGATCTGTTGATAACTGGATTTTAGCATCCAACTTCCACAACTGTAAAATAGTGTTATTTAAAACCACTAAATATTTGGTAATTTGTTAGAGCAGCAAAAGGAAACTAATATACCCACTAAAATATGAAATCATGAGAGGTGGGCAGTTTTCTATCCACCATTTTTCAACCAGTGCCTAGAACAGTGACTGGCAAAATGGGTATTCAAACAGTTGTGGAATAAATTAATTACCAATCACTTGGTAATACATTCTCCAGGACAAGGGTCTAAAAAGCATGACAAATGGTCAGAGACTCAAAGGAAAGTTAATGAACCATTACAGAGATATCACTACGGAGGGAGGTGGCATCATGGAATTTGCTGACTCTGAACTAGAGAGTGAGGCACTAACATGAGAGTCTACAATGAGAAAAGTTTTTTTTATACATTATCTCAAAGTCTTCCAGTCAGATGTTTATTCCCATTTCATATAGTATAGAGGCCCTCAGAGAGAAAGAAACTTGCCCACGAGCCAAGAATTGAGCCCATGTTCAATTTCAGAGATTACAAACCTCTTGCTTTTCCAACTATACTACATACCATAATTCATATCTCAAAGTACTTATCACAAACATTTTCTACTTTGATTCTTACTGTAAACTTAAGAGGCATTATTCCCATTTGGCAAATGAAAAACCTGATGTTTACAGGTTAAATAATTTATCCAAAGTATATAACTAGAATGTTATAGAATGAGGATCTGATCCCAGATCCTTTGACCAGCAAGTGGTTCTACCATTCAATAAAGTTCTATTATTTAAAAATATTCTCAAAATATTTTTAAAATATTCCTTAAAAATATTGTCCTAGGCTGGGCATGGTGGCTCACACCTGTAATTCCCAACACTTTGGGAGGCCAAGGCAGGAGGATTGCTTAAGTCTGGGAGTTCAAGACCAGCCTGGGCAACATAATGAGACCTTCTCTCTTCTGAAACAAAAAAATAGCTGAGTGTGGAGGCATGCAGCTGTAGTCCCAGCTACTCGGGAGGCTGAGGCAGGAGACTCACTTGAGTCCGACAGATCAAGGCGACTGCAGTAAGCCAGGATTGTGCTCTGGGGAACAGAGCAAGACCCTGTCTCAAAAAAAAAAAAAAAAAAAAAAAAAAAATTCTCCTACATTTCAGCTAACTGAACCTGCAAAATTTAAAGTACCCTAGGCCAGGCGTGGTGGCTCACACCTGGAATCCCAGCACTTTGGGTGGCCAAAGCAGGCGAATCACAATGTCAGGAGTTCGAGACCAGCCTGGCCAATACAGTGAAACCCTGTCTCTACTAAAAGTACAAAAATCATCCAGGCGTGGTGGCGGGTGCCTGTAATCTCGGTTACGTGGGAGACTGAGGCAGGAGAATGACTTGAACCCAGGAGGTGGAGGTTGCAGTAAGCTGAGATTGTGCCATTGCATTCCAACCTGGGCAACGAGTGAAAACTCTGTCTCCAAAAAATTAAATAAAGTTCTCTACATTAGCAAGAAACAAGCAGATTTGCCGTTTGATTCTTAATCTCTATAAATTTTTAATTTCCTTTTTGCTTCAAGGTAAGCAGTCACTTTAATTTCAAAATTTCAAAAATGATGAGGCAATCCATCACGCCCCATCATTTTACTGGTGTCATGCCAACCAGTAAAAATAGAAACAGTAGTGGTCAACTTTATATTTTAACAGCTATTAACTTTAGAGAAGACCCAGAAAATTACCTCTCCTAAGCCTCTAGATGATCTATTAATGCTTTTAAATCATCACTGTCAAATACTCCTAGTACAAGACATGAGGCATTCAACAGAGCAACTAATTGTCAGTAAAGTACTGGGGCGGGATCTGTTTGCTGTCATTAAGAGTACTTTTTCTTCCAACAGCAGATCTCTGCAAAACCCAAGGAGCTTGGTTAGTAGAGACATGCTGGAAATGAGGATCACTGAGATCAAATGATACTTCCATGACTGCTACTATAAATCAAAGGATACTAGACACTAACAAGGGTAAGCGCTCTTTAGCATGTGAAAGGAGGAACTAATTTAGAAAATAATTGGCCAAGTTTCACAAGAAAGTTCTATTTTTGCTAAAACCACTACTGTATTATTGGTGAAGAACCTCATCCCCATACATGAAAGATCCTTCCTCTCAGTCTTGGTATCATTTGTTGAGTCTTTGGATTTCCCTTTCCTGTACCACTAGACTTACTAGGGAAGTTTGCCACTGCTATGCATAACAGACGCCTAAACCTTTGCCAAATTATTGTTTAATGGCAAAATTCCACGACTACCAAAAATCAAGCTCCTATAAGGATCAAAGGGAAGAAAGTTTATAGGCATGCTTACTGCACCTTCTCAAGTTGTTTTCTTAATGACCCAAACTTTTGGCAATAATCTCCAAATAAGGCTGTAATTTATATTCTTAAAACAACTGCAAGCAACAGAAAGAAAAAAGCCTTTATGGCTTTACACTAAGTGAAGAACATCTAGATAAACTAATATGTTTTAGTTTCAAGCAGGGTCAGTTTCCTGGCATTTCAAACCCTATTAAGAAATGCAAAATTTGGCTCACACTTGTAATCCCAGCACTTTGGGAGGCCAAGGCAGGTGGATCACTTGAGGCCAGGCGTTTGAGACCAGACTGGCTTCCATGGCGAAACCCCATTCCCACCAAAAATACAAATATTTGCTAGGTGTGATGGCACGCACCTGTAATCCCGGCTACTTGGGAGGCTGAGGCACAAGAATTGCCTGAACCCCAGAGGCAGAGGTTGCAGTGGGCCAAGATCGCACCACTGCACCCCAGCCTGGGCAACAAGAGTGACACTTGTCTCAAGGAAAAAAAAAAAAAGATAGAAATGCAAAATTAAAGTGGGACAAATATTCAAAGTTGTTACATGATGAAACAGTGCAGATTCTGAAGGACATTCTATCTACCAGCAAGACCACAAACGGACACTAGGGGCCAGAGAAGAAATTCAGTAGATAAAAACTACAACTGGATAGCGAAAGATTTTGTGTTCAACGTGTAATAGATAAAAACATCTTCTGAAGATACTAATAGATGAAGCTATTCAATTGTTGCCCAGCCTCACAATCAAATATAAGTTTTTCCATAAATCTAATGGTCCTCTCGTGCCTAACTTCTAACAATTCCATGCATTTGACCTTGCTATTCTCCTGCCTAGAATGCCTTTTCCTTCTTCGTGTTTCTACTCAACTTTCAGCCCTTAGCTGACACCTCAACTACTACAGCAGAGACACTACTTTTGCTGAGTCTAATAACAGAAACTGTTTAGAATATGGATACTCCCTCATAAATCCTGTCTTCTTTGCAATGACGTTTTTATTCTTAATGTTGCATATTAACTGCCTTACAGACAAGTTGTTGTTGTTTGTTTGCTTTTTCTCCCACTTTTGTTTTTTACCCACTCTTTCCCCAACCTGGTTAGGAACTCTTTCTGGGATTCTCTTGGTTCCCTGTGACAGAGAAAGCAATGTATCACAGAGCATCATAACTGATTTTCGTAAATTATTATGTTTTGCAAATTATCAAATATCCCTTAATTTGGTATCCAAAACTTGTTTTTATTAATAGTCTTAAAGGGCATTCAATAAAACACTCCCATAAATATGCCAACGAATTTTTTGTAATAACAGAAGATCATGACCTTATAAATTACTAAGAAAAATATGCTGCACAGTAAAACGTCTGATGTTCTTGAAGATACTTTTTCACTTTACAAGACATACAATATGTGCTTCAGTTTACATTTTAATTTCCATTTAACTTCAGAAAAAAACACAAAAAGGATCCTATACTAAGAAATCTTTAGTATGAGGAATATGTAATCATAGCCTCAGAAATTTCAAAAGCTGCCACAATGTTTTTCCACTCCTGTAAAGTCAAAGATATGACTCCCTGTTTCCTGCCATGGCAACTGGAATCATTTCCCTCACCCATTTGGTTAACATTCATCGGCTCTAATATTGGCAGCCTGTCTTCATCAAGCCTTATTCTTGCAAAACCATCTCTTACAATAAAAGAAACATAAAATATATTCTCCACAGTACGAGAAAAAGAGTTTGGATCAATCACAAACTCAAAATAGGACACAGGAGTATCAGGATACTTTCGAAAGTAGGTTTGCAACAATCCCAAAATCCTTTCTACGTTTTTTTCTGTCGCTTCTGGATAACTACTCAGGTCCAACTTCCGCAACTTTGCAGGCATATTCCCATTTTCTTCCATCTTGCGAACTTTTTTCTGGTGTTCAAGTCGGGGCTTTGGTGCAGAAGGTTCTAGTTTGAATGAACCAAAAACAAAATGGAATGTCTCAGCTTTTACCATCCAGGATGTTGCTTCCTTTTCCATCGCCTTCCAGAAGGAAAGAGCTATGTTATCACACTCACTCAAGTCGTCAGGCTCGCCTTCCATCCAATTCAGACCCCCGAACAGAAACAGAAAGTCACAAAATGCTAACTGATTAAAGAAGTTCAGGTCAGAGTTTAACTGCTTTGCCTTTTCTTTACCCAAGTCAGAAGCCATCACAAGAAACTGGGCGTCGAGGGCTGCTTCTCTGGTTCGGCTCACTCCATCAAACAAGACATTGGCTTCCTCCAGAGCCTCGGTCAAGGAGTTGTTCGCCGAGTTCACGATGTCCTCCCGGTTCTGCCGCACGCAGTACATGAGCTGCCGGTACTGCCTGCGGATGCTGCGGCACTTCTCCTCGTCAGGGGTGAGCTCCAGGAGTTTTGGGTCTATGTCGGCCTCCCCAGAGCTGAGGTCGTCGGAGCAACCCGTGACCCTCACCGCCACATCCATCTTCATCGGCGCTCCCTCCGTCGCCGCCGGCTTCGCCGCGTACTCGCTACTGGGGATGACCACGAGCTGTTCCTCTCCTTTCTCTTCGTCTCCCTTCCGGGAAGCTTTTTCAACCGACATGCCGGCCACTGGTATCTCTGAAGTAACGGCCCTCCCAACTTGTGGAAACTGGCTGCAGCTGGGGCCGCGGACGCCCGCCCATGCGCATTAGCGGCCCGGCCCGGCGCGACCCGCCCCCAGCACGCTCTGCGGGAAGACAGCCCCGCCCCAGCCCGGATGCGCCACGACCCGAGGCGCTCGCTCATAGGCAAGCGTCGCGCTCCGAACACGCGCAATAATGGGCCCCGACCCCAAACGCGACTTATGCCAGCTCAGGGCACAGCTATTCTTTTTCAAAGCGTTTACCGACTGGATCACCTCACTTTAAAAAAAACACTTTTGGACAACTTTAGACAAAACTGTTGAGGAGACTAAAGGTCCTGCGCTTTAAAACGATCGCTGCCATCATATACCGCAGTGAGGTCGACCTAGGGTTTTGTTTTTTTGTGAACTAAATCTGGCTGGACTGTAACCGCCGGTAAGGCCAAGGCCCGTGAAAAGCAGAAACTCCATTAAATAGGCTGAACTCTCAGTTCTTTTGCAAGGTGGTGTTTAGACTTATTATACAAATGTAAATCGGGTTAATTACTTTCACAGGTCCTCTTTAAAAACCAAACCCCCTCCATCACCCCATCCCGACGATCTGTGGGGTCGGGGGAGCCTCCAGTATGCGTGCTAACCCCTGCAGGAAACTGGGTGCTCGCATTACTCAAGTGAACTTTGGTTCTCCACCATCCAGGAGTGGAAGAATAGAATGATGGGTAGAGATCTCTGCAAAAAGAGCTATTTACTTGGAAGGTTGCCAACATCTAAAGGCCACCGACACTGAATGGGTAGGAACTCTGAACCCTAAAAGGTGAGCAAAGCTATGAAGATTTCAGAAACAATCTAAGGATATGAAAGCTTAATCTGTAAACTGGGTGACTAATCTGCGTTGGAAAATTTACCCATTGGATTTAATGGGGTCACTGGAAACTCAAGTGCAGTTAATCACAGGACTCCGCTTATCTGTCTCACCAGTAGCAAATAGCAAAGTATACTTAACAACGGGAATTAATACATCTGGTTTTTAAAGAGAACATGCACACAACCAACCCATGGGCATCAACAGCTTTTCAAACCTGCAGCAGGTGCACCTTAAAAAAAGACATCCACAACTGCACCTGTCCAACTGCCAGTTTCACAGCACCAGGAAGTAAATTAGCCCTACCATCCTTTATGCAGATAGACTTGTTCATATTTCTTTAGCATTAGCAGAAGGTTTTTTGCAAATGTATAAACACCAAAATCTAGTAGTATTAAGTTACTCCAAAATCCTTATATTACCATTTGCCCCCAATTATTTTATTAACTAGGGGTAATTCAGGGAAATACATGCATTTTTCAAAACACCATGCATTACAGTTAGTTGTACATATATATGATCCTACGCTATTAGATTGTTGGCTTCTCAAAAACAAAAACTGGGTTTTACATCTTCCAAACATAGCTGTTTTTACATGGATGCACTTATGTACTGAATGTATAAATTAAAATAGATTTAAAACTGTCCCAGCATCTACTGCAAGTTATTTGGCAGCAAAGATTAAGTTCACAGATTCGTGGAAGTAATCCTATACACTGAAAGGAAAAGTTGACTGCTCTTCAGAAAAAGTTATTATCCCTCTTCTGAAATAAAGGAACAATGAAAGATAGGTAAGTTGAGACCCAGGATCATTAAAGTATCATATCTTTCCCAAATCTGGCCAATTACAAACCAGTATTTAAACTTGTTTTAAATATTAGGTGAAAATACAGCTAAGAATTCCAAGACCCAAATCCAAAAAAGTCTGCTTTTACAGTGAACGATATTCTTGGGAGCTGCTCACATCCACTTTAAATTCAACAGTAGCTATTTACGAAGGTAAGCCAACCCTTCCCACCCTATGGTGCCTATTTTCTCCAGGCTCGGAGGAAGGAAAATAGGCTGACACCAATTTGCTACCTAAAGATCCTTTCATCTAAGAATTTCAAAATGCCTTAGAAAACTATATTCTCCCAACCTACTTATAAAGTATTACTAATACCATTTACAGGGATTTCTCAGGAGATAACAGCCCACACAATTTGCTCAGAGCAACAGAGCATACCAAGGCAAGCATTATTAAGTTGTGATTTACAGTGCTGAGTGCTTTCTATGCTAGATCTCCAAGTACATTATTAACATGTAACTTAGATCATCCTAAGAAAGGCAGACTTGCATCATATTCCACCTTTAAAACTCTGCCTTTAGGCCGGGCGCAGTGGCTCAGCACTTTGGGAGGCTGAGGTGGGTGGATCACCTGAGGTCAGGAGTTTGAGACCAGCCTGATCAATATGGAGAAACCACGTCTCTACTAAAAATAGAAAATTAGCTGGATGTGGTGGCACATGCCTGTAATCCCTGCTACTCAGGAGGCTGAGGCAGGAGAATCGCTTGAACCTGGGAGGCGGAGGTTGTGGGTGAGCCAAGATGGCACCATTGTACTCCAGCCTGGGGAACAAGAGGGAAACTCCGCCTCAAAAAAAAAAAAAAAAAATCTGCCTTTAGACATTTACTACAAAGTGAAACAATCTCAAGTTTAATAATTTTCCCCAATCATATAAAGAATGGGATTTCCATGCTGGTGCATCTTTAAATCATTAAACAGTGATTTCCTAACCTAAGGTCCAAGTGCTACTAATAATTATTTAAATGAAGCTTAAGAAGAAGAAACTGCACTGCTGATAAATTTGTCTGTGACTAGGAATAGAGAGCAAGAAGTGCACTGGTCCTTCAAAGCAATCGATGGAGTCTACCTTATTCCCACAGTATAGACTAGTTCAGGCAGCCATGAGACTGAGTTGCCTCAGAGATAATTTAGCTCCCCTCTTCCCCCTTTTTCCTCTTTCTTCGCTCAAGAGTTGCTAGTCAGGGTTCAATACAACCCTCTATTTCCTTTCCTCTTTTCTTCAGTCTTTTCTCCTATATTTTCAGTTCCTTTTCTAGCCTTTTCTAGGAGTTTAGGTTAATTCCAAGCACTCTGAGCTCTTTTCCACAACCCATACTGCTCAACACAAACGTGACAGGGTGAATGACAAAGGTCACATGTCTCCCTGTAACCAAATAAAGGAAGAAGTCACATGGAGTCCACTATTTTTCTCCAATAAGGTTTTGCTGTAAGACTTATCTCTAACAAATGGATTTTTAATAGACTTTTTGGAGCCAAAGCCAGGAATCAGTCAAGTTTGAGTCCCACACACTAACATACACACTTATCCTATCAGCTATCTCCCTAAACTTTTCTATTCCTTCTTTCATAGCAGCTTTTCTCCCTTCATACCACCAGGGTATCTGTTTAATACTGAGTTGTGAAGACATGTGGTAAAAGTCCTAGTTTGATTTGCCAGAGTTAGCAGGACATTAGGTATAGTTTCTCTTCCATCTTAATTTTTTTTGGGGGGGGGGGACGGAGTCTTGCTCTTGTCGCCCAGGCTGGAGTGCAATGGCATGATCTCAGCTCACTGCAACCTACACCTCCTGGATTCAAATGATTCCCCTGCCTCAGCCTCCCAAGTAGCTGGGATTACAGGCGTGAGCCACCACACCAGGCTACTTTTTGTATTTTTAGTAGAGATGGGGTTTCAGCATGTTGACCAGGCTGGTCTCGAACTGCTGATCTCGTGATCCGCCCACCTCAGCCTCCCAAAGTGTTGGGATTACAGGCGTGAGCCACCATGCCTGGCAGTTTCTCTTTCATCTTAATTTTCTTTAAAGTTATGTTTGTGTGTACATATTTTGTGTTTTCTTTTTTTATTATTAAAGGTGAACTTTGCTATGATAAGACAGATGTATTTTTTTTATGAAAATTAGTTTTTGAAAAGACCACAGACTGTGGGAGGGGACAATCTAGGTTCCAATCTTGACCTATTAGCTATTAGTATTATCTTAGCCAGCTTACTTAACCTCTCAGCCTCCAGTGTCTTTATTTATAAGACAGGAATACTACTACAGTTGACCCTTGAAGGAAACAGCTTTGAACTGCACAGATCCACTTATACCAAAGCGATAAAAAATACAGCATTTACCCAGGTCTGCCTGCTCCTTAAAGAGGAAAAAGCTTGTGAGAAATAAAGAAATACTGAGATGTGAAACCTGTGAATATGGAGAGCTGACTTTCCATATATGCTAGTTGCACAGGGCAGACTTTGGGACTTGAGTGTGTATGAATTTGGGTATACACAAGAGTCCTGGAACCAATCCCCTGAGGATACCAAGGGACAACTGTATTTATACCATATAATTACTATAGTGAATGAAAATTATGTAATGTATCTGACAGTGTTTTCAACTACTAAGTAGGTACTTAATAAATCAAACAATCCTAAAGATAGCAAATATTTAAAAACTATTACAAACCAGTAGTTTCACTTCTGAATGCTGCTTTAGAAACAGAAAAAAATTTTTTTAAATTTTTTTTGTTTATTTGTTTGAGGCAGAGTCTTGCTCGATCGACCAAGCTAGAGTGCAATGGTGTGATCTCGACTCACTGCAACCTCCGCCTCCCGGGTTCAAGTGATTCTCCTGCCTCAGCCTCCCCAGTAACTGGGATTACAGACGTGCAAGCTAGAGTGCAATGGTATGATCTCAACTCACTGCAACCTCTGCCTCCCAGGTTCAAGTGATTCTCCTGCCTCAGCCTCCCCAGTAGCTGGGATTACAGACGTGCGCCACCATGCCCGGCTAAGTTTTGTATGATGGGGTTTCTCCATGTTGGCCAGGCTAGTCTCAAACTCCTGATCTCGTGATCCACCCGCCTCAGCCTCCCAAAGTGCTGGAATTACAGGTGTGAGTCACTGTGCCTGGCCCCAGAAAAATATTTTTAAAGGTTAAATCAGTAAGGAGGAACACAGGAATATATTCCACTATAACAAATACTAGTGAAAAGAAATTTGCCATGTAACAAAATTTTAAAAACCTACTAAGGCTTCAACTATTCAAAGTGTGTACAGTAACACTTAGAAGGGTAAACCTCTGTACCAGACATTCTGAAGCAGATCCACAAATAGTCTGAGTTTATATGCAAAATTATTTATGTGCATTTTTCTCAGGAATAGCTCCTTAGATTTCAGCAGATTCTTTTAAGTCTAGTATCCAAAAGAGCCTTTGAATAACTGCTTTATTCAAATAAGAGGGCATTATTATTAGAGAAGTAAAAGAGGCTCACTAAATAATCTGGACTCACTCATTTGAAATACTTTGGAATAGATAAAATCTCCACCCTTGCTCTGTGGTCAAATCATATACTTAATGACACTTTAAAAACCCAGTGCTGGTTGACTTGCCAAGCCTCAAGAATATAAACAAGGGTGTGAGATGAAAAGAACAACTTTTCAGGTTATAAGAACCTCCACAACACCTCAAAAGACAGCAATGACTAGGTGTGTTATTTTGATAGACAGGGAGGTAAGAAGCACTGGGTGTGTGGCTACTAAAGGATGCAGCATTCAAGGAACTCCACTCAGGGATCAAATGAAAAATGTCTGATTAGTTGTCACTTACTTTCTTCAGCAATTGTAACGTAAGTCTATCAGATGTCTCACTCTGCCATATAGAGTGGTTGTCATCATTAAAAACAAAATCAGGCCGGGTGTGGTGGCTCACACCTGTAATCTCAGCACTTTGGGAGGCTGAGGCAGGCAGCTCACAAGAGGTCGGGAGTTCGAGACCAATCTGACCAATAGAGAGAAACCCTGTCTCTACTAAAAATACAAAATTAGCTGGGTGTGGTGGCGCACACCTATAATCCCAGCTACTCAGGAGATTGCGGCAGGAGAAGTGCTTGAACCAGGGAGGCGGAGGTTGCAGTGAACTGAGATCGCACCATTGCACTCCAGCCTGGGGGACAGAGAGAGACTCCATTTCAAAAAAATAATAATAATAAATATAAATTTATTTGTCAACAAGTGTTTGTATATTACCTTTTTTTTTTTTTTTGAGATGGAGTTTTGCTCTTGTTGCCCAGGCTGGAGTGCAATGGCACGATCTCTGCTCACCGCAACCTCCACCTCCCAGGTTCAAGCGATTCTCTTGCCTCAGCCTCCTGAGTAGCTGGGATTACAGGCGCCCACCACCACACCCAGCTAATTTTTTGTATTTTTAGTAGAGAAGGGGTTTCACCATGTTAGCCAGGTTGGTCTCAAACTCCTGACCTCAAGTGATCTGCCCTCCTTGGCCTCTCAAAGTGCTGGGATTACAGGCGTAAGCTACCACGCCCAGCCTGACAAACGAATTTTTAAATAAGTACATTGCTCTACAGACCTGTGTTAGAGATTACAAAGATAGTGCCTAGCCCGATGTCAACACAGGCGCTCAATAAATACTAGCTAAATAGATGTGAAGTGACTTTCTTCCCAACTGACCTGGACACACCTGCATAAAATGCTGAAGGCAGACAATGTTGCTGTCATACAGCTTTTAATTCTGAACTGCTTTCCAATATGCTGCCTAGAATCTCTTCTGAACAACCTAGAGCTTGGTTCCTGATAGCCCATCTTCAATAAAATCAGATACCTTACAGCTAAATCCTTTAAGTGAGTCTCTTCTGGCCCTACCACCATCTATATTTACTCAATACATATTTACTGAATGCACACTAGGTGTTAAAAAATAAGCCTAGGCCAACAAAAAGCCTTTTGTAAAAGCCTCTTACAAAAAATTTAAAAATTGGCCAGGTGTGGTGGTATATGCCTATATTCCCAGATACTCAGGAGGCTGAGGCAATAGGATTGCTTGAGCCCAGGAGGGTTGAGGCTGCAGCGAGCCATGATAGTGCCACTGCACTCCAGCCTGGGTGAGAGCGAGACCTTGCCTCTAAAGAAATTTTTTTCAATATATGGAAGATACTAAAATGTATCATTGTTCTCCTAAAGAAAAGTACAAGTAGGCACAGAAGAATGAAATTCCATTCAGCAAGCATGTAATGAATGAACACCTACCATAAGCCAGCACTATGCTAGGAATACCAAGATTTGCATGGGCCTGACCCTGAATCATGAGCACACCACAGCATCTCATCAAGGACACAAACATGTATCTCAATAGCAACAACATAAAGCCAAGTGCCAGAAGTAGGAGTACACGAGAGTGAGCTTTGCAGGCAAGCAGGTCTGGGTTCCAGTTCTGACTCTGCCACTTAACTAGCTTGTAATCTAGGCATGCTCCTTAAATTCTCAAGGCCTTTATTTTCTCATCTGTAAACCTGGATAATACCACCTCCTTCACAGGACTGCTGTTGAGGATTTAATCACTAAGTATTACACTATTTAGAGTCTCGCACATAATAGGCATTCAACAAATAAATGTTATAATCATTAACAGCCAAATTTGCTTAGATATCTGCTGGGCTCTAACATATGCCTGGGACCACAGGCATAAAGAATAAGACTAGCTCTCTGACCTTGATATGTAAGCCAAAAAATTATCATTGGCAGGATTCCTCCTTTTCCAAAAATAAAGATTTATAGGAGTGCTGTGGGAACAGAGGAGGAAAGGAATGGTAAACTTTGGCCTTGTATTCTGAACAGGCAGGCAGTTGGAAAAGTGGGTTGGGTTAGGGAAGAGAAGATAGGTGTTGAAATAAAGAATAGAAGTGAAGAGGAAAACTATAGGGAGAAATATTTTAGCTGCAATGATATTCCCAGGCGCCTCCAGTAAGTGAGGGAGCAGAGCAGGAGATAACTAGAAAAGCAGGTTAGGGCTAGACCCTAGAGGGCATTGAATACCAAGCTAAGGAGCTCCCACTTCATTCTGGATGCAGATCTGGGGCCAGTGAGTAGCAATCAGGAAGATGACTGGCAATGGGAGCTGGAAGAGGAGGGAGATCAGAAGTGGGAGGCCAGTTAAAGACTGATGAAATGGTCCAGGCAAAAGTAAATAGGGGCAAGAAGGTGACGCCTAGAATAGTCAGGCGCTGCTGAGTAAACAGAAGTGACAGGAAATCTGAAGCCTATACCACCAGAATTTCGATGCTGCTGTTAAAGAACAGATACACAGCAAAAAAACAGGTTTGTGTTTACACCTGGTAGAAGTAGGAGGAACTCAACTCTACAACCAGTAAAATTCTACATTTATTTGCAGTTCTAACAGTCTAAGACTCTTTTAAAACTTGGTAGTCCTCACCGCTTACTTCCTTTTAATGTACGCCAGAGAATCTGTCACTTCCCTCATCTTCAAAGCAATCCTCCACTCCTCCTCAGGCCTCAACTTTAATCAAGCCAAAAGCAGATACATTACTAATGCCTCCAATAAGAAGGGATTATTTCAGAGGAAAGAAACAAAATAAATTGCATTTTCTGTCAAGTTCTGGTAGCCTCTGAAGTTAAGAATAGTTAAGAAAGGGGATGGTTGGAGAGTTATTCAATTACCACTCATGTCCTGATGTCTGTTTCTGGTAACTAGAAGTTAGACTTGAAAGGAGACCTGGCTGGGTACAGTGGCTCTCACGCCTAGAATCTCAGCACTTTGGGAGGCCAAGGTAGGCAGACGACTTAAGCTCACAAGTTTAAGACCAGCCTGGACAACATGGTGAAACCCCCAATATACAAAAAATACAAAAATAAGCTGGGAGAGGTGGTGTGCCCCTGTAGTCCCAGCTACTTGGGAGGCTGAGGTGGGAGGATGGGTTAAGCCCAGGAGGTGGAGGGTGCAATAAGTCAGTAACGCACCACTGCACTCCAGCCTGGGCAATAGAGCCAGACCTTGTCTCAAAACATGAAAGGAGACCTGCCTTTGTCTCAGCATCTACCCCCTAAGACTGGAACATGGGGCCACCGCAACTGTCTGCAAAATTCATCTGGATATTAATCCCACATTGCTTTGTGCCTGTCGTCCCTCCTAATATTGCCCTGAAGAAATTATTTAAGCCCCGAGTTGCCAGTTTTAGTCTTATCTCCCAGGATTACCTCAAACTACTAAGTCTTAACTATGTCTGACACTTGGTATTATACCAGTAAATACTTTTTCACTCACTCTGCTTCTCCTCTCAGTACCACCAATAGGTCTTTCTACAAGTGGTTTCAAAATCCTGGAATCCAGAGGGAGATGCTGATTTATATACAAAACAGGTTCCCTATAAGAATGCTGGAACTTTTCTTTAAAAACCAAGATATTTATGAAAGCCATATGTCTTTGAGTAGTAGGAACTCTATTCATAGTTCTTAGCCATCTTGGAGCTCCCTAGTTCCAACTTTATACATGGACATACAAAAGCCCTAGCCACAAACAGCTTGGTTCTCTATTTTTCTATTCATTGTTAAAGTGTTCAATAAAAGTGTTACTCCCCTATTGGGCTCCTATTTGCTGTTTTCTAACAAATATGTTTTGGGTATTAAAAGACTAGTCCTTTGTTTTCCGCAATTCTAATTATCTCATCAAATGATCTTGACAAAACTACCCTATGTACAATAATATTAAAGCATCTCAAACTTGATTATTTATCCTAAGAATTATTGGAGGGAGGTTATTTAAAACAAAATAAAAACAAAAAGGCAGGCTGGGCGTGGTGGCTCACACTGTAATCCCAGCACTTTGGGAGGCCGAAGTGGGTGGGTCACCTGTGGTCAGGAGTTCGAGACCAGCCTGACCAACATGGTGAAACCCCGTCTCTACTAAAAAAATACAAAATTAGCCAGGCGTGGTGGCGCATGCCTGTAGTCCCAGCTACTTGGGAGGCTGAGGCAGGAGAACCACTTGAACCCAGGAGGTGGAGGTTGCAGTGAGCTGAGATCATGCCACTGCACTCCAACTGGGGCAACAAGAGCAAAACTCCATCTCAAAAAAAAAAGGCGGGGGGGGGGGCAGATGCCTAGAGTCTACTTCAAAAGAACTTGAGTAAAGCCTGGGCATGCATGCTTAGTACTCCAGGGGATTCTGAGCAGGTGGTCTGGAGTCTACACTTTTTTGGAACATTCTTCTGGAAAGCTTTCATCCTTTATCAAGGGAGTCACCTAGGCTCACCAACTTCTTCCAGCAGGATTCTTTCTCCCTTGTCTTCTATAGTACACTCACTGTGAAAGCAGGGTAGGTTTTGCTGCTACTGTTTATTCAGGGAAAAGGGGATGAGGAAGAAACAATATTAAAAGGAGAAAGGAAAAGTGGACATTTTGAAGAGCTCCCTCCATTATTTATGTTGCAATTAAAGTATGAAATCTTTACCTTCTTTTTAAGGTGTGGACTTTAGGACTATAAGCACCCAATTCTCCACTAAATAAATGCCTTTCTCCACTGAAACCCAAAGCTCCTTTAAGGTTTTCAAAACCTACCATTTAGCCCCAAATGTGGGCAATAATTGGCTGAAAGTTCACAGATCTTTCAAACCAATAGTCCTTACGTTGCTTTTTCTCTTCTTCCATTTCTTAGCACTCATTAAGAAACAAAAATAGGGCTGGGCCCGGTGGCTCACACCTGTAATCCCAGCACTTTGGACCACAAAGTCAGGAGTTCAAGACCAGCCTGACCAACATGGTGAAACCCCATCTCTAATAAAAATACAAAAATTAGCCAAGTGTGGTGGCGTGTGCCTGTAATCCCAGCTTCGGGAGGCTGAGGCAGGAAAATCGCTTGAACCCAGGAGGTAGAGGTTGGGGTGAACCGAGATCATGCCACTGCACTCCAGCCTGAGCATCAGAGTGAGACTTTGTCTCAAAAAAAAAAAAAAAAGACACAAAGTAGAGTAAGTTTACTTAAGAAATATGCTAAATGATTTCTTTTAAGTGTTCTTGGTGGTATGCTTTTCATTCATGGCACTATACCTCACTAAATGTCGTGACCTGCAGTCCCAGAACTTTAGGAGGCCGAGGCCGGATGATCGCTTGAGCCCAGGAGTTCAAGACCAGCCTGGACAACATAATGAGACCTCCATCTCTAAAGAAAAAAAAATTTTCAATTAAAAAAAAAAAGAAAAAACAGAACATCAGACCAAATCAGTTGAGTTCCAAAGCTTATAAAAAGAGTGACTCTTTTTACTCCCATTGCCATTAAAACCAGGAGCATCAGTAGGATTACATAAAGATCAAATTACTATATAACTTTGTAAACTTATGGCATAGGTGAAGATAACAGAATAATCAGACAGGAAGAAATATACCTATATATACTATATATATATACACACACATTATATATATATATTTTGTTTTTTTGAGACATGGTCTCACTGTCACCTAGGCCACGGTGAGTGGCGCAATCTCAGCTCATTGCAACTTCCACCTCCCAGGTTCAAGCGATTCTCCAGCCTCAGCCTCAGTCCCAGAGTAGCTGGGATCACAGGCATGCACCACCGACCTGGCTAATTTTTGTATTTCTAGTACAGACAGGGTTTCACCATGTTGCCCAGGCTGGTCTGGAACTTCTGAGCTCAAGGCGATTCGCCTGTCTCGGCCTCCCAAGGTGCTGGGATTACAAGTGTGAGCCAACGCGCCCAGCCAGGAAGGAATATTAATACAATAGACCATTGTTTCCTTTTACCTGCAAACTAAAGGTCTGAGTAACACAGTATATTTTAACTAAAGCTAAAAGCCTCCGTATTTCCATTAATTATTTTCCATTAATTTGCTGTTTGAAGTCTAGATCCATTCCCTATAACGATTTGTCAAAAATAAATAAAATACTTTTAGAAGAAAAGGTAATAAATACAAATTCAATTATTAGTATTTTTCCTAAGGCTGCAACACATCTAAATATATTTTTACATTTAACGCAGTCCTCTGGTTTACTTCTAAGAAGGCAATGTTTTCATTTCTTAAAAATTACAGAGATATAAATGGATAAGGACAAAAATCACATAGATCATGGTGATGGGATTACGGGAGGTTTTCTAACCTGGTAATCTACCACAGGTGAGATTTAAAAAAAAAAAAAAAAATGCACCCAGCCTCCAAGCATTTTTCGAACATTGTAAACTATAAATCCCTCAGTGGCTGTAACTCCTCAGTGGCATAGGTCTAAGGAAGGATTTCTATAGGCTCTCATAGGTCTAAGGAAGGATTTCTACTGTGTTTGCTACCAGCCAAAGGGAAGACTTCTTCCTTTCCCTTCACCCAACTGTTAACTCTGGGCTAAAAAAGACACACCTGAAGGAAAACGAAGTCACCCCAAGAGCTTCCTGGTTGCTCTCCTCCAGAGCCTGGGGTTTTGGGTCCCCTACCCCTGAGAGAATTAAGAGGAAGATTACAGGGCCACCTTGATGAGAAAGATAAGTGTTTCCTGATCCCTTTTTCTCAGGACTTCCCTAAACAACCAACATTTAGCAGATTACACTGCTGCTAAAAAATTTTATTTAGGGCCGGGCGCGGTGGCTCATGCCTGTAATTCCAGCACTTTGGGAGGCCGAGGCGGGCGGATCACGAGGTCAGGAGATCGAGACCATCCTGGCTAACTCAGTGAAACCCCATCTCCATTAAAATTACAAAAAAAATTAGCCGGGCGTGATGGTGGGCGCCAGTAGTCCCAGCTACTCGGGAGGCTGAGGCCGGAGAATGGCGTGAACCCGGGAGGTGGAGCTTGCAGTGAGCCGAGATCGGGCCACTGCACTTCAGTCTGGGCGACAGAGACTCCGTCGGGGGGGGGGGGGGTAATTTATTTACAACTGGGAGGGAAAGAGGAAGGGGAAATAGGAGAAAAAGGACATTTTTAAAAAGCTATTTTAAAAGATGAAAATCGTTAGAAATTTCAAGTTTCCCGGGATGTGAAATTTGTCCAACGTCTGATCAACTTCGATTAACACATGCGCTAGCCCACAAGCGTTTTTTCGTCATTTCCCAGCGCTGCGTCCCGTTTGGAGGGTCACATCCACGCTGGCTTTAAAGGCAGGCTGTGACCACGCTGGGCTCAACGAGCTCATCCCCCGTTTAAAAAGGCACGTTACTCTCTCCTACCTGCAAGGTTGGACCATGGCCGCCTATCTTTCTCTGTTTCACAAACACAACGGGCAGCTCGGTTTCCGCGGCCAATTCCGAGAGCGTTCCTTCCAGGGCCCGACCGTACTCTGTGGCACAAAAGCAGAGCGGGGCGTGTAAGGTACTTCTACCCCACGGCCAGGCGGGAACTGCGCCGGGGGCGGGGCTTCCGTCCCGGCCCTGCAGGCACCGCGTGCCCTCGGGTGACTCCCTTGCAAGTTAGCATGACTTGCTGCATTTCTGACAAAGGCTAAAACTCACACTTAAGCTTGGAGTCTGACCCCGGCAAATCCGCACACTGGCTGAAAACTGGGCCTCAAGGCTAGCTATAAACGTCAGAGTTCTAGTCAGAGTTAACTCATTGCACTGCTCCGCTAAAATTAAATGTCCTACTTTCCCGGTAAATCCCGAATTCAGAAAAGCTTCAAAAAAGAAGCTTAATACACATTTATCTCAACTTTAACAAAACACCTCCCAATTTGATCTTTCTTTGAACTCTGCATCTATACTGAATGCCAAAATCCAACTCCAATGTTTCCTTGACATTTGAAACCGTGGAGCAAAATAAAGAACACTCTGCCTATCTGCTGCTTTCTTAAAAAGAATCCTGAACTATATACGACAGTACAGATGAAACTAGGCACTAACGGTAAAATTTCACAAAGGGGTGAACTCAGTGGAACATAGAGATTCCACAGTTACACTGACATGAGGCCTATTCATGAGACATAAATCACACCAACATTCAAAAGTATAGCTGCTTATTTGGGAGGCCAAGGCGAGTGGATCATGAGGTCAGAAGTTCAAGACCAGCCTGGCCAAGATGGTGAAACCCTGTCTCTACCAAAAGTACAAAAATTAGCCGGGCGCGGTGGCAGGTGCCTGTAATCACTCGGGAGGCTGAGGCAGGAGAATCGCTTGAACCCGGGGGACGGAGGTTGCAGTGAGCCAAGATTGTATCACTGCACTTCAGCCTGGACGACAGAATGAGGCTCCGTCTCCAAAAAAAAAAAAAAAAGGATAGCTGCTTAATGGTAATAATGGTAGCTAACATATCTATACTGCTTCACATATATTTACATTTCATTTCAACTTCACAACCACTCTACAAGTAGGTATTACCAGGCCCAACTTACAGACAGGGAAACAGGTACAGAAAAGCTAAGAAACTTGTCCAAGCTCAAGGAGCTACTCAACAGCAGAGGCAGGATTCAAATCCAGGCAATGTGGTCCACGGTCTTAATCACTATCCTGCACTGCCTGAGAGAGTGAGGAAGCCCTTGGGTCGTCGTCGCCGCCCCATTTAATAGTCTGTGTCCAGCTGGGCACGACACTTGATCTTTCCCAGCCTTGCTTTCCCCACTTGTAAAAACATGGAGACCCCATGTGTTTTGCCAGCGTCTCAGGATTTCTGAGGATTAAATGGTGTGAAAATTCCTGGAGAAGCATTCTTACATAGTTATACTTTCTTAATGCTGTCAAGGATCTGTCAGTCCACTCAACACATTGTCATCTACATTTCAAGACTCAGGCTCTGTAAGAAACGATACAATACCCATTTTCTCCACTGTTCTGCAAATTGTCTCTACAAAGAGCAAGAGGAAGGAAACCGCCAGCCTACAGGTGCCGGTCTCACCTACCACAAGCTGACGCTTTGTAAGACCGGGTCGAAACCGCACACGCCACGAAGCTGCCTGGGTTTGGAAAAGCCTCCCCGTCTGCTCAGACACGCCTTAAAATATCTCCCTTTCCCCGAGACGCACATTGCTCCCCACAGGCGCAATGCTGTAGTCCCCGCCGGCAGGCCGTCCCCCGCGTGCTCCCATCCCTGGGCTTGCGGCTTTGTCCGGTTTCACGCGACGCAGAGCTTACAAGAATTTGAGAATGATGAAGACATCAGGCACTCCTTCAGGACTCGACCACCTTTCTCTCCGCCGCAAATGCTGGACTGAAGGAAACTGAGGTGAAAGGGTTGCTGTTTCCTAATGGCTACGAGAAACCACGCCCTGCACCGAGCGGGCGGGCTAACTGCCAGAGTCAGAATGACAAAGCAGAAATCCACTCCTCGTGCAGCCCTGGCAACCTATGCTAATTGGCTTAGCAAGCTGAGAGCTCCTAATTGGGTGACACCACATCCTCTGCCTGCTCATAGCCGCCCCCAACCTAAGAACAGAGCAAAAAAACAATTTAAGGCAATTCTGGAACCAAATTTGGAATAAGTGTGTTTTTACTGAAGAAACTAGACTATACCCTAAGGCAGTAGCTTCAGAACTTTGCTAGCTGTTGTCATCACGTTAGGGTCTTTAGAATCCTAGTGCCTGGCTCCCACCCCTAGACATTCTGATGTCATTGGTGTGGAGTGTGACCTGGGCCTCTGCGTTTAAAAGAAAAAAAAACAAACTCCAAGGTGATTCGAGTTGGCAGCAAAGTTTGGGACCCACTGCCCTAAGGTCATGGATTAGTCAGTTTGGTAATCCCCTAAAGGAAGTTATTAGGCTTTTGAAAAGAAACGTGGAGTTCATCCTGACTAATCCTGAAAAGAAATGACAAATTCTCAGGAACACACCCAACTTCCCCTGAGAGCACCTCTTCTTTATCAGACTCTGAGTTTGGTTTTTATTGTTTAAGAAAAACTGAATGTCTTTTAACTCCAGCCGCACCCAGCCACCTGCTGCTACTAAGGTGAGCCATTCTCTCTCATGCTTCCCTTCTCTTACTCATGTTCTTACTCAACACCACACACTAGCAGGGTATGCATATTTGCTGAATAAATACATAATAACTGAATGAATGAATGAATGAATCCATGAATGAATGAATGTCTTTCCCACTTCTTTGGATAATGCCAGATTGAAGCACTCTCAGGTGAGAGCGTTGCAGGCTCCTAACGGCTAGCAGAAGCCACATTCCCTCTAAACAGACAGGCAACCGCTGCCAGGTCCTGCCAGGTCCTTCCAAGGTGAAACTCAGAGGCTTGGTTTAGCTTCCTCGCCCTCTAAAGGGGCACACACACACACACACACTACACACACTAACATGACACTTCCCCTGTAAGGTGATTATTGACACGAGTGTTTCACCTGATTCTGGAGTCCATAGAACAGAGAATGGATCTAGTACATGGGTGTTCAGGAAACAATGTGATTTATGGAGGAAAGAAGGAAAAACATGAAAAGACTGGGTCTAAGGGAGAACACAAAACATTTACTCCTGGCTCCCAAGCCAAGTTCTGTATTAATCATTGTATATGCCTTTATCTCATTTAGTCTACACAATGACCCATGAACCAGAGTCATAAATTCCTCATTCTTAGAAATATCGAAAATACACCTTATTTCAAAAGCATGACTTAGGACACAGAAGGATCATTTAATTTGAAATAATGTACTAAAAGCAAGTAATAAGGATTGATATGAAGAGCCTTGCCATTAAAAGCATCTTATATAGACAGCTCAGAGTGGTCTATATAAGATGTTAGGCCGGGCGCGGTGGCTCAAGCCTGTAATCCCAGCACTTTGGGAGGCCGAGACGGGCGGATCACGAGGTCAGGAGATCGAGACCATCCTGGCTAACATGGTGAAACCCCGTCTCTACTAAAAATACAAAAAAACTAGCCGGGCGAGGTGGCGGGCGCCTGTAGTCCCAGCTACTCAGGAGGCTGAGGCAGGAGAATGGCGTGAACCCGGGAGGCGGAGCTTGCAGTGAGCCGAGATTGAGCCACTGCACTCCAGTCTGGGCGACAGAGCGAGACTCTGCCTCAAAAAAAAAAAAAAAAAAAAAAAAAAAAAAAAAAAAAAAAAAAAAAAGATGTTAATATTTTCTACCGGCATTCCAAAACAGGCTAGATAAGGCATTTTAACTTCACATTGTTCCTAAGTGAGCAAATTATAGCAAAGATGCCCAGAGTAGCACCATGTAGTTATTTTTCTTTTAAGTTAAAAATCACCATTTTAAAACTATCTTCTTTTCTTTCAAATCGTTCTTGCTGCTGTTAAGGGCCTAGATGCCTTACCCTTGTCATGAATTCTCAAGGAAAAACTCCTTAGTTCTATTTAGTTGCTGGTTAACGGAGAAACCTCATCTTCTTCCATCATTTCTCATCATGCAGCAATTTATTTATTTATTTGTTTGTTTGTTTGACAGTCTCTTGCTCTGTTGCCCTGGCTGGAAAGCAGTGGTGCATCTCAGCTCACTGCAACCTCCATCTCCCGGGTTCCAGCGATTCTAATGCCTCAGCCTCCCAAGTAGCTGGGACTACAGGCATGCATCACCACACTTGGCTAATTTTTTGTCTTTTTGGTAGAAATGGGGGTTCAACATGTTGGCCAGGGTGGTCAAACTCCTGGTCTCAAGAGATCCGTCTGCCTCAGCCTCCCAAAGTGCTGGGATTACAGGTGTGAGCCACCGTGCCTGACTGTAGCAAATCATAAACATAAAATATTTTAATCATACATTTTGCATCTCTTGACTGGGTTCATTCTTCCTTTTGAGAATTATCTTCCCTCCCTAAGGACCTAGTCCTTCAAAGCTCATTTGTAATGTCACCTCCTCTGGGAGTCTTCCTGGATTTCCAACCAGTATGAATTGCACCTTCCCTCTTCTTTGTCCCCCAAATACCTAATAATAATTTCAAATATTCTACAAGAGCTTTGGATAGGCAAACCCTTGTTTATTTTGTCTTTACAGAATCTGGTATATAGTAGGTACTCAGAAAATACTGGAAATAGACCTCTCTATGTTCCTGAACTATCATCTAAGCTATAATAAATTTATGCAGGTGTTTGATAAAGGCTCCTATTGTATTAAACTACTGTTCTACCTATAATAAGCCTTTCTCTCATACACACACACACACACACACACACACACACACACACACATACTGAGCTAGAATAATCTTTCTAACACCTAAATCTTCTTTACTCAAACCTTTAGTAGCTATCTAGGGCCCTCAAGATGAAGTCTAAACTTCTCAGTCACGTTGACATGGCAAGGCCCACCCTTGCTGAACCTAGCTGTCCACATATTCTGTACTCCATTTAAAGCAGCAAAACATTGCTGAAGGAAACACAGAAATTAAAAGTGATTTCACTTTAAAGTCAAGACCACAAACTTCTAATGCGTCCTCAATGTTGCCCAGCAATCCTTTGCATCCCCGGAATATTTGTTTTCTCAGGATCCAAAATGACTGTTTCACATGTTTCTGTCTTTCCTCAAACTTCTAATGCCCCTACACCTTGCATTAGCTCATGACCTACTTTCTACTTTAAGAAAATAGCATCAATCAGACAGAACTCCCTTAAATTTTCCTCTCAACCAGCAAGCTGCCATATTCTCTGCCTTCACTCTTATTATTTCCTGATGAGTGAGAAAAAAAGTGGTAGGCAGTGAAGTCAGAGGAACAGTGAGAGGTCAGACCCATCATCAGGCCATAGTCAGGATTTTGGATTTCATTTTATTTTATTTTTATTTATTTATTTATTTAGAGAGAGAGTTTTGTTCTTGTTGCCCAGGCTGGAGTGCAATGGCACTATCTCGGCTCACCACAACCTCCGCCTCCCACGTTCAAGTGATTCCCTAAAGCCTCCTCAGTAGCTGGGATTACAGGCATGCACCATCAAGACTGACTAATTTTGTATTTTTAGTAGAGACGGGGTTTCTCCATGTTGGTCAGGCTGGTCTCGAACTCCCGACCACAGGTGATCTGCCCGTCTCGGCCTCCCAAAGTGCTGGGATTACAGGCGTGAACCACCGCGCCCAGCCTGGATTTCATTTTAAATGTGTTAAGAAATCACAGTGTGAGGCTGGGTGCAGTGGCTCACACCTGTAATCCCAGCACTTTGGGAGGCCGAGGCAGGTGGATCACGAGTTCAGGAGTGCGAGGCCAGCCTGGCCAACATGGCGAAACCCTGTCTCTACTAAAAAGACAAAAAAAAGCTGGGCATGGTGGTGGGCGCCTATAATTGCAGCTACTTGGGAGGTTGAGGCAGGAGAATCGCTTGAACCTGGGAGGCGGAGGGTGCGGTGAGCCAAGATCGTGCTGTTGCACTCCAGCCTGGGCAGCAAGAGCAAGACTCCATCTCAAAAAAAACAAAAACAAAAACAAAAAAACAAACAGAGTGTAAAGAGAAGAGAAGGAGATGATTGTTGTACATTCAAAGAATTGCTCAGTTGTGTGGAGAATAGTGAAGGCCAACTTCACATGTGTATGGATTCTCATCTTTTATTTCCTTCTTAATATTAATGAATGAACATCACTCTTGAAATTAGCCTCCCCCTCTGGCATCATCAATTGCTTGTTCTCTACCTGATCACTTACATCATCATACAAATGCAATGTTGTTTTACCATTTTAAAAAAGCCTCCCGACCTGATGCAGTAACTTACACCTGTAATCCCAGCATGTTGGGAGGCTAAGGCAGGAGGACTGCTTCCCAGCAGTTCAAGACTAGTGTGGACAACATAGCAAGACCTTGTCTCTACAAAAAAATTATAAAAGTCAACCAGGTGTGGTGGTACCTGCCTGTAGTCCAAGCCACTTGGAAGGCTGAGGTGGGAGGATCACTTGAGCCCAGGAGTTCGAAGCTGCAGTAAGCCATGATCATGCCACTGCTCTTCAGCCTGGATGACAGAGCAAAACTGTCTCCACAAAGAAAGAAAAGGCTCTCATGATCCCATGTGCCCCAACCCTTGTAGTTACCACCACCCCATTTCATTGCTCTCCTTCACACGCACACACACAAAGCTTCTCTGTCGCCCGGACTGGAGTGCAGTGGCCAGATCTCAGCTCACTGCAAGCTCCGCCTCCCGGGTTTACGCCATTCTCCTGCCTCAGCCTCCCGAGTAGCTGGGACTACAGGCGCCCGCCACCTCGCCCAGCTAATTTTTGTATTTTTAGTAGAGACGGGGTTTCACCGTGTTAGCCAGGATGGTCTCGATCTCCTGACCTCGTGATCCGCCCGTCTCGGCCTCCCAAAGTACTGGGATTACAGGCTTGAGCCACCGCGCCCGGCCAAGAGTTCTTTTTACCTTGAAGAATAAAGTAGGGTAGGGAAGTCAGGAAAGATCTCAGAATGTGATGCTTGAGCAGAGCCCAGAGTGCTATGAGGGAACAGGCCATGAGAGTATCTAGGGAAGAAATCTTTCTAAGCAGAGGAAAGAGGAGGTACTTATGAAAGCTCATCATAAAATTGGGTCATTCTTGTCATACCCAACTAAGTCAGAGCCAAGGTGCTAGGGAGAAAAGCATTCAGGATACAAAACATTGCTCCAAGAATGTAATTCTCTGCAAGCCTGACTGCTGAAACTGCCTGTTGTAACCCGAGACCAGCTTTATCTATAAATGCTAAGATAATTTGCTGAAACTGTAGGACTAATTTTGCCCACTGCTATCACTCACCAGAGCTTGCCAGCTCCCCAAACCCTAACTAGTCCCAAAGAACTTTCTTGAAGAGCAATATGTAACATCTCTCCTATTTCTAAAACCTCTAACCTTCTCTTTGTTCTTCGGACATACTGAAGACCACCCTGTCTGCATATATGTCCCAAATTGCTATTCTTTCTTTCCAAATAAAAAATTTTAATTTAGAGACTTGTCTCTACATTTTTATTCTGGCTTCAACGTACTAAAGCCCTAAGCTAGGAGTCTGCTTGACTTATCCAAGAATCTACAAAGTAACCAGTATGTCTAAAACCTAATGAGTGAGGAAAAAAAAGTGGTAGGAAGTGAGGTCAGAGGAATAGCCAGGGGTCACATCTATCATCAGGCCATAGTCAGGATTTTGGATTTCATTTTAAATGAGGTAAGACGCCAGAGTGTGAAGAGAAGGAAATTATTGTTGTATGATAAAATAATTGCTCAGTTGTGTGGAGAATAGGCTAAGGAGGGCAGGGACTTAAAAGTGGAGATATGGTGGGGCGTGGTGGCTCATGCATGTAATCCCAGCACTTTGGGAGGCTGAGGCGGACGGATCACGAGGTCAGGAGATCAAGACCAGCCTGGCTAACACAGTGAAACCCCATCTCTACTAAAAATACAAAAAATTAGCCGGGCGTGGTGCCAGGCGCCTGTAGTCCCAGCTACTGGGGAGGCTGAGGCAGAGGAATGGTGTGAACCTGGGAGGTGGAGCTTGCAGTTAGCCGAGATCCCACCACTGCACTCCAGCCTGGGTGACAGAGTGAGATTCCGTCTCAAAAAAAAAAAAAAAAAAAAGTAAAGGTATACAGACCTGCTAGGACATTACTGTGCTGGTCCAAGCTAGAGATGATGCTACAGATGACAAAGGCTGACTAGTGAGGTTAAAAAATACATTTGAAGGTAAAGCTAATTGTACAGATTTATGTTATACAGTTGTACAGATGGATGGAATAAGAAATGTAAGAGAAAGAGAATCAATGATAACTCTAGATTTCTGGCTTTAGCAATGGGGTAAATGATGGCACTCTTCAAGGAAAAGCAGGAACACCCAGAGGGAAGGAAGAAAGATGGGAGGTGGGGGAAAACAACAGTTTGGGACAAATCCATAGTATGGGTTAAGAGATCTATTATTTATCCAAAAGGAGAGGTTGACTAAGCAGTTGGATATGTAAGTATGGAGTTCAAGGGAGAAGTCAAGGCTAGAAATAAATATTTGGTGTCAAATATAAAAGATATTTAATACCATGTGTATTAGTCACAGTTCTTCAGAGAAACAAGACCAATAGGATACATGTATAGAGAGACAGCTTTTTGTTTTTTTGTTTTGTTTTGTTTTGTTTTTGTTTTAAGAATTGACTCACACAGTTGTGAGGGCTGATAAGTCTGAAAACTCCAAGGCTGGCCAATAGGCTAGAAATTCAAGCAGGAGTTGATGTGGCAATCTTGAGACTAAAGGCGGTCTGGGTGCAGAATTGCTTCCTCCTTGGAAACCTCCGTCTTTTCTCTAAGGCCTTCACTAATTGGATGAAGCCCATCCACATTATGGATGGTCATTAGCTTTACTCAAAGACTACTGATTTCATTGTAATCACATCTAAAAAGTACCTTCACAGCAACATCTGTGCTTTTATCTGCCAAACAACTGGGCACCATATGCTAGCCAAGTTGACACATACAATTAACTGTCACTACATGGGACTAGATGAAATTACCCAGGAGTTAATGTATTTAGAGAAATAAAGATGGCCCAGGACAGAGCCCTGGCATGCTCAAACTGCAAAAGGGGAAAAGGATCCAGCAATGGAGCCTAAGAAAGAGCTGGAGGGAGGTAGGAGGAAAACCAAGACTGTGTGGTGTCTCAGAAGCCAATGAAGAAGTGCTCCAAAAAGGAAGATCAACTATTTCAAGTGCTGCCAAGAAATCCTATAAGGTAAGGGCTGAGTCATGGAGGTCACTTATGAAAATAATGGGAGGTAAGAAATCCTAATTAGAAGTTCAGCAAGAAATAGAAAATAAGGGGCCGGGTGCAGTGGCTCACGCCTGTAATCCCAGCACTTTGGGAGGCCGAGGTGGGCGGATCATGACGTCAGGAGATCGAGACCATCCTGGTGAACATGGCGAAACCCCATCTCTACTAAAAATACAAAAAAAATTAGCCGGGCGTGGTGGCGGGCGCCTGTAGTCCCAGCTTCTAGGGAGGCAGAGGCAGGAGAATGGCGTGAACCCAGGAGGCGGCGGAGTTGCAGTGAGTGGAGATCGCGCCACTGCACTCCAGCCTGGGTGACAGAGCGAGACTCTGTCTCAAAAAAAAAAAAAAAAGAAATAGAAAATAAGGAAATGGACGGAGTAAGTATAGCCAACTCTTAAAGGGTTTTGCTATAAAAACAAAACAAAACAAAAAAAATAGGAAAGGAGCTAAAGAGGGATGTAGGATAGAGGAAGATTTTTTTTTTTTTTTTTTTTTTTTTTGAGACAGAGTCTCGTTCTGTCACTCAGGCTGGAGTGCAGAGGCACGATCTCAGCTCATTGCAACCTCTGCCTCCTGGGTTCAAGCAATTCTCCTGCCTCAGCCTCCCGAGTAGCTGGGACTATAGGCGCACACCACCACACCCAGCTAATTTTTGTATTTTCAGTAAAGGTGGGGTTTCACCATGTTGGCCAGGCTGGTCTTGAACTCCTGACCTTGTGATCCACCTGCCTCGGCCTCCTAAAGTGCTGGGATTACAGGCATGAGCCACTGTGCCTGGCCAGACTTTTTTTTTTGGTTTGTCTAAGAAGGAAATTATTACAGCACGTTTTTATGCTAAAGGAATAATCCAGTAGAGGGAACTTTGGCAACTTCCAAAGAAGGAGCAAAAAGAGATCATTGCAGAACCAAAGTCCATTGAATATACACTTATTATGCAGCGTAGACTTTGAAGTCAAATCCAGGTTGTATTATTAACTACACAGCCAAGTTACTCAGCCTCTCTGCTTCTTCATCTTCTTTCTACAAGGCCCTTTGTGGTCCTTCCACCCCTTCATCTCACCCAAACCTCCCCTCAAGCCCCACGATCCAGTCATTAGTTTGCTTTCAGTCCCTGTAATTACTGTGCTCCCTCCCACCACAGGGCTTTGCTGACTTCCAAGCATTGAGCAAACCTAGTTTGAACAGGTTTTCCTTGGGAAAACCAACAGAGAAGTCATATCCCCCTATGAAATGTTCCCATCTTACCATGTATTCTTTCTGCCTAGTACTTATCACAATTGCAATCATACTTTTATGAGTATTTGATCAATGTCCGCCTCCCCCACTGTAGAATAGCACAGTCCAAGAGGACTTTCTGTGGTGATGAAAATGTTCTAAATCTACACTGTCCAACCCAATAGCCACTCACCACGTGTGACTATTAAGTACATAAAAGATGGCTAGTACAGGTGTGGATGTGAAGTTCTTATGTTGTTTAAGTTCAATTAATATAGATGTACATAGCCACATGTGATCAGGGACCAGGATTAGTTATGCTCACCATCATATTCCCATCACTTAATATAGTAAGCACACGTAGTAATTGATCAGTAAATAATTGTTGAGAGATTAAATCTGTAAAAATACAGATATTACTTAATTTGTAGATTCCATCTTTTTCGCAGAGAAAAGGAGAGAAGGTTTTACATGGTAAATGTTAGGGGTTCCTCAGTTTTATAAAGGTAATTTGGCCTTTAAGAATTTGATTGGGGCTGGGCACGGTGGCTCACACCTGTAATCCCAGCACTTTGGGAGGCCAAGGCGGGTGGATCACCTGAGGTCAGGAGTTTGAGACCAGCCTGGCTAACATGGTGAAACCCCATTTCTACTAAAACTTACAAAAAAAAAAAAAAAAAAATTTAGCCAGGCATGGTGGCAGGTGCCTGTAATCCCAGCTACTTGAGAGGCTGAGGCAGGAGAATCACTTGAACCTGGGAGGCAGAGGTTGCAGTAAGACGAGATTGCATCATTGCACTCCAACCTGGGCAACAGGAGCGGAAACTCCGTCTCAAAAAAAAAAAAAAAATTGATCTATCAGCCAGGCGTGGTGGCTCACACCTGTAATCCCAACACTTTGGGAGGCCTCGGCAGGTGGATCACTTTAGGTCAGGAGTTTGAGACCAGCCTGGCCAACATAGTGAAAACCCATCTCTACTAACATACAAAAAAAATTAGCCAAGCATGAGTGGTGGGCACCTGTAATCCCAGCTACTCAGGAGGCTGAGGCAAGAGAATCGCTTGAACCCGGGAGGCAGAGGTTGCAGTGAGCCAAGATTGTGCCACTGAACTCCATCCTGGGCAGCAGAGCGAGATTCCATCTGAAAAAAAAAAAAAAAAAAAAAAAGAATTTGATGTATCCCAGAAGGAAGCTGGAATAATAAGTGAGAACATATTGGATAGTCTGAATAAAACAACATCTGTACTATGCCTGGGAGAGTTCCTGGGACATACTAGGTGTTCCAAATGTGGTGGTTCATAAACTTCAATGGGTACAGAGAAGAGAAGTAAATAATGGGATGGAAAAAACGGGGAAAGCTTCATAAAGCAAGTGATTTTTGAACCACAGCTTGAGGAACAATGAGGGCAGCAGTAGTGAGAATGGGAGTAATGCCTAAGAATTTTTCAGTGCCCCCTATATGCCTGACATAAATCTAGCTCTTACAGGATTCATTTAATCATTACAACAACCCAATGAGGGAGATATTATTATTTCCCCCATTTTACAAATTTTAAAAACTGAGGCATAAAGAGGATAATTATCATGCTCATGGTCACCTAGATTTGATGTCAAAGCTGAGATTGATATGTAGGTCTTGGTTCTTAATGCAGTGCTGTTCCACCTCTAGAGCAGAAATTTTCTAGGCAGATGGAGCAGTATATACAAAAGACATAGTGTCTTTTGCATAGGGATGCAGAAGCATAAAGGGAGATGAAACCAAAAGGTTGGATTCAGTGATTACACCTACGTATGAAATTAGAAACTGAGATTCTAGGAAGTAAAGAATCTTGCCAAAGGTCACAAAGCAGGTAAGTGTTGGAGCTGGGATATAAATCCAAGTGTGCCTATCTCCAAATCCATGGTTTGTCTTACGAATAAATAATATATAGTGAGGAACAGGCTAAAAAGAGGTAAAAGCAACAAGTAAATCTGGTAAATTTGATTTGTACGGGAAAAAACCCCCTGGTAACTTTCTGATAACAACCAAGGAAAAAAATCATCCATGAAACATCCACCCTGAAAACTCTGGAATCTACTCAGGGGACTATATGACCTGTAGTCATTCTGTCTTTATTTATTTTATTTGCTTGTTTTTTGGAGACAGAATCTTGCTGTGTCATCCAGGCTAGAGTGCAGTGGTGCAATCATAGCTCACCACAGCCTCAAACTCGTGGGCTCAAATGATCCTCACGCCTCAGCTTCCCAAGTAGCTGGCCAGAGGCATACACTACCACGCCTGACTAATTTCTTTTTCTTCTTTCTTTTGAGATAGAGTCTTGCTCTGTTGCCCAGGCTGGAGTGCAGTGGCATGATCTCAGCTCACTGCAAGCTCCGCCTCCCTGGTTCACGCCATTCTCCTGCCTCAGCCTCCCAAGTAGCTGGGACTACAGGCACCCGCCAGCATATCCAGCTAATTTTTTTTTTTTTTTTTTTTTTTTTGGATTTTTAGTAGAGACAGGGTTTCACCCTGTTAGCCAGGATGGTCTTGATCTCCTGACCTTGTGATCCACCTGCCTCAGCCTCCCAAAGTGCTGGGATTACAGTTATGAGCCACTGGCCCCGGTCTATGCCTAATTTAAAAAATTTTTTGTAGAGACAGGGTCTCACTTTGTTGTCTAGGCTGGTATCGAACTCCTGGGCTCAAACAACCCTCTTACCTTAGTCTCCCAAAGTGCTGGAATTATAGGCATGAGCCACTATGCCCCGCTCCTGTCTTTATTTCTTACATCAAGCTATATGAAAGACATCTGTTTACATGTCAGCCACTCTTAGAACCATCACCTATTGAACACCTCTGTGCCAGGAGCTTTACATGTTCTCATTAGTCATCTCAATAAGCCTTTGGAATATGTATTATTATCTCCTTTTACAGATGAGTAACCCAAGGTTAAGTGACCGTCTCAAGAGCCGACAGCTAGTCCAGGATTTACACCTGCACGCTCTTCACTCTACATCACAGTATTATTCACTTGAGGGGTTGGTCTTTCTTACCCTGGGATCCGGCACAGTGCCTTTCCCATAATCGGCACTCACTCAAGGTTTGAATTCAACTGGCACTTCAGCAGGCTTTTTACTGTTAGTGAAGCGGAAAAGAGAAGAAAGGGAGTGTAAGGTGTTCTGGTAAACCAGTTCTGAGTGCTGGTGAGGAGGCCCTGATTTGTAGTATTTGCTAATTTCCAGAGTTGAAATATTCCCACTTTGGCTAATTTCAAGCTACCAACCTACTTGCAAAATTCCTTGATGTCTAACAAGGGCTCTCTTGAGCTGGTACGAGCCAGCTCCAGCACACTGCCCAGAAGCTCAAGTCATCAGGTACAAGTTACTTTCACTTCTGTGTCTTCTCTTCACAGCAGCTCTCTATACTTATACTTCACTGCAACCTCAGAAGAATAATGATTGTTCTACCTCTGCTAAAGCTTACCTTTACCAGAGCACTACAACCTATAACCTATCCTAATTCCAAGTGCTCTTAGGGGACCCCACCTTTCTTCAACATCCTCTTCCTATCTTGTATTCAGGCCGTTCAAGCCATTCTGCCTTCAAATGTGCCTAGGTCTCCTCTTTTGTAAATCTCTGGGCTAATCCCATAGCATCATCTGGCTTTCTACTAACAAGCAGTATAGCTCAATAGTTATAAGAGCCTGCAATGAAATCACATAACCTGGCTTTTCTGCTGGCAAGCTGCATGCCCTTAGGCAAGTTCTGTTACCTCTCCCTTGTGGTGAGTAAAGGAGTGCCTTCTTTACTCATCTGTAAAATGGTGATAAATAAAGTATCTACACCTTATGTGGTGATTGTGAAGAATGAGATGAGTAAATAGATGTAAAGGATGTAAATAGATGTAAAAGACTCAATAGTTTAGTTATTATAATCATTACGGCCTCATGCATGGTATAAATCCATGATGACCTCAGTGTGGTTAGAAGTTTGGATTTTCCCCTTTTACAAGTTGGTCATTCACAGTAACTGTCAACAAAACATTACAGTGGACACTGATAAAAACTTAACTCAAGGTGGGGTGCAGTGGCTCATACCTGTAATCCCAGCACTTTGGGAGGCAGGTGGATCGCCTGAGGTTGGGAGTTCGAGACCAGCCCCACCAACACGGAGAAACCCCTTCTTTACTAAAAATACAAAATTAGCCAGGCATGGTGGTGCATGCCTGTAATCCCAGCTACTCGGGAGGCTGAGGCAGGAGAATCGCTTGAACCTGGGAGACGGCGGTTGCAGTGAGCCAAGATCACGTCATTGCACTCCTGGGCAACAAGAGCGAAACTTCATCTCCAAAAAAACAAAAAACCTAACTCAAGGAGTAGCATATTCATTTTTGCATTTTACTTTTAATTAGCAGTCTATGGCTAAGCATGCCATTTTCCACAGTGTGTATATTCTCATTACTCAGAGCTTCTCTTTTCTTGTCAGAAGAAAAAACCATAATTTTCTTTTTTTTTTCTTTTTTTTTTTTGAGACGGAGTTTTGCTCTTGTTGCCCAGGCTGGAGTGCAGTGGCGCGATCTCGGCTCACTGCAACCAACCTCTACCTCCTGGGTTCAAGCGGTTCTCCTGCCTCAGCCACCCGAGTAGCTGGGATTACAAGCATGCGCCACCACTCCCGGCTAGAAAAACATAATTTTCTTAAACAACTGGCTAAAAGGAGTGAAAGGAGCATGAAAAAATGTCTTTAAAAATTAGTGCCTGCATTCTGCATTACATGTACACACATGCATAATGTGCACGTGCTAGTACATGCAGAATATTCCCCTTCTGCAATCCATTTGCTTTGGGTCGCTCAGTGTCCCATTTCAATCTTAGAGGAAAGAAAATGGTTTTCATGTAGGAAACCACTGATCAGAAGTACCTCAAGAGGTACAGGCTCCATTCAAGTCAACTCTCAGATGTTTCATCTCATAAAAGTGCAGATCAACCACCCTCACCATCAGCCAAGGAGTTATATACTAATTAGTAGTGGTAAACAGCTATTAGATCCTAAGATGAAAGAAGTGTCATATAGCTTATTATTATTAACCTCTAAATTCTTAAACATTATTAGATAGTTGATCTTGAGAGGAACATCCCCCTCTAATTTTTCTGACAGCCAAAATCCCAGAATCCTGAGACAGTTGATGGCTACCAGTCGTTAATAGAAAGCTATGGTCACTTCGTGGAGCTGAGCCTGAAGGAGCCTTGGATCTTCCTAACACTCTAGGCCCTGGTTTGAACTGAGAGCGACTATGTCTCATTAAGAGGCATTCAGACCAATTTCTCCACCCCAAAGACAGAGAAGAACCTTATAGTTCTCCACTAGTATATATCTGAATTCCTTTATCTATAGATTTTTTGTTTTTTGTTTGTTTTGTTTTGTTTTTGAGATAGAGTCTCACTTTGTCACCCAGGCTGGAGTGCAGTGTCGCTATCTCGCCTCACTGCAATCTCCACCTTCCAGGTTCAGGCCATTCTCCTGTCTCAGCCTCCCAAGTAGCTGGGACTACAGGCGCCCACCACCATGCCCGGCTAATTTTTAGTATTTTTAGTAGAGACAGGGTTTCACCGTGTTAGCTAGGATGGTCTCAATCTCCTGCCTCGTGATTCCTTGTTTTTTTTTTGTTTTTTTTTTTTTTTGAGACAGTCAGCTGACTATTGCTTTGGGGGCAGGGGGCTCAGGAGCTCTTGGTGAGGTGGTCCGCTTCCTCTTCACCATCACAGGCTTCTGGCTGCTGCAGGATGGCACAGGCCCTGCAGAAGGCTGCCATGTGCAGGTTGTTTGGACGAACAGAGGCAAGATGGCGCACTTCCGGGTTCTTCATCACCAACTTTTCCCGCGCGCGCGAAAATGCAGCCGGTGCCCAGGAAGGTGCAGATCAACCGGGCATGCGCCAGGTGACGTCAATCCGAAGAGACCAAGATTTACCTGGTCGCACCTACGGAACGCCCCCAACACGCCCGTGCCCCGCCTATTGCCCTTCCACTCCTAGAAAAGCCACTCACGGCGAATGTGCCACGCGGACTTCCCAGCCCCCACTCCTGTCGGGACTGCATCAGGAACTCCGCCCCAGAGCTCCACTGGGTGACTCTCTTGGCCTCCTTTGCCAGAGGCCGACAGACCTCACCCCCACACCTTCTTCCCTGAAGCTGGGTAACCAAAAATAAATTTGCAGTTTTGCTCCTACCCTTGCCTACTCGCTGGTTCTTTTGTGCTCGCTCTGGTGGTCTTAGAAAAACAAATCACAGGTCAGGGCGGTACTTGTTCTTGAGGATCCTACGTCTGATGCTGCTGAGGGTGGCACGAGCATTCTTGCTTTTTTGTTGCTGTTTATTTTTTTGAGATGGAGTCTCACTCTGTTGCCCAGGCTGGAGTGCAGTGACGCAATATCGGCTCACCACAACCTCTGCCTCCTGGGTTCAAGTGATTCTCCTGCCTCAGCCTCCTGAGTAGCTGGGACTATAGGCACACGCTACCATGCCCGGCTAATTTTTGTATTTTTATTAGAGACGGGGTTTCACTATGTTGGTCAGGCTGGTCTCAAACTCCTGATCTCGTGATCCGCCCGCCTCCGCCTTCCAGAAGTGCTGGGATTACAGGCGTGAGCCACCGTGCCTGGCCTGAGCATTCCTGTTGATGGTGGTCTGCGCGTAGGAGGTGGCAGGCTTCTGCTGGCTGGATCTCTGCTTCACCACCACGACACCTTTGCTGCAGGCTGTCGGCTCCACACCCACAGTCTTGCAGTGAATAAGCCCAATGTAGCGGAAGCAGTTGCAGGCTTTCAAGTTATTGGGCTCGGTGCTGTAGGTCTGCTTATTCCTCTTGATCAGGAAACTGGAGCAGTGCCAACCACCCATTGCAGATGTGCAGACATGGCGGCTTCTCTTGCAGCGGCAGCCGGAGATCGAAAAAGTATCTATGGATTTTAAATGTTTTTTTTTTTTTTGAGAGGGAGTCTGGCTCTTGTCGCCCAGGCTGGAGTGCAATGGCATGATCTCAGCTCACTGCAACCTCTGCCTCCCAGGTTCAAGCAATTCTCCTCCCTCAGTGTTTTTTTTTTGTTTTGTTTTGTTTTTTTGTTTTTTTTTTTTTTTGAGGCAGAGTTCACTCTTGTTCCCCAGGCTGGAGTGCAATGGCACGATCTCGGCTCACCACAACCTCCGCCTCCCAGGTTCAAGCAATTCTCCTGCCTCAGCCTCCCTAGTAGTTGGGATTATAGGCATGTGCCACCACGCCCAGCTAATTTTGTATTTTTAGTAGAGACAGGGTTTCTCCATGTTGGTCAGGCTGGTCTCGAACTCCCGACCTCAGGTGATCCACCTGCCTCGGCCTCCCAAAGTGCTGGGATTACAGGCGTGAGCCACCGCGTCCGGCCTGCCTCAGTGTTAGATATGAGTTCTAACTTTCTTTTTCAAAGAATCAATATGTCAGTATGTTCAATTCCTTGCCTTCTACTTTTTTTTTCTTTCTTTTTTGAGATGGAATCTCGCTCTGTCGCCCAGGCTGGAATAGAGTGGCACTATCTCAGCTCACTGTAAGCTCCGCCTCCCGGGTTCATGCCATTCTCCTGCCTCAACCTCCCAAGTAGCTGGGACTACAGGCGCCCGCCACCACGCCCAGCTACTTTTTGTATTTTTAGTAGAGACGGGGTTTCACCTTAGCCAGGATGGTCTTGATCTCCTGACCTCGTGATCCAACCGCCTAGGCCTCCCAAAGTACTTGGATTACAGGCATGAGCCACAGTGCTGGGCCTTTTGCCTACTTCTTTAAAACTTAACTTCCTCGTAAATCAACCTTTTGCGATTACCTACTCCACCCAGACTCATTCTGATTACCTGCTCCACCCTAACTCATTCCGATTACCTACCCCACCCTGACTCACTACCTGCTCTGTCATAACAATTTTTCCCGCTAAACCATGCACCCTGTCACTCTCTTTAAATTAGCCAATCGGAATTAGTTTAGCCTGTGCAGTCTAACCCTAGCCAATAGGGGAAGGACACAGCAGCAGGGGCCACATGTGTCAGGGATAAGAACCCCAAGGGAACACCCTTCTATAGCAGTAACTTGCCTTGCTGAGAATTAAAAAGAAAACTTTATATTCAAGTGCTATTTCTTTTGCGGCACTGAAACTTTACTTATAACATCAGCCTCCCAAGTAGCTGGGATTACAGGGACTCGCCACCATGCCCGGCTAATTTTTGTATTTTTAGTAGAGACAGGGATTCACCAGGTTGGCCACTGGGATTACAGGCATGCCTCACTGTGCCCAGCCCTAAATGCTTATTTACTCTTTCTTAAAGTGAATCCAAATACATCTTTCTTTCTAGAGTCTCGCTCTGTTGCTCAGGCTGGAGTGCATTGGCTCAATCTTGGCTCACGGCAACCTCTGCCTCCTGAGTGTCAGGCCTCTGAGCCCAAGTTAAGGCATCATATATATCCCCTGTGACCTGCACATATACATCCAGATGGCCTGAAGCAACTGAAGATCCACAAAAGAAGTGAAAATAGACTTAACTGATGACATTCCACCATTGTGATTTGTTTCTGCCCCACCCTAACTGATCAATGTACTTTGTAATCCACCCCGCCCTTAAGAAGGTTCTTTGTAATCTCCCCCACCCTTAGGAAGGTTCTTTGTAGTTCTCCCCACCCTTGAGAATGTACTGTGTGAGATCCACCCCCTGCCTGCAAAACATTGCTCCTAACTCCACCACCTATCCCAAAACCTATAAGAATTAATAATATGGCCAGGCGTGGTGGCTCACGCCTGTAATCCCAGCACTTTGGGAGCCGAGGTGGGCGGATCACAAGGTCAGGAGATCGAGACCATCCTGGCTAACATGTTAAAAAATACAAAAAAATTAGCCGGGTGTGGTGGTGGGTGCCCATAGTCCCAGCTACTCAGGAGACTGAGGCAGGAGAATGGTGCGAACCTGGGAGGCGGAGCTTGCAGTGAGCTGAGATCGAGCCACTGCACTCCAGCCTGGACGACAGAGTGAGACTCTGTCTCAAAAAAAAAAAAGAACTAATCATAATCCCACCACCCTTTGCTGACTCTCTTTTCAGACTCAACCTGCCTGCACCCAGGTGAAATAAACAGCCTTCCTGCTCACATAAAACCTGTTTGGTGGTCTCTTCACACGGATGTGCATGAAACTGAGTAGCTGAGATTACAGGCTCGTGCCACCACACCTGGCTAATTTTTTTGTATTTTTAGCAGAGACAGGGTTTCAACATGTTGGCCAGGCTGGTCTCAAACTCCTGACCTCAGGTGATCCGCCTGCCTCAGCCTCCCAAAATGCTGGGATTATAGGCGTGAGCCACCATGCCCGGTCTATTTAATCTTTCAATAATCTCAGGAATATCCTGAGACTGTATTGCTATAAAGGAGGCTATATTACCTCCTACTCTGCTTGACAGGATTCAATGTTGACCATTAAGTGGCTTTCCTCCTTTTTGGAGGAAAAACATGCATTAGGCCAGTATTTATTTAGTCATTGCCCTTTCTAAGATGGCAAAGTATTTTCCATCTCACTATCATCAAATAATGACCATATTAAGGTGTTTCTATACTTACGATTTAAACAGGAGACAAATGGACTTACCATGAAAATCTTAGGGCCCCTTAAGAATTATGATAAATCTACTCTGCCCTTGCTCTAGAAATGGAGCAAAAACAAAGCCTGAATGACAGCACATCTGTTTACAGCATGGTTTATTTTAAAGCCACTGTTGAGACCTATTACTCAGAACAAAAGACTTTTGAAAATATTCCTGGTCATTGACAGTGCATGTGGTCACCCAAGAGATCTGATGGAGACGTACAAGGAGATGAATGTTGTTTTCATGACTACTAACACAAAACCCACTCTGCAGCCCAGGGATAAAGGAGTAATTTTGACTTTCAAGTCTTATTATTTAAGAAATGCATATTATAAGGCTATAAGTGCCATAGACAGTGATTCCTCTGATGAATCTGGGCAAAGTAAGCTGAAAACCTTCTGGAAAGGATTCACCATTCTAGATGCCATTCAGAACATTCATGATTCATGGGAAAAAGTCAACGTATCAACATTAACAGGAGTTTGGAATAAGGTGATTCCAATCCTTATGAGTGACTTTGATGAATTCAAGACTTCAGTGGAGGAAGTAACTGAAGAAATAGCGGAAATAACAAGAGAACGAGAATTAGAAGAGAAGGCCAGGCATGATGGTGCACATCTAAAATGCTAGCACTTTGGGAGGCCAAGGTAGGAGGATTGCTTGAGCTCAGGAATTCAAGACTAGTCTGGGCAACATAGTGGGACCCTGTCTCTACAAAAAAAATCAAAAATTAGCTGGGTGGGCCAGGCACGGTGGCTCACACCTGTCATCCCAGCACTTTGGGAGGTCAAGGAGGGAGGATCACGAGGTCAGGAAATCGAGACCATCCTCGCCAACATGATGAAACTCCATCTCTACTAAAAACATACAAAAAAATTAGCTGGGCATGGTGGCATGCACCTGTAGTCCCAGCTACTTGGGAGCTTGAGGCAGGAGAATCGCTTGAACCCAGGAGGCAGAGGTTGCTGTGAGCCGAGATCGCGCCACTGTACTCCAGCCTAGGGACAGATTGAGACTCCATCTCAAAAAAAAAAAAAAAAATTAGCTGGGTGTGGTGGCATGTGCCTGTAGTCCCAAGTACTTGAGAGGCTGAGGCAGGAGGATCATTTGAGCCCGGGAGGTTGAGGCCACAGTGAGCCATGACTGCATCACTGCAGCACAGCCTGGGTGACAGAGTGAAACCCTGTCTCAAAAAAAAAAAAAAAAACAGAAAAAGAAGAAAAAAAAACACAAAAAATAGAGTTGATGACATGACTGAATTACTGTAATCTCATGTAAAACTTGAATGGATGAGGAGTGGCTTCTTATGGATGAACAAATAATGATTTTCTAGAGATAGAATCTACTCCTGATGAAGATGCTGTGAACATTGTTGAAATGACAACAAGGGCCAGGCACGGTGGCTTACGCCTGTAATCCCAGCACTTTGGGAGGCCAAGGCAGGCCGGATCACCTTAGTTCAGGAGTTTAATACCAGCCTGGCCAACGTGGAGAAACCCCATCTCTACTAAAAATACAAAAATTAGCCAGGCGTGGTGGCAGGCACCTGTAATCCCAGCTACTCGGGAGGCTGAGGCAGGACAATCACTTGAACCCAAGAGGCAGAGGTTGCAGTGAGTGGAGATAGTGCCTGGGCAAAAAGAGTGAGACTACGTCTCAAAAAAAAAAAAAAAAAAAAAAAAGAAATGACAACAACAGAGTTATAATATGACAAATTTAATTGATAAGCAGTGGCAGGGTTTGAGAGGATTGGTTCCAGTTTTGAAAGAAGTTCTACTGTAGGCCAGGCGGGGTGGCTCACGACTGTAATCCCAGCACTTTGAGAGGCCAAGGAGGGTGGATCACATAAGGTCAGGAGTTCGAGACCAGCCTGGCCAACATGGTGAAACCCTGTCTCTACTAAAAATACAAAAATTAACCAGGCATGGTAGTGCAGCCTGTAGTCCCAGCTACTCAGGAGGCTGAGGCAGGATAATTGCTTGAACCTGGGAGGCGGAGGTTGCAGTGAGCTGAGGTTGTACCACTGTACTCCAGCCTGGGGACAGAGTGATATTCCATTTCTTTTTTTTTTTTTCTTTTTTGAGATGGAGTCTCACTCTGTCACCCAGGCTAGAGTGCAGTGGTGCGATCTCAGCTCACTTCAAGCTCTGCCTCCCGGGTTCACGCCATCCTCCTGCCTCAGCCTCCCGAGTAGCTGGGACTACAGGCACCTGCCACCACACTCGGCTATTTTTTTTTTTTTTTTTTTTGTATTTTTAGTAGAGACGGGGTTTCACCGTGTTAGCCAGGATGGTCTCAATCTCCTGACTTCGTGATCCACCCACCTCGGTCTCCCAAAGTGCTAGGATTACAGGCATGAGCCACCGCGCCCGGCCAGTGATACTCCATTTCAAAAAAACAAAAATAAAAAGTAAAAGAAAGAAAGAGAGAGACAGAAAGAGAGAGGAAGGGGCCAGGTCCAGTGGCTCACACCTATAATCTCAGCACTTTGGGAGGCCGAAGTGGGTGGATTACCTGAGGTCAGGAGTTTGAGACCAGCCTGGCCAACATGATGAAACCCTATCTCTACTAAAAATAAAAAAAATTAGCTGGGCGTGGTGGCGGGTGCCTGTAATTCCAGCTACTCAGGAGGCTGAGGCAGGAGAATTGCTTGAACCCAGGAGACGGAGGTTGCAAGGAGCCCAGATTATGCCATTGCACTCCAGCCTGGGCAACAAAAGCAGAACTCTGTCTCAAAAAGTAAAAAGAGAGAGAAAGGAAGGAAGGAGGGAAGGAGGGAAGGAGAGAAGGAGGGAAGGAAGGAGAGAGGGAGGGAGGGAGGGAGGGAAGGAAGGAAGGAAGGAAGGAAGGAAGGAAGGAAGGAAGGAAGGAAGGAAGGAAGGAAGGAAGGAAGGAAGGAAGGAGGGAAAAGAAAGAAAGAAAAAGAGAGACAGAAAGAAAGGAAAGAAAAGGAGGAAGGAAAGAAGGAAGGAAGGAAGGAAAGAAAGAAAGAAACAGAGAAAGAGAGAAAGAAAGGAAGGAAGGAAGGAAGGAAGGAAGGAAGGAAGGAAGGAAGGAAGGAAGGAAGGAAGGAAAAGAAAAGAAAAGAAAGACACCAGCACATCTAGGAACACCTATCATGACATCAACACCATGAACATTATACATAAGACAGGTGGGGCAGGTCATGGAAGGTTCTACAAGATAGTCTCAGAAAAAAGAAAGAAAGAGAAAAGAAAGGGCAAAGAAAGAAAGAAGAAAAGAAAAGAAAGAAGGAAAGAAAGGCAGGCTGGGCACGGTAGTTCATGAGACTTCATCTCTACAAAAAATACAAAAATTAGCTGGGTATGGTGGCACATACCTGTACTCCCATCTACTCAGGAGGCTGAGGTGGGAGGATTGCATGAGCCCAGGAGTTCAAGGCTGCAGTGAGCCAAGATCATACCACTGCACTGTAGCCTGGGCAATAGAGCAAGACTCCATTAAAAAAAAAAAAAAGAAAGAAGGAAAGACAGAAAGACATTGCTATATATAAAGGTTTCAAGGTTTCTTCCTATTATTATCATTAATTTTTTTTTTTTTTGAGATGAAGTCTTGCTCTGTCACCAGGCTAGAGTGCAGTGGCATGATCTCGACTCACTGCAACCTCCACCTCCCGGGTTCAAGTGATTCTCCTGCCTCAGCCTCCCGAGTAGCTAGGACTACAGGCATGCGTCACTATGCCCAGCTAATTTTTGTATTCTTAGTAGAGACAGGGTTTTATCATATTGGCCAGGATGGTCTCGATCTCCTGACCTTGTGATCCATCCACCTTAGCCTCCCAAAGTGCTGGAATTACAGGCATAAGCCACTGCACCCAGGGTCTCCCTATTATTATTATCGCATGAGGAAAATGAACAGGCAATTTAGATAATGAAATACAACACAGTGAATACAATTTAGATAGTCCCAGCGACTTGGAAGGCTGAGGTAGGAGGACCACGTGAGCCCAGCAAGGCACGTATAGGAAATATAACATACAGGAAAAAATATTGTGCCTCATTAATAATCAAAGTGATGCAAATTAAGATAAAGAAATCTGTTTTTACCTCTCCAATAGGCAAATAATGATTTTTTAAAACCTATTATTATTTCTTTTCTTTTCTTTTTTTTTTTTTCAAGACAGAGTCTCGCTCTGTCGTCCAGGCTGGAGTGCAGGGGCACCATCTCGGCTCACTGCAAGCTCCACCTCCCGGGTTCAGGCCATTCTCCTGCCTCAGCCTCCCGAGTAGCTGGGACTACAGGTGCCCGCCACCACGCCTGGCTAATTTTTTTTTGTATTTTTAGTAGAGATGGGGTTTCACCGTGTAAGCCAGGATGGTCTCGATCTCCTGACCTCATGATCCACCTGCCTTGGCCTCCGAATTCTTTTCTTTTTTTAAAAGATTTTATGTGGGACTGGCTCAGTTTGTCCAGCCAGATCACTTTTTTTTTTTTTAAACCACGCCACCACACCCAGCTAATTTTTGTATTTTTAGTAGAAACGGGGTTTCACCATGTTATCCAGGCTGGTCCCAATCTCTTGACCTCGTGATCTGCCAGCCTTAGCCTCCCAAAGCGCTGGAATTGCAGGCATGAGCCACTGCACCTGGCCCAAAACCTATTAATTATTTCTTCCTACTAAGTATGGAGAACTCTTTGAGCTTATGAAGTTATTGATTAGTACACACCATTTAAAGGGCTCTAGAACCTTAGAATTGTTCATAATCTGATCCATAAATCCATTCCAGTAATCTATCCTAAGAAAATAATTCTAAATACAGCAAAAACTTCATGTACAAAGAAAAATATTTCTAACCTATTATTCCACAATAGCAAAAAATTGGCAATAGACTATTTGTCCAAATATAGTAGAATGGCTAAGTAAATACATGGACTATTTTGTAGTCATTGAGAAAATTAAGAACTTATATAATATGTAAAATATTAAATAATAAAACAGAACACAGTTTACAAAAAAGACATAAAATATTAATAGTGGCTATCTCTGGATGCAATTATATGTTTTTTTGTTTTATTTGTTTTTTTTTTTTTTTGTATTTTATTATACTGTGGTCTCCAAATTTAAAAAAAATAAACATTTTTATAGACAAAACCAAAATGCTTAAAGAATATTTTGAGCCTCATTCATAAAATAACAGAACAACCTCCCATGTCTCCTCATTCCCTATGGGAGAAAGCCTCTTTGCTTTTCAACTCTTACCTCTCATCATTCTCTGCCCCAGGCCTTGCGAGGTTTGCTCTAAATGAACACGCCATGATGCTTTCTAAGTTGCTTTTGTTTACATCTTTAAATGTCTTACCCACTACCTTTGTCCACCTGGAAAACACCTATCCACCAGCAACTCTGTTATCCTACAGCCTTTAGAGATACCCGATTACACTGACATTGGAAGGGAGGCAGAGGCAAACAAGTAAAATGATCTTAAAGAAAGAGGTTGTGCCTTACTCATCTTTTCTCTCCTGCCAGTGCTTGGCATACAAATAGGTGCCCAAAACAAATCTGTTGAATGAGTAAGTATCAAATACCAAAGTGGTGAGAACTGAACTAGCTAGGGTACCTCTGCTCATGAGGGGTTTTCATTTGTTGAAGGAAAACAATCCCCAAAGAGGCAACTGGGGAAGCAGACAGGCCTGGGCTTGACACAGCAACACTGAGCAAATTATTCAAATACTGAGCATTTGCTTCCTCACAACAACAGAGTTAATTCCAACAACCACACAAAGCTGTTGTGAGGATTAAGAGAGATATGAGACACTGCCATAAAAAGAAACTCAAATAATAGCTCCTCTCCCATTTGCTGAAGGCATTAAAAGCATGTCCTCCATAAGCAGCCAGGAGACATGAATAATACACATCAGAACCCCCAAGCTAGTGACATATGGCATCCAGATGCATACTGTTGGCAAACTGCTGAAATCTTATGTCTGTTTTCCACATTTATAGCTATAGAATGTCAGCAGCTGCCAGACCAAATTAAGATGATTACACTGATGTTGTCTGTTCCTTAGATCAAAGCTCCTAGGAAGACACCCAAAGTATAGATACAAGTCTTTGGAAATCAACAGGCCCTGTGAGTGGCAGCTCATCCACAGGGATAGCGAAGGTGTATGTAGCTGGCATGGTGGCAGATTGTACAACTTTTGCCACCAGACATACCATCACATGTGTGTGTGACATACACCATTACATCTAGGAACACCTATCATGATATCAACACCATGAACATTATACATAAGACAGGTGAGGCAAGTCATGAAAGGTTCTATGAGATAGTCTCAGGAAGCAGTGGGAGGGACCACAAATTGCCAGTAGGTTCACAGAAAGCCAGCCATCCTGTATACTAATACTTTACTATGTTTTTATTTCCTCATCATAAGAAGGTGATATCACCACCTACTTGTGTGGTGGTATTCTGAAGATTAAATAGGAGAAGATGCATAAGCCTCTGGCACAGGGAAGATAGTATGTATGACTACTACCACTGCCTACACACAGGACATGAATGCCAGGCCTCCCGGTGCTGAGTTTCTCTCTCCAATACTAATCCCAGTAGAACTCAGTTGACCTTGATGGTTGTTTTCAAATAGTAACCTTAATTTATGTAGAGTGGCCAAAATACAGCCAAAAGAAGGAAGAAGAAAATGTTAGGGTGGAGAGACAGGATCCCCTGGTAGCACAACTTCTCTTCTTGATTTTCTTTGAGAGGTGATGCTACTGCAAACACAGGAATTCACGGGGCACTCACTCCATTACCAATCCAGTTAGGCAGTACACAGGCCCTCAGTTCTAAAGGAAAATAAAAGGAATTTGCTGGGGAGAGAAAAAACAAACCACACACACAAGCAAGTCTAATTCCTTTAGACAGGAAGCACACCTGCCTAATATACTATAGTATTCCCAGTGCTTAGTATACAGAGCCTAGTGCACAGCAGGCACTCAATAAATATGCTGAATGAATAAATGCACCCATCTGATTCTATATCAAATATTCCTGTCTACCAATTACTCTTCTGACTCTTTAAATACCCACTATGATCCAGGCCCTGGGAAGATTACGCAGCCAACACTGGTGTGAAAAATCATGCCTATGGAGGGTTCTTTTGGAGCCTAGAAGAAACATATAAAGGAGGTGTTTATTCATGAAACCAGCACTTAGAGACTACATCAGCAGTTCCAGCTCCATGATTGCAAGCTCCTGGAAGACATGAACCAGATCACATCTCTCCTGTGTGGCTAGGGCCAACTGCACATGTAGAATGGTGTTTCTCCTATACTTGGGACAAATACATCTCACAAAACCAAAACCGTGTTAATATTCATGCTTCCTACTTGCCTCCTTAGAACGGGGTATCAAACTTGTTTTTTTTTTTTTTTTTTTTTTTTTTTTTGATTCGGAGTGTTGCTCTTGTTGCCCAGGCTAGAGTGCAATGGCACAATCTCGGCGCACTGCAACCTCCATCTCCCGCGTTCAAGTGATTCTCCTGCCTCAGCCTCCTGAGTTGCTGGGATTACAGGCGCCCACCACCACGCCTGGCTAATTTTTGTATTTTTAGTAGAGACGGGATTTCACCATGTTAGCCAGGTTGGTCTCACGCCTATAATCCCAGAACTTTGTGAGGCCGAGGGCGGTGGATCACCTGAGGTTGGGAGTTGAAGATCAGCCTGACCAATGTGGAGAAATCCCATCTCTACTAAAAATATAAAATTAGCCGGGCATGGTGGCTCATGCCTGTAATTCCAGCTACTCGGGAGGCTGAGGCAGGAGAATCGCTTAAACCTGGGAGGCAGAGGTTGCAGTGAGCTGAGACTGCACCTTTGCACTCCAGCCTGGGCAACAAGAGCGAAACTTCGTCTCAAAATAAATACATAAATAAACATAGTGAGAAGACTGGCGTTTCACATTTTTTGAATTTTTTTAGCATCGGTCCTAATAAAAGACAACTAGATTCCCATATTTCCTTCTGGGTTCATTTTTTGCAATATATGTTGTTTTGGTAGAAGTAAATGAAAAATCCAGTCTCACACAGAAAAGTAGTTGGAAAAGGAGAAAGTTAATAGATTTTTCAGTCACTGCACCTCCCCTCTGGCAATACACATTTAAAAACATAAGAATAGTCTGAAAAATGATAAAGTAATGAGGACATTTAAGATAGAGCAAGGGGGCCAGGTGCGGTGGCTCACGCCTGTAATCCCAGCAATTTGGGAGGCCGAGGTGGATGGATCACCTGAGGTCAGGAGTTCGAGACCAGCCTGACCAACATGGAGAAACTCCATCTCTACTAAAAATACAAAATAAGCCAGGTGTGGTGGCGCATGCCTGTAATCCCAGCTACTCGGGGGGCTGAGAAAGGACAATCACTTGAACCCGAGAGGTGGAGGTTGTGGTGAGCCCAGATCGTGCCATTGCCCTCCAACCTGGGCAACAAGAGCAAAACTCCATCTCAAAAACAAAAACAAAAACAAAGAAAGAAAGAGCAAGGGAGGTATAACTGGGGGACCACTGGGACAAAAGTCAATTCAAAATCCAATGCTTATTTTCTGGGACTGAAAATAAAGTTCATACATGTATTAAATCACAGACTCTTAAAACTTCCTTAGCCACTTAGTAACAGTTTTAGAAATAAAACATCTCCCATTTGTTACCAAAAAATGCAAGTTTTCCAGATTCAGAGAGTAAATCCTTACAAATCATGCTCCCTAAGCACTTAGTGCGTTCATCCTGCCCATCTCTTCTGAGGTTACCTCCTTTACCTTTCCCATCCTTGAAGGACATGTTCATTAGCTTTATCTTATATTAGCTTAATTTGCTTGTTTGGTTATTGTTCTGTTTGGTTATTTTTCTCTAATTCACAGCAAGTTGCAAGTGACTTAAGTTTCCCAGGAAAATTTATATTTTTATAAAAGGCTACTTTTGGACCCAGAAGAAATTTTATATATTGAGATTTCCTGTCATATTATGGAGTATTTAAGGGCAAGAGCCTTCCTTGATGAAGGAATAGAGGGTCACTGTAGGGGAGACAGACAACACGGTATTATGGAAATAACATAGGCTTCAGAATTACACAGGCCTGTGTCCAAATTATAGATCCAGTATTTATATGAAGTTAGGGAAGCTTTTGTTGTTGTTGTTGTTGTTTGGGTTTTTTGTTTGTTTGTTTTTTGAGACGGAGTTTCGCTCTTGTTGCCCAGGCTGGAGTACAATGGCGCAATCTTGGCTCACCACAACCTCTGCCTCCCGGGTTCAAGCGATTCTCCTGCCTCAGCCTCCTGAGTAACTGGGATTACAGGCATGAGCCACCATGCCCAGCTAATTTTATATTTTTAGTAGAGATGGGGTTTCTCCATATTGGTCAGGCTGGTCTTCAACTCCCAACCTCAGGTGATCCACCCACCTCAGCCTCCCAACGTGCTGGGATTACAGGCGTGAGCCACTGCACCAGGTCAATGTTAAGGAACTTAATTGACTTTTCTGGGATTCAATTTCCTCATTTATAAAATATAGAGAATATCTTCCTTGCTGAGTTCATGTGAGGATAGGTGACTATACTTAACCCAGCATAGTCCATGTAAAACAGGAACTAACACTCTATATGTGGTAGTTATTATGTGATGCTCTCTGTGTTAGAGAACCTATCTTTAGAAACATCAAGTAATATGTCTTGCCACACAACTACCTCATTCCTCCTGACCCTAGAAATGAAACTTATATGCCAATTGCTCATATCTCCCAATTGCCATATATCTTTCTCTGTCTAGTTGAATCCTTTCTTTGTTTTTTTCTGTTTGTTTGTTTTTGTTGTTGTTGTTGTTGTTCTGAGATGGAGTCTCACTCTGTCACCCAGACTGGAGTGCAGTGACGCGATCTTGGCTCACTGCAACCTCCGCCTGCTAAGAAGGGTTCCAGCGATTCTCCTGCCTCAGCCTCCTGAGTAGCTGGGACTGCAGGCACATGCCACCACACCCAGCTAATTTTTTTTATTATTTAGTAGAGATGGGGTTTCACCATATTGGCTAGGCTGGTCTCAAACTCCCAACCTCAGGGAATCCAGCCACCACAGCCTCCCCAAGTGCTGGGATTACAGGTGTGAGCCACCACGCCAGGCCCTATCTTTGTATTCGTTTGGAGACTGAGCAGAGACTGTCAATGCCTAGGATTCTGCTTCCTTTAAGCTACTAGGCATGAAGTTTACCTCCTCTTCCTAATCTGGAGGAGCCCACTTTTCCTAATAGAAATGATGGTGCTGGCCACTAGGAGATTCTTTTTGTTTTTTGAAACAAGGTCTCACTCAGGAATCCAGGCTAGAGTGCAATGGTGCAATCATAGCTCACTGTAACCTTGAACTCCTTGGCTCAAGCAATCTTCCTGCCTCAGCCTCCTTAGTAGCTAGAACTACAGGCTCATGCCACTATGCCTGGCTAATTTTTTAATTCTTTATTTTTGTAGAGACAAGCTCTCACTCTGTTGCCCAGGCTGGTCTCAAACTCCTGGCCTCAAGCGATCCTACCACCTTGGCCTCCCAATGTGTTGGGATTAGAGGCATGAGTCACCAACAGGCCTAGATTAGATTCTTAATAATGTTTGCCTGTGAGCCCTTGGGATTTTCTGACCCACAAAAAAGGAGCACTGTGGTCCTAGAAAGAAACTTTCTGTTATACTCCACCAACCTTTCTCTCCCTGGGATTTCCCAGTAGCACTTTTCATGGATCTTTTACCTTTACTGATCTTTATATGTCCCTGCCAAAATTTCTGAATGCATCTCAATTTATATTTAATTCAAATACTATGTGCATTACTTATCAGAAAGGAGACAATTTTGCAAAAACAAAGTTACCATAAAACCAGCAAATACTGTATCTGTAACTAGATTCATGAGTAATAAGAAGAATAATTTCAATAACAGGAAACTCTGGGTAATACCAAGGCTATAAACTAGGTAAAGGCTAAAGGTAAATATCATTAGCTCCAGGAGAGCACCCTGTCTAAATGACTAGTGAGCTAGCAAGTGCTCACTAAATAATAAAAACCTCAAGGAAGACAAATTAAAGCCAGGTAGAATAAATAAAATAAAATGTACAGTCAGCAGCTATGATTTACATATTAAACAGAAACTTACCTGTTTGATCAAGTTCAAGCACAAAATAAGGAACACACAGAGATTTAAATAACTTCTTTACCTGGAAGAAGTTGAAAAACAAGGAGGAAGATGAAAAATGAGGTTATAACCAACAGAAGAATCTCTTATCCAGCTTCATTACTTCCTTTCTCAACCAGCCTTCACCTTTGAAAACTTTCCAATTCACTTTTATGTAACCCATAAGATTCTCCCTGTTGACAGTAATGATATTTAAAAGAGTATTTGAAGTCTGTTGATTCTATTCAATTGTCAATGATTCATCCGTATCGCTTCATAAGTTACATTTTATATGTTTAGTGACTCAGTCTACCTCATTATAAAATGGATTTAATACCATATTTAAAAAAGCATTGGAACACTTAATGTTTCCAAAGCATTATGTGGCAAACCTGAGAAAAATATATTCTTACAACAGTCAAAGTATTATTTCTTTTTTGGCTGAGTAATCTTCAACCAATAAATCAGTTACAAAAAAAGCTATTATGCCCTGAGACTGTTAAATAAAACAAACAAACAAAACATATGCTCATGGTTATACAAATTATACCGATAAAAAACAAAATTTTATTTAAAAGTTACTTTTACCACTAGATAACATTTAAACTACTGACACAAGAGACTTTTATGTACAAGACACAAACAGCCTGTCAATAAGTTAGGAAAGTTTAGAACCATATTCCTCCAGTGATACAATAAAATTTAAAAGGCCAGAGTAGCCTGAATTTCACAGAGATGATCAATGAGGAAAATGTATTCTTGAAAAACAAAAAACAAAAAAAGTCTCATTCTAACCTTAACTACTAAAACAGTAGACTTCCTATTGTATAGAAGTACACTAGGAGATTTCTGTCATTTTTATAGGACCAAATTCAACATTTTGATAAAATGGGAAAATAAGTTCATTCATTCAACATCATTAGTCTTCTTTTTATTTTTTAATTTTTTTTTGAGACGGAGTCTTGCATTGTTGCCAGTGGAGTGCAGTGGCGCTATCTCGGCTCACTGCAATCTCTGCCTCCCGGGTCCAGGCAATTCTCCTGCCTCAGCCAACCAATTAGGTGGGACCACACCCAGCCAATTTTTGTATTTTTAGTAGAGACGGGGTTTCACCATGTTGGCCAGGATGGTCTCAATCTTCTGACTTCGTGATCTGCCCACCTCAGCCTCCCAAAGTGCTGGGATTACAGGCGTGAGCCACTACACCCGGCCAGTAGTCTTTTTCTTAAACTCTTTTAGATGGCACCTAAGCCCCAGTCTGAATCTGAATTCAGTTCCCCCCACCACTCTGAAACAGCTATAAGAAACGAATATTGCAATTCTGAAAAGGTGGAGAGGATTATCTTTGCACTTTAAAACCTCTTCACAGCCAGATGCATGCAAAACACATACGGTAACTAATGTGTTATGCAAGAGTGGAAAGCTACATTATGCAGAAGTTAGTTTCCTTATGGGCACTTTCCAACTTGAATTAATGCAAATGACATTACTCATCCCAGAGAGAAATGCACATTCATCAGACCAAGTACCAATATAAAAACAAAGTTTCTCAGCCAGGCATGGTGGCTCACGCCTGTAATCCCAGCATTTTGGGAGGCTAAGGCAGGTGGATCACGAGGTTAGGAGATCGAGACCATCCTGGCTAACATAGTGAAACCCCGTCTCTACTAAAAATATAAAAAAATTAGCCAGGCATGGTGGCGGATGCCTGTAGTCCCAGCTACTCGGGAGGCTGAGGCAGGAGAATGGTGTGAACCCGGGAGGCAGAGCTCTGATTTACTCATATCCCACTTGTTAAATAAGATGATTAAATAAAAACTAAAGAAAAAAACCTGGGAAAATTCTACTTCAAGGTAATTTAAATAAATAAATAAATGTGAACAGCTAAGTATATGAGTCGTATACCCTCAGAAGAAATTCACCACTTTACCAGGAAAAGCACCTAATCATCTTTCACGGCCAAAGACTAGAAAATTAATTTCCAAATTAACTGGCATCAATCTGAAAACAATCTGAAATCAACAAGGTAAAACCAGGGGATGTTTATCTAGAAGACCTGACATACCCAGTGATTGTTTGGATAATGACATTAAATAAATTTGCCAGGATAACTATATGTTGTTGTTGCTGTTGTTGTTGTTGTTGTTGAGACAGTTGCACTTTTGTTGCCCAGGGTGGAGTGCAATGGCACGATCTCGGCTCACTGCAAACTCCACCTCCCGGGTTCAAGCAATTCTGCCTCAGCCTCCTGAGTAGCTGGGATTACAGGCCTGCGCCAACACACCCGGCTAATTTTTGTATTTTTAGTAGACATGGGGTTTCTCCATGTTGGTCAGGCTGGTCTCCTGACCTCAGGTGATCTGCCTGCCTCGGCCTCCCAAAGTGCTGGGATTACAGGTGTGAGCCACCGCGCCCGGGCAACTGTATGTTTAAATAAGCGTGCAAATAACTAACACAAATGTTATAGGAAAAGTTCTTCATTCCCAGGCTAGTTTTAATTCAGTAAAACTGGGGAAATACAGGCAAGGCTTTGCATTTTCAGGGATAGGCAGGAGAGCTGGGAAATGAGGGAGTTAGTAGATTTCAGAGATAACAGTAAGAATGAGAACATTTGGGGGCATAATGGGGACTAAAAAAAGAAAAGAAAAAAAGAAAAATGACAGGTCAAAGAGACCTGGAATTGCAAGGAGCACACTGATTATCTATCACTAGTAGCAATCCTGACCGCTAGCCCAACTCTTCATTCCAGAACTAGGGCAGGGTTAAAATTGGAATTTTCTGTTTACTTATTTATTTTATTTCTTAATTTTTATTTATTTTATTTATTTATTTATTTATTTATTTATTTATTTATTTATTTAGATAGAGTGTTGCTCTGTTACCCAGGCTGTAGCTCAGTGGCATGATTTGGCTCACTGCCACCTCAGCTTCCTGAGTTTTAAGTGATTCTCATGCCTGTGCCTCTTGAGTAGCTGGGATTACAGGCATTCACCACCACGACTGGCTAATTTTTGTAGTTTTAGAAGAGACAGGGTTTCACCATGTTGCCTAGGCTGATCTTGAACTCCTGGCCTCAAGTGATCTGCCTGTCTCAGCCTCCCAAAGTGCTGGGATTACGGGTGTGAGCCACCACGACCATATGTATTTATTTTCGAGACAGTCTCACTCTGTCAGCCAGGCTAGAGCGCAGTGGCATAATCATAGCTCACTGTAACCTTGAACTCCTGGGCTCAAGTGATCCTCTCACCTCAGCCTCCTGAGAAGCTAGGATTACAGGCACATGCAAACCATGCCAAGATATATATATATATATATATTCTTTTTTTTTTTCCATAAAAATAGAGTCTTGTTATGTTGCCCAGACTGGTCTCAAACTCCTGGCTTCAGATGAATGAATCACTTGCCTTGGCCTCCCAAAGCATTAGGATTATAGGCATAAGCCACTGTGCCCAGCTCTCAATTCTTTAATAATGTTTGAAAATATAAGTAGAGCGACTGAATGCCTGGCACATAGATGGCACTCAAATGGTAGCTATTAATCCACTGATAGGATTAACTGTACTTAGCATTAAGTCAGGTATTTGTTGATTACCATTTAATCTAGCCTCAGTACTGACAGAAGGAAGATTAACCACCCGAGGTTAGTCCTGATAGGAAAAGGAAAAATGCAAGTAGTTATTTTATTTAACAAACACTAATACAGTGTTTACTATGTGTCAAGTATGTTCTATGGCTTTTATAAATATTTATTAATTTAATCCTCCTAACAAACTTATGATATAGGTACTATCATTATCCACATTTTACACATGGGAAAACTGTACACCACAGGTAAACAACTAAAGTCACATGCCTGATAAATCACAGAACCAAGATCCACACTCTGACTTTAGAGTCTAGGCTCTTAACCATTGTTTGGTAATGAAAAAGACTAGACAAGCACATAATTTCAGAACTAAGAAAACCCTCAGGCTGGGCGCAGTGGCTCATGCCTATAATCCCAGCACTTTTGGAGGCCGGGGCAGGAGGATTATAACAAGGTCAGGAGTTCAAGACCAGCCTGGCCAACATAGTGAAACCCCATCTTTTCTAAAAATACAAAATTAGCAAGGCATGGTGGCCTGCACCTGTAGTCCTAGCTACTTGGGAGGCTGAGGCAGGAGAATTGCTTGAACCAGGAGGCGGAGGTTGCAGTGAGCCAAGATCACACCATTGCACTCCAGCCTGGGCAACAGAGTGAGACTCTATCTCAAAAACAAAAACAAAAACAAAACCCTCAATAAGCAACTAGTTCAAGCCCTTCGTTTTAAAGATTAAAAAAAAAGGAAGTGGCAGGTGGTGTGGGGGTGGGGGCAGTAGGTTCCAAAAGCAGACAAGAATTGCAGAACTAGATAACTAAGCCCTCAGAGGACAAGAATTACATAGCAGTTTTCTAATGCCCAGCCCTCTTCTAAATTCTCTAACACTTACTGCCTGTCCAATCATGTAGAATTTAGCATGGGTTATCTGAGATCATTTTTCTTCTTAAGCCTATGTTCTGCCCTCTCAGTTGAGCTAAATCCCCAGGGATGGGACCTGTGTCTTCCGCCTCTTTGCAGTCCTACTCACAATATGATGTCCTACAGGAAAGGCATCACTATCACATTGATTGGGATGAAGCCTAAGGTGGCATCGATGCATAATGTGTTCAGGAGAGAGACAAGGATGAAAGGGTCTCCCTACTTCAGTGTTTTCACTGCCCACCTTCCTTTTTCTTTACTTGGGAAAAAAGTGCGCGTGTGCACAGGCACACACAGGCACACACACACACGCGCAAAACGAGAGAGAGAAAGAGAGTCCAAAAAGCCCATAAGCCCATTTATTTCTATGTAAGGCTTCCAGAATAAAAAGGCTTCTGAATTCAAGCTCCTTGAGATCTGGAAAGTAAGTCATGGGGCAGACAAGTTGACAGAAAATTAAACTTAATAATAAATTAACCTCCCAGTGAACCTGGACAGATGGCCACTTACGTTTACCTAAGGCTCCATTGTGTAGGCCTAGAGCTAAACTTCAGCGACATTTAAATGCCCTCAGCCTTACTATGAAGCACCAGACAGATCACGTTTGCCTTTCAATTCTCACCTTCATTAATGGTTTAGTCCACCCTGAATAAGTTAGGGTGTACTAAACTAATCCTCCCCATGGCTGTAACCACTGACCTTTTCTCTTTGATGATCTAAGATTAAGAACCAAGTAGGAAACAGTTTATTCTTTGTGAAGTTATTTTCCCCATAATAAACCACAGCATGAAGAGATATTTACCAAAATTTGGTAGTACCCTAAGTAACCGTTCCTTATAAAATATTCCCTACAGACATATCTGAAAGGACAGTAAATCAACTGGTTTGGTAACTCCCCCACCCTAACCTTACCTGAACTTGACTACCTGAAAACATCTCATGCTTCCCAAAAGCTCAGAAAGAGATTATTCAAGCAGTATTTTGTTATCAAAACCACATTTTACAATTACTCTAAAGCAAGTTACACCTACATACACTTTTCCTTTTTTTTTTTTTGAGACAGAGACTCGCTCTGTTGCCCAGGCTGGAGTGCAGTGGCACAATCTTGGCTCATTGCAACCTCTGCTCCCGGGTTCAAGTGATTCTCCTGTCTCATTCTCCCAAGTAGCTGGGACTACAGGCGCATGCCACCACATCGGGCTAATTTTTGTATTTTTAGTAGAGATGGGGTTTCACCACGTTGGCCAGGATGGTCTCGATCTCTTGACCTTGTGATCCGCCCACCTTGGCCTTCCAAAGTGCTGGGATTACAGGTGTGAGCCACTGCGCCCAGCCTGCATACACTCTTCCTAAAGGTGAAATCCAATTCTTTACACTTGAGCTCGAAAGTCTGTCAAATTGCTACAATTCCATTTAAACCCCTTGAGTTTAAAGCCTTACCTCAGCACAGCGTGTGCATGTGGACCTACTGAAGATGACCACAGAGTGACCGTCTATATAGGCCTGAAGCAGGGCTCTGAGGTCTGCAGTGGCCGTGCTGGTGAATCCTGCTGGGTTCTCTGGCAAAGCTTTACCAGGGTGATGATCTTTAGCTAGAAGTAGTGGAAGTAAGGATGGTAATTATCACAAAGGAAAACATGATGATGCATTTTCTAATATTAGGTTCACTCTAAAAGCATTACCATTTCAGTCTCACAGGCCAAAATAAGGAATCTGAGGAAGGAAGGACTCTAATGAAGATTATAGATTTAGTTCTTTCATCTGACTGGAACCTCTGACAAATTATTCAATATTCCTGACTCAGATCACACTCAAGATATGTTCTCAGGGGATCCTGTCAAGTAACAAGCCGTAATCGGAAGATTCCCTGGACGCAGGAAAATAAGTAACAGGTTCGAAATACTGAGGCCACATTTTATGCCATCTCTATTCCCAACCATGGTTTAACTGCAGAGAGGCCAAATGTCAGACAGATGTCCCCTTCCAACACAACTCTGCTTACAGACATAGGGGCAGACCTCTCAAAGCAAGGTTTACACATTTTCTCCCAGGCTAACTCCTGGATAAGCAGACACAGGATCTTCAGGCAAGATGCAGCAAGATTGCAATAAAAATACTTCCTGTGGATTCTCTGTTTTCTCCTCAGGATTTTGTGCTGGCCCAATCAGGCATCAAAACAAACATGATCCAGCTTAGTGGTATGTTATCCCCACATGACAGCACTGTCATCCTGGGCATCATCACCAGTCAAAACCACCAAGAGATTGCTACCTCCAGCTTGTAAAAATGTTTAAACTAGCCGTCTTCTTCAGGACCCACAAATAAACCAAGCTCAAGCCCACCCTTACTACTTGCTCCTTCGGTGATTTCTTCTCATTTCTGCTGATCCAAGTAAGCCATTCATCCTTCTTCAATCTCCTTATCATCTTCATAGTTGGTATGTGTATTTATCCAGAACTAGACAGAGGGTTAATGTTTGTATGCCTCCTTTCATTTAATCCTTCCAGCAATATCATTAGGTGGGTACTGCTACCATCATCCCCATTTTACAAACAAGGACACAGACTCAGAGAGGTTATGCAATGTCCTCAGGGCTGCACAGCTTACAATAAGTAATGGAGCTAAAATTCAAAGTTAGTTTATCATTCTCTAGAATCTACACTTTAAAAAAAAAACAGGTTTAAAATATAGAAGTCTTTTTGAAATATAGCTTTTAATTTTGATCAAGTCAAATATATCTTTTTCTTTTTTGCTTGTGCTTTTGGTGTCATTATCATATATAAGAAACTATTGCCTATTCCAAAGTCACAGGGATTTTACTTTTTTTCTAAGTGTCTTGTAGTTTTAGTTCTTACTTTAGGACTATGATCCATGTTAAGTTAATTTTCATGTGTTGTGTGAGGCAGGCATCCAACTTTCTTCTTTTGCATGTGGATAACGTGCTGTCTCAGCACTATTTGTTGAAATGACTAATCTTTCCCTATTGGTATGTCTTGCCACCCTTGTCAAAAATCAATTGACCATAAATGTAAAGGTAGAGCCCATGCTTTTTTTTTTTTTTTGAGACGGAGTCTCGCTCTGTCACCCAGGCTGGAGTGCTGTGGCCGGATCTCAGCTCACTGCAAGCTCCGCCTCCCGGGTTCACGCCATTCTCCTGCCTCAGCCTCTCGGGTAGCTGGGATTACAGGCACCGCCACCTCGCCCGGCTAGTTTTTTGTAGTTTTTAGTAGAGACGGGGTTTCACCGTGTTAGCCAGGATGGTCTCGATCTCCTGACCTCGTGATCCGCCCGTCTCGGCCTCCCAAAGTGCTGGGATGACAGGCTTGAGCGAGCCCATGCTTTTAACCAGTATGTTATACTGTCACTACACCTAGACTGATATTTAAATGGTGTTAATAAAATCAGCTAAATTCCCAAAATGTTTATTATTAATCATTATTAATCATTATCTCTAGTAAGCTTTCACTTTCATCATACTTTTGGTACTATGTGTTTTTAAACCATGAACATGTATTATTTTATAAAGATAGTTTTTAGAAAGTAGTTAATTTAAGAAATTTTTAAATAACCTCTATCATACAATGTCAATTTAGCATCAACAACCAAGAGACTGTTTTATTATATACCAGACAATCAAATGTTATTAATCTTTAACATATGGACAGAAAAGTGAAAAGGAACATAGAAATATCCTAATCTTTGAGATATAAGTGCTATGATCTGAATGCTTCTATACCTCTAAAATTTCTGTGTCAAAATCTTAACTCTCAAAGTGACAGCATTAGAAGGAGGGGCCTTTGGGAGGTGATTAGGAGCCCTCAAGAATGGGATTAGCGCAGTTATGAAAGAAACTCCAGAGAGCCCATCTCCCCTTCCACCATGTGAGGACACAGCAAGAAGGTACCTACTGAGAATCAGGAAGTGGGCCCTCACCAGACATGGAATCTACTGGCACCTTGATCTTGGACTTCCTAGGTCACAGAACTGTAATAAATTGTTTTCCCTTGTTGATAAGCCTCCTAGTTTATGTTATTTTGTTTTACCAGCTTGAACAGATAAGAAAATGAGATGTGGGTTCTTCTTAAAGAAAAACTAGCTTGTTGTAATTTCTCGCTTGTTGTAGTTTCTCTGGGCAGGGGGCGGTGGCTCATGCCTGTAATCCCAGCACTGGTAGGCTGAGGCAGGAGAATCGCTTGAACCTGGGAGGCAGAGGTTGCAGTGAGCCAAGATCGTGCCACTGCACTTCAGCCCAGGAGACAGTGCAAGACTGTATCTCAAAAAAAAAAAAAAAGAAAAACTAACATTTTGTGCCAATTAATTATAGGATCCCAGAAGAGCAATGGGACTTATTTGTTGCAGAGTATACCAGATCAGTCTATACCTATAGTATCTGCCTTCCATAAGTGGAAAGGAGCCTCTCAACCCTTATTTGCATCTGAATAAACAAGACTTCCTAGGTCTCATCCTTATCCTTAACCTACTGAATCAGACTTGCAAGGCAGGGGCCTAAGCATGCATATTTGTGTGTGTGGCCAGGTGCGGTGGCTCACGCCCGTAATTCCAGCACTTTGGGAGGCTGATGCAGTTGGATCACCTGAGGTCAGGAATTTGAGACCAGCCCGACCAACATGGTGAAACCCCATCTCTACTTAAAATACGAAAATTAGCTGAGTGTTGTGGCACATGCCTGTAATCCCAGTTACTTGGGAGGCTGAGGCAGGAGAATTGCTTGAACCCAGGAGGTGGAGGTTGCAGTGAGCCAATGTTGCACCACTACATTCTAGCCTGGGCAAAAGATGAGACTCTATCTCCAGTAAGTAAATAAGTAAATAAATAAATAAACAAACATATTTATGTGTGTATATATTTATATATGCTCACACACGTATATGCATATATTTTAAATGTTCACTGGTAGTTCTAATGCATACTCTTAAGAACTATTGGACTAAAGCAACATGACACATGACTATAGCCTCATCGATGATACTTCAAAATTTTTAAATTAAACTCTAGTTCTCATTTTCTGTTCTCCATTTGTCTTATTTTAAAAAGTAATGTAGAAGTAAACATTCCTCATGATAACATCTCAAGAGAATGAGAATCACAGAATGTTAGCTTGGGAGAGACATTTGGGGTCACTAGGCCAACTGTGTTCCTTCTACTGATGAGGAAACTGAGGACCAGTCAGGTAATTAATTGGTATCAGCGTCAGAGCTGTCACACAAGCCTCCTGATTCCATAACGCCTTACTGACTCCTTTGATTTCATGGGATGACTGACTCTAAAAGCAGGTGACAATTCCTTACATAACATCTATGCCAAGGGCACCACCCAACTATTAGGCTCAGATATTTGCCAAGACACAGAACAGAGAAGGCCATCACAAGGAAAGGAATAACGTCTGTGATTAAGAAGAACTGCATTCTTACTGGAGAGAGACTGTTTATCAAAAAAAAAAAGTACAGAGGGGCAGAGCAAGATGGCTGAATAGGAAAAAAAAAAAAGTACAAATAGATAGAAAGATAAACAGATAAGTAAATAAATCATAAGAGGTTAGCCACTACCTGTAATCAAAATCATCAGAATTTTTCCTTAAATTCTGCCTGTAACAAAAAAGGAAAATAATTTTTTTTTTTTTTTTTTTCTGAGACGGAGTCTCGCTCTGTCGCCCGGGCTGGAGTGCAGTGGCAGGATCTCAGCTCACTGCAAGCTCCGCCTCCCGGGTTCCTGCCATTCTCCTGTCTCAGCCTCCCAAGTAGCTGGGACTACAGGCGCCCGCTACCTCGCCCGGCTAGTTTTTTTTTGTATTTTTTACTAGAGACGGGGTTTCACCGTGTTAGCCAAGATGGTCTTGATCTCCTGACCTTGTGATCCGCCCGTCTCGGCCTCCCAAAGTGCTAGGATTACAGGCTTGAGCCACCGCGCCTGGCCAGAAAATAAAATTTTATTTATGTTTATCATTTGCTTATAATTTTCCCCCTCAATTTTGAAATAAAATTTGAAGCAGCATTCAAAGAAATATGTTAAGTAAATGTTACAAGAACAGCACAGAACCAGGTAGTGAGTAAAACGCAGATAAAACTGTAATGAGCCAGGCATGGTGGCTCACACCTGTAATCCCAGCACTTTGGGAGGCCAAGGCGGGCAGATCACCTGAGGTCAGGAGTTCGAGACCAGCCTAGCCAACATGGTGAAACTCTGTCATAATGAAAAACACAAAAATTAGCCAGGCATAATGGCGAGTGCCTGTAATCCTAGCTACTCAGGAGGCTGAGGAGGGAGAATCACTTAAACCCGGGAGGCGTAGTTTGCAGTGAGCCGAGGTTGCGTCATTGCACTGCAGCCAGGGCAACAAAGTGAGGCTCTGTCTCAAAAAAAAAAAAAAAAACTGTAATGATAAGTTGCTTCCATTTTGTTCCAACATTTTTGCCTAATATCAATTCCTAATATTTGGATCCATGAAGTACTTACTGTCCACTTGTAAAAACTGAAACTAAAGAGTAATAATAAAATAGGCTCCCTACTTGTTTTTATACAAGTAAACAGAGATCAGTAAAAGAGATTAGATAGACCAGAAAGAGACAAATACAGAATCAGTTATGATTTTAAAAAAAGCCATCACGTGGCCGGGCACAGTGGCTCACACCTGCAATCTCAGCACTTTGGGAGACTGAGGTGGGCGGATCACGAGGTCAGGAGATCAAGACCATCCTGGCCAACATGGTGAAACCCTGTCTCTACTAAAAATACAAAAATTAGCTGGGTACGGTGGTGCATGCCTGTAATTCCAGCTACTCAGGAGGCTGAGGCAGGAGAATGGCTTGAACCCGGGAGGCAGAGGTTGCAGTGAGCCAAGATCATGCCACTGTACTCCAGCCTGGCTACAGAGCGAGACTCCATCTCAAAAAAAAAAAAAAAAAAAAAAATCACGAAGCAATAAAATATAATTTCAAAATAGTATGGTAATGATGACTTGATAATTTGGGGAAAAGTTTTTTCACTTTATTATTGTATAACACAGTATATTGAATGGAACATTTTCTATATCTCTAGTGAGTAACAACTTCCAAACTCAGAAGTAAATACAAACAAAAAGACCAACAGAGTATATACTGTAAAATAATAATAGTTATTTGGGTTTTTTTCCCCCAAATCAATAGGTCTTTTATTGTATCATTTAAAAATCACAAATAGGTCTTAGAAATCATCCGGCATCTTGTTTCTATAGCTGGACAACTCTTAGATCTTATTTATTAGCCTGCTGAATAGTTCCTTTTCAGAGACATAGATACCATCCCAAAATTTCCTGATATCCTTGTTTTTAACTGTTTGTGGCTTGCTGAATCAAAGCCACTGAATATGAAACAAGGTCAATGTCATTTCCTTCAAGGCTTAATTCATCTTTCTGGGCTTGAGATACTGAACAAGCAACACCTGGCCTCATCCAAACTCTGCGGATGTATTTTTCAGCCAAGAAATTTCGGATTTCAACAAGAGACCCATTCTCCTGGTGAAGGACGTTGATGGGGAAGTGAGCATACACAGACCTCATCTTGTAATGGAAGCCATTGTAACACCCTTGTTATACCCTTCTGTGCATGACTACAAACAGTCCAAATGGTAGCCAGCTCCTTTCTGTTTCCCCACCATTTGTCAACCCGGTGCCTCTTTTTTTTTTCTGAATTCTTTCTACATTGATGTGATCTGAAGTCCCTCCCCAGGTTTCCTCTGGGGCCCTTCACAATCACTGTGTGTCCCTTCAGAGTAATGTCAACAGTCTGATTGCTGAGAATGATCTTCATTCTTGCAGTAGATACAGCAAAGATAGATAATAGTTTTGTATAAGGTAAAAGAGCAGCATAGGGAAAATACTTATAGGGAAAAAAAAAAGAATAAAACAACAGAAAGAACTCCAACAAATTGGTAAGAAAACAACAGGACCACAAATGATAAAATGAAGAACAAAAACAGCCAACTCATTAGAAAGAAAATAGCAAAGAAAATAGAATAAAAGATCTATTTATTTTATTTTTACATCATAATGAGAAATGCAGATTCACATGATGGAATGTTATTTCTTACATACAAAAAAAAAGATGAAAACTCCCAGTGCTGATAAATGTACACTGAAGTGAGTCCATAGGGCTGTGTAACACAAGCTAATACTATTCTTTTGGAAAACAATTTGACAGTGTGGGTTAAAAAAACTCAAATGGCCGTACTTTTTTTTCTCTTTTTTTGAGACAGGGTCTTGCTCCAACACCCAGGCTGGAGTACAGTGGCTCAATCTCGGATCTCGGCTCACTGCAGCCTCCTGAGATGGCCATACCTTTTAACTCAGTGTTCTTTTTTTTTTTTTTTTTTTTTGAGACGGAGTTTAGTTCTTGTTGCCCAGGCTGGAGCGCAATGGTGCGATCTCGGCTCGCCACAACCTCTGCCTCCCGGGTTCAAGTGATTCTCCTGCCTCAGCCTCCCGAATAGCTGGGATTACAGACATGCACCACCACACCCGGCTAATTTTGTATTTAGTAGAGAGAGGGTTTCACCATGTTGGTCAGGCTGGTCTCAAACTCCCAACCTTAGGTGATTCGCCTGGGTTTACAAGTGTGAGCCACTGCACTGGGATTACAAGTGTGAGCCACTGCGCCCAGCCATAACTCAGTATTCTTATTTGTGACGACTGGCCTTTAAAAAAAAATCTAAAATAATGAAAATATTTATTCATAAGAAAGACCCCTACCTCCTAGCCTTCTCTTACAAAAAGCTTTCAGTAGTTTTTATTAACATAGCTACTGTCACCTAGTTAAAGGGGGATATTCCCAAATTCCCTTTCAATGAAAGTGCTATAGCTTTAGGATCAATCATGTTAACTTTCTGTAAAACCCAGTGGAATACAACAGGCCACAGGCCTATCAATACTCACCATTCCCTACCTCCTGAACATGTCCATAACCTTTCTAGATACAGGGACAAAGTTATACCTTGCCTCAGCCTTTCTCTCCCCCAAGGCTAAGCTGCAACGAGGTTCTATCCCTGCTCTACAGCGTACACCTCTTTGTTTTCCCTGCCTTCAATCCCTTCTTTTAATCTAATTATTACAAACAATTTCATTATAACATCTTTAGCTATTGCAAAAAATTAGAAACAACAAATGTCTGACATTAGAGGAATGGTTAAATTACAGTAGCTCTCTTGTTCTAACCTTATTTAGTGGCTGCATACTATTCAAGATTCAAAATAACGTGGAAATAGTTTGACACAATGTTCGTTTTTTAAAAACCTAAAATACCAAGTCCTATGTACCATAGTTTTACAATTCTGTGAAACTCAACATAAAGGTATCTTGAAAAAGAATGTGCAAAATGGTCACATTAGTTATATTGGTGTGACAGAATTATTCGTGACTTTTCTTTCCTGTATTTCCCAAACTTAAAAAAAAATTAAAGTTGCATACCAGCCTATCACATTTGTTCCTGTCTCTGACTTCACTAAACAGAGAAATTCATTGAAGTCTTTGTACTTTTAGGGAGATAAAGCAAGATATTTGAACTGTGGGATTATTAAAGGGATTACTAAAGGAAAACACTTCCATTTCTCCTCCTCAAGAAAGAGGTTCCCATCTTCATACAATTCATTATGTGCTTGTACCTGCCAAAACCACTGACTCTCATCCATGACTACTACCACCTGAAAGCCTGCAGAGATCCAGGTTTTGAGTGGCTCTCAGTCTACACATTGCTTAGAGAGCTATATAACTGATACTTATCTCTTTGGAGAAACCTTGATCAGCCACTTAGCTGTGGGAAGAAGCTCTAGTTTGACAACAGAGGAACATCACGGTACGTAAGGAGTGCAACGTAACTGGGGGAAACTGGAAAACAGAAAGGTAGTATGAAATATGAAAAGCACAGGTCAATAAAGCCACTCTCCAATTTTGAGTTATCCCCAAGTGGCATTTCACAGTATACCAGGACAATGAATGAACTTCAAAGCAGGGAAACAAAGGGGAAAGCAAAGAGGAGTCTGGCAGATAAAAGCACATGGCAAGGCTAAACACAGACTAAAACTGCCACGTGTTAGAACTTGAGTTTTCGCCATTCATAAGCAACACAATCACTTCAAGTGTGATGATAAAAATTTTACAGCACGCCACTCTGCCTGCTGTCATCACTTTCTGGTTTACAGGTTTGTCATGCACATATTTTTACTCGTTGCTTGTGGTTAAAAGCATGTGGACTGCAAGTCGGAAGAAATCAAGGATTTCCACAGAACCCCAAACCTCTTAACAAAACTTATTCAGTTCAAGCACAAAGAGTATTGCAAACACACCACCACTCTCAGAAGATTCCTTTTAACAAAGTAATAATTATTACAATATTTTATTCAACCCACAAGACAAATATTACTATTAGGTCTGACAAGACCCCATCAAGTAAAGAAGTTACTCCATAAAAGACCTAAGAGTGGGGAAGCTTAAATTGGTAAGCTATACCCATTACAGTGCCTATAAATCAAGTGAAGACAAGAAGGTATTTATATGTGTTTCTGAAAGTCTGCAGGGTATGACAAGCTGGAAAAATAAAACAGAAATCTTTATGGAAACACAAGGAAGGAAGACTAAAGACTCCCTAAAAGGACATGATAATGAATTTCTAGTGTTGAAATTAATAATAAGTACATCTTAGTTATTAGTATTATTTATTTACCAAATTGAAATAAATGCTAGGAAGGCATTTTTTTTTTAGCCTTAAAAGGATTTTTAGTTTTTACAAATAAATGTCATAAAAAGGACTACAATATCCTGCTTATAGCTCTTGTGCTTGTACCTCCTTCAAAGGAGTCTTATTTAAGGTTAAGATTAAACCTTAGTTATACTGGGGTCCTAGCCAAGAACTCCCACTTGCCTCACTCCACAGTTGTATTCTAACATGATTATATGTCAGGTCCAGGATTCAGTGGCTGTGTGAGCCTGAGAATACACATTTGAAAGGAACTCTGAGCCGGGCGCAGTGGCTCAAGCCTGTAATCCCAGCACTTTGGGAGGCCGAGACGGGTGGATCACAAGGTCAGGAGATCGAGACCATCCTGGCTAACCCGGTGAAACCCCGTCTCTACTAAAAAATACAAAAAACTAGCCGGGCGAGGTGGTGGGCGCCTGTGGTCCCAGCTACTCGGGAGGCTGAGGCAGGAGAATGGCGTAAACCCGGGAGGCGGAGCTTGCAGTGAGCTGAGATCCGGCCACTGCACTTCAGCCTGGGAGACACAGCGAGACTGTCTCAAAAAAAAAAAAAAAAAAAAGAAAGAAAGGAACTCTGTCTTCCACAGAGGACCGGTTTATGGAATGGTTCATGATAAGAGAAATTATGCCAGAAATCCAAGCACGCTACCACTGGAACTAGACACTGTGTGTTTGAGGTGAGAGGAGGTGGGAGGAGGTGGGAGGAGGTGGGAGGAGGTGGGAGTTAGTCTTGGTTTACTAGATCACTTGGCCCCAAGAGTCTCCTGTCAGGGTTGGGCTCTACCACAAAAAAAAAAAAAAAAAGATAAGAAAATCATTTTAAAAGCAATACTACAGAGCTTTTTTTTTTTTTTTTTTTTTTTTGGACAAAGTTTTGCTCTTGTCCCTCAGGCTGGAGTGCAATGGCACGATCTCGGCTCACTGCAACCTCCACCTCCCAGGTTCAAGTGATTCTCCTGCCTCAGCCTCCCAAGTAGCTAGGACTACAGGTGTGCGCCACCACGCCCAACTAATTTTTGTACTTTTAGTAGAGACAGGGTTTCACCATCTTGGCCAGGCTGGTCTCAAACTCCTGAACTCATGATCGACCTGCCTGGGCCTCGTAAAGTGCTGGGATTACAGGCATGAGCCACTGGGCCCGCCACTACAGAGCTTTTAAAAAATCATTAGTAGGCCAGACACAGTGGCTCATGCCTGTAATCCCAGGACTTTGGGAGGGCGAGGCAGGTGCATCACCTGAGGTCAGGAGTTTGAGACTACTGTGGCCAACATGGTGAAATCCCATCTCTACCCAAAAATACACAAAAAATAGCTGGACGTGGTGGCATGCGCCTGTAATCCCAGCTACTCGGGTGGCTGAGGCAGGGGAATTGCTTGAACCCAGGAGGTGGAGGTTAGAGTGAGCTGAGATCGTGCCACTGCACTCCAGTCTGGGCGACAGTGAGACTCACTCTCAAAAAAAAAAAAAAAAAAAAAAAAAAAAAAAAAAAAAAAATTAGTAGTATAAAAAATAAAAGTGTTAAATGAAAAAATAAAATGTTAAAGTTTTTCTTAGTATATCACCTTTTAAAAATGACTTAAGAAATCACTTTTCACTGAGCTTGGTGACTCATGCCTGTAATCCAACACTTTGGGAGGCTGAGGAAGGAGGATCACTTGAGCCTAGGAGTTCAAGACTAGCCTGGACAACATAGTGAGAACCCAGCTCTACAAAAATAAATAAATAAAAATAAAATTTAAAAAGAAATCAGACTGGTTGGGTGTGGTGGCTCACACCTGTAATCCCAGCATTTTGGGAGGCTGAGGCAGGCGAATCACCTGAGGTCAGGAGTTCGAGACCAGGCTGACCAACATGGAGAGTCCGTCTCTACCAAAAATACAAAATTAGCCAGGCATGGTGGCACATGCATGTAATCCCAGCTACTCAGGAGGCTGAGGCAGGAGAATTGCTTGAACCTGGGAGACAGAGTTTGCGGCGAGCCGAAATTTGCCATTGCTCTCCAGCCTGGGCAACAAGAGCAAAACTCCATCTCAAAAAATAGAAATCAGACTTTTCTCATCTGTGAGAGAAATATCATTGGCAGCCAGGCACAGTGGCTCATGTCTGTAATCTCAGCACTTTGGGATGCTGAGGCTGGTGGATCACCAGGTCAGAAGTTCGAGACTAGCCTGGCCAACATGGTGAAACCCCGTCTCTACCGGAAAATACAAAAATTAGCTGGGCTCGTTTTATAGTCCCAGAGGTTGCAGTGAGCCGAGATCGCGTCACTGCATTCCAGCCTGGGTGACAGAGCGAGACTCCATCTCAAAAAAAAAAAAAAAAAAGTGTCGGGCACGGTGGCTCACACCTGTAATCCCAGCACTTTGGGAGGCCAAGGCGGGCAGATCACGAGGTCAGGAGATTGAGACCATCCTGGCTAACGCAGTGAAATCCTATCTCTACTAAAAATACAAAAAATTAGCCAGGCGTGGTGGCGGGAGCCTGTAGTCCCAGCTACTTGGGAGGCTGAGGCAGGAGAATCGCTTGAACCCAGGAGGCAGAGGTTGCAGTGAGTCGAGATCGTGCCATTGCACTCCAGCCTGGGTGACAGAGCAACACTCCATCTTAAAAAAAAAAAAATTTCCACAAAGATGTCTTTTCTGGACAAAAAACATATACACGGAAGACAATGTAGGTGCTTTTTCTGATTGTAAAACCTGAATTACAGTCATTAAAATATAAAAGGAATCTGTGGACAATTACTAAACTGATCCTTCATATAAATACATACTATATACCAGTTAAGAACTAAATTAAGCTAAAAAGTTCTCTTGCCTATACCTATACTAGACCAATAACTCTCACAATTTCACTAAATGTGTTTTATACATATATACAGAAAATATGTTATTTTTTCATATTGTTACATGAGTATTAAGAACACCCAGTCGTACATAATTGGCATATTTCTTCTTGTTCTCCAGTTAATATTCAGGTGGTTTAAATGCTAAAAGCAAATGAAACAAACAATCCTACTTTAGAAATAAGAATTATAGAAGTAGGGTAGCTGATTTCATGATTGAATGTGGCTTAACCTCACATTCAGTTGGTGAAATTGGTTAAATATTTCAAGGAACTAAATATGCTTATAAACAGATAAAGAATAGAGGGAGTGAAGCAAAGAAAAGATGGTGTCCGCAAAATTATTTTTAAAATACTTTAGGCCTGGCACAGTGGCTCATGTCTATAATCCTAACACTTCGGGAAGGTGAGGCAAGAAGAATGCTGGATGCCAGGAGTTTGAGGCTGCAGTGAGCTATGATCCCACCACTGCACCCCAGCCTGGGTGACAGAGCAAAACTCCATCTCAAAAATAAATAATTAAATTAAATTAAAAAAAAAAAAAGAACACCCAGTAAGTGGAATAATCGTAGTTCACTAAAACATCAGTCAATGTGACCAACAACAGGGCTTAAAAGAAACTACCTCAATCAGTCTTCCCAGCTGAAATCTCTCACAAAAAGTTGAGAAATAAGACATGCGGTTACACTGTATTTCAACAGGTTTCTTTTAACCCCAAGGTTTAAGAGAAAACTGTAGAAAACAATGGTATTTAGAATCTCTCTGATTCAGTAACATTTTGTTTCTCACACACAAGTACAAACAGCATATCTGGAGGAAAATAAAACTTAATAAAAGATACCCTACCAATCTACACAATCTTGTCCAGAAAATACAAGGGGAGGGGCCATTTTCAAACTTATTTTATGAGGTCAGTAGTATTCTGATACCCAAACTAGACAAAGATAGTACAAGAAAAGGAAACTGTAAATCAACATCCCTCATAAACAAAGATGCAAAATTCTTCAACAAAATAATGGCAAATTGAATCTAGCAACATAAAAAAAGAATAATAATATTCCACGAGTTAGTGGGGTTTATCCTGGGAATGCAAGGCTGGTTTAGACTGTTCATATTAACAGCACAAAAAATTCAATTATATGCCAACAAATTAGATACCCTACATGAAATGAACAATTTCTAGAAAGGCATGACTACCCAAATTGAGTCAAGAAGAAATGAGACTGGGTGCAGTGGCTCACAGCTGTAATCTTAGCACTTTGGGAGTCCAAGTTGGGTGGATCACCTGAGGCTAGGAGTTGGAGACCAGCCTGGCCAACAAGGTGAAACCCCTGTCTCTACAAAAAATACAAAATTTAGCCAGGCATGGTGGCATGTACCTGTAATCCGTTACTTGGGAGGCTGCGGCATGAGAATCACTTGAGTTTAGGGGAAAAAAAGAAATGAGAAGCTAAATAGACTTATAATCTTGAATAGACAAGAGATTGAATTAGTAATAAAAAGTCTTGGCCGGGTGCGGTGGCTCACGCCTGTAATCCCAGCACTTTGGGAGGCCAAGGCAGGAGGATCATCTGAGGTCAGGAGTTCGAAACCAGCCTGACCAACATGGTGAAACCCTGTCTCTACTAAAAAGACAAAAACTTAGCTGGGTGTAGTGGCACATGCCTGTAATCCCAGCTACCCGGGAGGCTGAGATAGGAGAATCGCTTGAACCCGGGAAGCAGAGGTTGCAGTGAGCCGAGATCGTGCCATTGTACTCCAGCCTCCAGCTTATGGAACGACAGTGAAACTCCGTCTCAAAAAAAAAAAAAAAATTCCCACAAAGTCCGGGCTCAGATGATTTGCTGATAAATTCTCCCAAATGTCTGACACAGAATTATCACCAATTTTTCACACTCTTTCCAAAAACAGAAGAGGAGGGGATACTTTCCAATTCATTCTATGAGATTGGTATTACCCTGATTCCAAAATCAGACAAGGGCATCACATGAAAAGGGTATGGTGGCGGGCACCTGTAATCCCAGCTACTAGGGAGGTTGAGGCAGGAGAATCGCTTGAACCCAGGAGGCAAAAGTTGGAGTGAGCTGAGATGGTGCCATTGCACTCCAGCCTAGGCAACAGTGCAAGACTCCATCTCAAAAAACAGAAAAGAAAAGAAAACCACAGACCAATGCCCTTTGTAAATATAGACAAAAAAAATTATCCACAAAACATTAATAAACCAAATCCAATAATATATAAATTTTACACACCACAACTGAGTGAAATTTATCCCAGGATAAACCTTGCACAGGTTGATTAAACATATGAGAATCAATCAATGCAACACATCATACTAATAGAATAAAGAACGAAAACCACATGGTTATTTCAACAGATGCAAACATTTGATGATACCCTTTCATGATAACAACACTCAACAAACTAGGAATAAAAGGAAACTTTTCTACCTGATAAAGGCCACTGATGAAACACCCACAACATCATTTTTTTAAGGCTGTAAATAGTTCAAAATAAGTTTCTTTGACTCTGAAAAACAAAACAAGAATCAGCAATATTTCAAGCAAAAGTCAAAAAGGTTGCTTTAGCTTTCCCAGTGCAGTCCATCTAGTTAACTTGTGTTTTGCTTGGTATTTGTGAACATGTCGGTTCTTTATGAGTCCCATACATTCTTTCTCTATTTCAATGTTACAATCTTAAAAGCTATTAAAGCCCGGCGCAGTGGCTTACGCCTGTAATCTCAGCACTTTGGGAGGTCGAGGCAGGCGGATCACGAGGTCAGGAGATCGAGACCATCCTGGCTAATACAGTGAAACCCCATCCCTACTAAAAGTACAAAAAATTATCCAGGTGTGGTGGCAAACACCTGTAGTCCCAGCTACTCAGGAGGCTGAGGCAGGAGAAAGGCCTGAACCCTGGAGGCGGAGCTTGCAGTGAACCGAGATTGTGCCACTGCACTCCAGCCTGGGTGACAGAGTGAGACTTGGTCTCAAAAAAAAAAAAGCTATTAAAAACCTGCATTTGAGAACACCTGTTAACGTCCTTAATATAGCTTGATTATAAACCATCTTTTGAGAAAGAACAAAGCAAGACAACAATTGTCTGTGAATGACAAAATTTGCAGGATACAGTTAAAAACATGACTGTAGACCACCTATTTGCATTTTGATGACACTTGCATTTTACCAATAATCTTTGAGACTATTTTTATTTCTTACAGTCATGTGAACTAGAAAATATTTTATTTAAGTGCTTATTTTTCTTTTTTCTTTTTCTTTTCTTTTTTTTTTTGAGATGAAGTCTCACTCTGTCGCCCAGGCTGGAGTGCAGTGGTGCGATCTTGGCTCACTGCAACCTCCGCCTCGCAGGTTCTAGCGATTCTTCTGCCTCAGCCTCCTGAGTAGCTGGGACTATAGGCATGCGCCACCACACCGGGCTAATTTTTGTATTATTAGTAGAGACAGGGTTTTACCATATTGGTCAGGCTAGTCTCCAACTCCTGATCTCATGATCTGCCTGCCTCAGCCTCCCAAAGTGCTGGGATTACAGGTGTGAGCCACCACGCCTGGCCTACTGCTTATTTTTCTTTTTTTTTTCTTTTTTTTTTTTTTTTGAGACGGAGTCTCACTCTGTCACCCGGGATGGACTGCAGTGGCCGGATCTCAGCTCACTGCAAGCTCCGCCTCCCAGGTTTATGCCATTCTCCTGCCTCAGCCTCCTGAGTAGCTGGGACTACAGGCGCCTGCCACCTCGCCCAGCTAGTTTTTTGTATTTTTTAGTAGAGACGGGGTTTCACCGTGTTAGCCAGGATGGTCTTGATCTCCTGACCTCGTGATCCGCCCGTCTCGGCCTCCCAAAGTGCTGGGATTACAGGCTTGAGCCACCATGCCCGGCCTATTTTTCTTTAAGTCAATCAATTAGAGCTCTTTTTATAGACATTACACACAACACATACATAACAACACAGAAAGAATATTTAGCACTTGTTAAGATTTTTCATTTGCCAGTTTCTTAACTGTATTACTGGCTTTAGGGTGAAACTCTTGGAGGAACAGGGCCGGGTAGCATGCATTTTTTAGGGCCTATAAGCAGGCACAGCTGAAGGCAAAGGCAGATCCCTAAATTTAAGGGTGCCATTTTATACTGGATTTTGGGTCCCGAAAAGGAGGGAGATACTGTGGGAAAAGACAGTGTAGTGCTTCTACCATGCATTTCATTGCAAGGCAACCCCAAGCTAATTGGCTTATTTTGTAATTAGCCTATCCCCCAAGGGAGTCTCATCTCTTAATGGCGGGGGATGGGGATTCTTCCATATCTTTCAGGTGGCCAAGAGCATGCTTCTCTGATTTATAACTACTATTAGCCACCCCTTACCGTGTACTTTCTACCTAGTTATTACACACCAAAGCTCTCCCACAATGTGAAGTAATTTGATATCCCCAAAACTCAAAAGCAGTAGATAACACAATACATAACAGAATAGAGCCTTTGATTTTGAGGGAACTATCTGCTCTTAATATGAAGAGTTTCATGAGGAAAACAGAGGTTTTTTTGGTTTGTTTCTTGTTGTGTTTTTTGTTTTTTTTTTTTCCCCAGAATGGAGTCTGTGGTGCCTCCTCTCTTTTTCCCCAGGAGTCCCACGTTACCAGAAGTTATCTCAGGGCCTCTCGCGCATGCATTAAGAGTGGTAAGACAAAAAATGGAGAAAAATAATTCAGTCAACTGAGAAGAAAAGAGACTTTTTCCAGAAAAACAAGATCGAAAAAGAGAAAAACATAAAGGCCTTTTAAATATACCTATAACCCTGTAACTTGAATATCCACTTTTTTTTTTGAGACGGAGTTTTCACTCTTGTTGCCCAGGCTGGCATGCAATGGTGCAATCTCAGCTCACCGCAACCTCCGCCTCCTGGGTTCAAGCGATTCTCCTGCCTCAGCCTCTCGAGTAGCTGGGATTACAGGCATGCACCACCACACCCAGCTAATTTTGTATTTTTAGTAGAGACGGGGTTTCTCCATGTTGGTCAGGTTGGTCTCAAACTCCCGACCTCAGGTGAGCCGCCCATTTCAGCCTCCCAAAGTGCTGGGATTACAGGTGTGAGCCACCGTACCTGAACTTTTAATTAAGCCGACCGCTCTTTAAGAAAATCCTTTAAAATCCCTTGTTACTCGACTTTAGCCATGCCAAGCAGTTAAGATTTTTGACTTTTGAACTTTACAAACAGTAACCTCACAGGTGAAACCAATGAGCCTTAATTAGGTTATAACTTAATGCAAGTGTACAAGGTATTTTCAAAGGAGCGATAGGAAGCTTTTGAAACTGTCATTGCAAAATTGTGACTGAGACAGTGAAGGAGATCTGACCCAATCAACTCCATTTTGTTTTCAAGCCCCAACTGTCCTTGCCCATCCCTGGGTGTAGGCCGAACCAACTTTGGGAGTAGTCGGTTTTACAGTCTATAGTCTCAAACAAAGATGATAACAGCCGTTTCCCAAGATATACTTCCCTCTTGCCTGGGACCAGACCAAGAAACTAGCCACAAGATTAGAAACCATGGCCCAGGAGCCATGCAGCTGGAGGCTGCAAGATTTTGACCCTCCCTAAACCTCTCTTAAAATTAGTGCTTAAGATATTTTATAAACCCTGCCCTTGATGGATCAGCTGGCACTACCCAGATTGACAAACTGGTTTACCTGATTTTGTGGCCCTCACCCAGGAACACTTAGCACAAGAAGACAGCCACCATTGTAAAACGGCAGGGACTAAAATATTGCCACGTGGTTACAGGTTATGTTCCCAAGGACATGAAACAACATGGAGGCTTGTAGCCAGGTTTGTTACTGATCGCTTTGTTGGGGTGGCTTGAACAGCAGGCTTATGGGTTTCTGGGCCTCCATTCTAACTTAAGGTACCCTTTCTTCAACAGAACCATTCAGAAAGACATGCAAAACACACCAGATTGTCTACAGATTAAGACCAACCTCACAAATCCTTTTCCATTAATTATAAATTTACAGAGAATATAAACAATGATCCTTATTATCCCTTTGACCAGTTTGCACAGGGAGAGAGAAGCCAAAAGTGCAACTGGTAAACATTTTTACCCTCTTGCCAGCATATCAGGCTTCTGGGTTCCCTTTGTTGGAAACAGTGAGTTCCTCTTCAAAGGTTTTGCTTGTCCTCTATTTTCAAAGCCTAACTTCCTTGCCTCCTTGCCCCTAGTTACGGTAAACAACCTTCCAGCTGTTCCCAATCTGTAACCCACGTCCATTAACCCACATCCATTCCCAATCTGTAACAACCCACATCTGTTCCTTATTTGGCACCTTTACTTCTGTAGCCCCCACCCCTGCTCTATTTGAAATAGCAAATCGGGATCAGTTTAGATTGTGCAGTCCAACCCTGACCAATGGGGATTGGAAACAGTAGCAAGGACTGACTGCATTAGGGATAAAAACCCTTCCTTCCTTTGTCCAGTGTGCTCTCACAGTGACCAGAAGAAGGAGTAGCACCTTTCTGCAGAAATAAATTTGCCTTGCTGAGAAATTCTTTGAGCGCTCATTTTCTTTATGATTCTGAGTTCTTATTTCCAACACCTTCCCCCAGCTCAACTCTAAGCCAAGCATTTTAAGATTTGGAAAATAAACTTTTCCCAGGTTGGAAGAATATTATATAAGAGATAGAAGCCATTTTAAACTGCAAAAGAAGGAAAAACACCACAGAAAGTAGTTCCAATTGAGGGTCATCAAGAGGTATTGCCTCTTTTCCTATTGGGAATGGTGTTCCCCCTATTTCTTTGCCTTCCCTATTTTTACTTTTCCCTTCTGGCCTACTATAGGAGACATATTGCTCATCTCCAAAATTTTCCTCTGCTTGTAGAGCTGCCTGTTTTAGCTGCAGTTAGGGTTTGGTTCAGGAGCAGAATAACATTCCTCCATGAGAGGTCAAATACCTGAGTTAAATCTTGGAAAGCTTCTTCTTTTTTTCCCCCTGACTTTCAAATGTTTGTACTTTAAAGAATTAGTTGCTTTTTGGCCAGGCACAGTGGCTCACACCTGTAATCCCAGCACTTTGGGAGGCTGAGGTGGGTGGATCATGACGTCAGGAGTTCAAGACCAGCCTGGCCAATATGGTAAAAGCCCTTCTCCACTAATAATACAAAAATTAGCCAGGCATGGTGGCACATGCCTGTAGTCCCAGCCAATTGGGAGGCTGAGGCAGAAGAATCGCTTGAACCTGGGAGGTGGAGGTTGCAGTGAGCCGAGATCATGCCACTGCACTCCAGCCTGGGTGACAGAGCAAGACTTTTTCTCCAAAAAAGAAAAAGATGTGCTTAAATCAAATATTTTTTAGTTCATGCGACTTTAAGAAATAAAAACAGTCTCAAGGATTATTGGTAAAATGCAAGTGTCATCAAAATACAAATAGGTAGTTTACAGCCATGTTTTAAACTGTAAACCCTGCAAACTTTGTCACTGACAGACAATTGTCTTGTTTGTTCCTTCTCGATGACAGTTTATAATCAAGCTATATTAAGGACCTTAACAGGTGTTCTCAAACACAGGTTTTTAATAGCTTTGAAGACTGTAATACTGAAATAGAAGAAGAACGTATGGGACTCATAAAGAACTGACATGTTCACAAATATCAAGCAAAATAAGAGTTAACTAAATGGACTGCACTCAGAAAGTTAAAGCACCCTTTTTGACTTTTGCCTGAAATATTGCTGATCTTTGTTTTGACTTTCAGAGTTAAGGAAACTTATTTTGAAATATTCACAGCCTTAAATAATTGAGTAAGGTGGCCAGGTGCAGTGGCTCATGCCTATAATACCAGCACTTTGGGAGGCCAAGGCAGGCAGATCACCTGAGGTCAGGAGTTCAAGACCAGCCTGGCCAACATGGCGAAACCCCATATCTACTAAAAATACAAAAATTAGCCAGGCATGGTGGCTGGCACATGTAATCCCAGCTACTCAGGAGGCTGAGGCAGAAGAATCACTTGATCCTGGGAAGCAGAGGTTGCAGTGAGCTGAGATTGCACCATTGCACTCCAGCCTAGGCAACAAGAGTGAAACTCCATCCAGAAAAAAAAAAATGAGTAAGGTATACTCCTGTGAACAAGATTTGGAGCATTTTTATTTTTCTCTGTCTGGTTCCTCTAGAATTTGGAAACTCTCTGTGAGTACTCAACTTATGGCAATGTAATTGTTTGCATTAGTGAAACAAAAATCCATTTTTCTTTGTCAACAGGACACAATTGGAAAAACTGGTTATTTTACTGTGAAAAGTAGAAAGTTCCTCTTCGAAGTTTCCCTTTTTGTTAAAGAATAAATAATAAGTGTTAGAAATAAAAGTTTATTTTAAAAACTAACTTCCTTCAAGTTTCCTTGCTTTTTGCTAATAACTGTTAAGCCCTATGTAGCTGTTAAATATAGTAAGGGAATAAGTACATTCTATGTCCTTGAACTTTAACCAAGTTATTTGTTCTGGCTTATAACCTGCTCAGACATGCCCAAAAATGCCCAGGTATTGTATTCCCGGCTTACAGCCTACATCTCTTCCCTATTTGGAAATGTTGTATTCTCCTAGTTTGTAAACAATCCCCTTCCTTTCTTTGTTCTCCATTGTGCGTTTACCTATTTAGGAAAGTTTTAAGTTTTTAGCCAATCAGGATCAGTCTAGATTGTGTGGTCCAGCTCCAGCCAATGGAGGTAGGACACAGCAGTAAGGACCCAATGTGTCAGGGATAAAAACCTCTGCTTTTCTTTGTTTAGTATGCTCTCGTGACAATCATGTTTCTTAGAAGCAGCCTCTCTGCAGAAAAGTAAAGTTACCTTGAGAAATTTCATATTCAAGTGCTATTTCCTTTGCAGTTCCGAAAATTTCTCTCCTTTTTTTTTTTTTTTGAGATGGAGTCTGGCTCTGTCACCCAGGCTGGAGTGCAGTGCCACCATCTCAGCTCACTGCAAGCTCCGCCTCCCAGGTTCACACCATTCTCCAGCCTCAGCCTCCCAAGTAGCTGGGACTACAAGCGCCCGCCACCAGGCCGGGCTAATTTTTTGTATTTTTAGTAGAGACGGGGGTTTCACAGTTTTAGCCAGGATGGTCTTGATCTCCTGAACTCGTGATCTGCCCACCTCGGCCTACCAAAGTGCTGTGATTACAAGTGTGAGTCACCACGCCCGGCCTGAAAATTTATTTCTAACATGACCAAGGCTTTGGCTGAAAGGGTGAGTTTCTCTTTAAGGAATCAAGCTTGACATGCAAAGCCAATAAAAGCCCTTTGGGAGAACTGGCCTCATGTCATGTCTACCCAGTCCCGGCACAGGGTTCCTAACCTGTGGTCGGTAAAGAATGTCACTTTCTTTTTTTGATTTTTGAGGCAGGGTCTCACTCTGTCACCCAGGCTGGAGTGCAGTGGCTCCATCTCGGCTCACTGCAATCTCCACCTCCCAGGTTCAAGCAATTCTCCTTCCTCAGCCTCCCAAGTAGCTGGGATTACAGGTGTGCACCACCACACCCAGCTAATTTTTATGTTTTTAGTAGAGACGGGTTTCACCATGTTGGCCAGGATAATCTTGATTTCTTCACCTGTGATCTGCCTGCCTCAGCCTCCCCAAAGTGTTGGGATTATAAGTGTGAGCCACCGTGCCCAGCCTAAGAATGTCACTTTCTAATAGGCCAGGAGCTCCAAGTTTATCTTGGGACCTCAAAGAGGAGAGGATCACCCAACTTACAGATATTTGAGGATACAATCCCATGGCTGGGCTTGGCTTTAAGTCTTATCTGAAATTCCTTGTGGGTGTTTCATCAAACCAATCCAAAAGTCCTATGCAGAAATAACCATTCTTGCTGCACTTTATGCAAATAATCAGGCCAAGTATAAGACTAAAGTTTATTCTATGAACAACACACACAGTCCTATAATAATTTGTTTTTACCAAATAAGGACTGGAGAGAGAAATTGTTCTCCAAAGTTTATCATATATTTGTCATTAAATCCTAGTCTTGGCCAGGTGCGGTGGCTCACGCCTGTAATCCCAGCACTTTGGGAGGCCAAGGTGGGCGGATCACGAGGTCAGGAGATGGAGACCATCCTGGCTAACACAGTGAAATCCTGTCTCTACTAAAAATACAAAAAATTAGCCGGGCATGGTGGCAGGCGCCTGTAGTCCCAGCTACTTGGGAGGCTGAGGCAGGAGAATGGTGTGAACCCAGGAGGCAGAGCTTGCAGTGAGCCCAGATTGCACCACAGCACTCTAGCCTGGGCGACAGAGCGAGACTCAGTCTTTAAAAAAAAAAAAAAAAAAAAACCTAGTCTCATTAATTGTTTTTAAGCTTTTTGCCTACATTTTAAACTAACCCTGCTTATTCCTGTGGATCAAGTGGTGATCTCCTGCAGCTTGGAAGAAACGAAAAGGGATGGGTAACGTAAAAATCTGGATCAATATGCTAGTTCTGGGCAACTATCCTGCAAATTCTGCCAGGTAATGAAAGTAAGTAGGGTGCCCATAACCCAGAGGTTTCTTTGGGAAAATAAAACCAAGGAACTTCATAGACCTCCCCCGCCCCCAGACAGAAATTCTATATCTTGGCAAGTAAAATTTTAGATGAAAATTATTTATTATACAACACTGATGGAAATTCTATACTCACTCTGCTATTTGCAATAGGGTTACAGGTACTTAAAGATCAAATCAAAATTATTGACAGGCTGAGGGAAAATGCAGGCTTCAGCTCCGGGTGGCTACAATCCCTCTTTAATGAATTCGTCTTCTTTATGGAATTGGTTAACCCCTTTATTAAGCCCTCTTTTGCTTCTATGTCTTATATTAATATTTGAACCCTGTATACTCAATACTATAACTCAGATTGTTTCCTCTTGCCTAGAAGCAATCCAACTCCAAATGGTGCTGCAAACTGAACCATGTATGAACACACCATTCTTCTGAGGACCCTTGAATCGACACCAGGAGGGCCCCTAGCTGCTGTTCCCCATTTGACACCCCTTTTCAGCAGGAAGTAGCCAGAAAGAGTTGTTGCCCAAAACCCCCTAAAAGCAGTTAGGATGACATTACCAGATACTGGTAATCCACTAAAAAGTTTGATTTCAATTCAACTACTTATTTTCATGGGAAACAATGCTTTATATTCAGGTCTTATGAGGGGATGGAGGAATCCAGGTGTATTAGTCCTTTCTCAAAGGGGAGAATGTTATAGGAGTTAAGAAATTATTTTAGGCTGAGAGACAGGAAAAGGGGTCTTTGGGAAGTTTGTTTTTTCTTTTAAAGCAGCTCCAGAAACATTTCTCGTCTAGCAGGAAAGAGCGGACAGGCAACCTTTGATATGCAAATGCAGGCCATTAGAAACTGGGTCCACCCACACTTGGTGATTCCCACCCTCTTCTTCTTGACCTTGCCCCCACATGTGCCTGGCAACATGGTCACTCCCACATATCCCCACTATGTGAAACATCATGGTGCCCTGCATTTGCATATTAAAAGGCTAGGGAGGGAGGGCCAGATTTTTCAGGGGCTTCCTGAATGACATGCCTGATCAAACCAATCCGCTGAGCCCTCACTCAAGTAGCTGGGATTACAGGCATGTGACACCAGGTCCGGCTAATTTTGTATTTTTAGTAGAGACAGGGTTTCTCCATGTTGGTTAGGCTGGTCTCAAACTCCTGACCTCAGGCTGGGAGACCCCCCCTCGGCCTCCCAAAGTGCTGGGATTACAGGCGTGAGCCACTGTACTCAACTTCATATATCAACTTTTAAAAAACGTATATACCTACACCAATGTTTATAGCAACTCTATAATCACTAAAAAATAGAAAAAATCCAAATATCCTTCAATGAATGAAAGGACAAAAATATTATGGTATATTTGTATAATGTAATACAACTCAGTAATAAAATGAAGTAAACTATAGATACACATTAGACAAATTAGATGAATCTCAAAAGTATTATGCTGTGTGAAAAAGTCAATCTCAATGTTACATTATTTTGTGATTCCATTTATATGGCATTCCTGAAAAGACAAAACTATACTGATGGAGAACACATCAGTGGTTCCAGAGACTGGAATACAGTTGTATCCTAATCAACTGGGGAAGCTGTAACCACAAAGGGATAGCATTGGGGAAATTTTGTGGGGTAATGGAACTGTTATGTATCCCGATTGTGTATATACGTGTCAAAATTCATAAAATGCACACCAAAGGCCAGACACGGTGGCTCACACCTATAATCACAGTACTTTGGGAGGCCCAGGAGTGAGGATGGCTTGATGCCAGGAGTTTGAGACCAGCCGCCTGGCTATCATAACAAGACTTCATTTCCACAAAAATAAAAATAAAAGCATGGCACCACTCGCCTGTGGTCATAGCTACTCAGGAGGCTCAAGCAGGACGATCACCTGAGCCCAGGAGTTTGAAGCTGCTGTGAGCTATAATCACACCACTGCCCTCCAACCTGGGTGACAGAGCAAGACCCTCTCTCCAAAAAGAAATAAATTAAAATAAATAATAAAAAATTAAGAGGACACCAGAAAGTCTATTTTATTTGTATGCCAGATATCCTACTAGATATAGTCATTACTCAGCAGTTGTTATAAAAGACAAGACTGCACTAGAGATCTTATACATAGGAGGAGGACATGAATTTAAGGATCACTACTTTCAGAGAATTGGTTCCAGAAATGTACTTGAATGTAGCAAATTATTCTATCCAAATCTTTTCCAAATACAACTGCCAGTATTTTGGGTCTTAATCTATTTATTACTTTAAAGCAAGTTATTCCTTACGATCTTGAGCTACTGACTTACCATATAAAATAAAGTGAATGGCTTAAAACCTTAGTAGTCATTCAGGCATGTATTCCAGGAGCCAAGACAGGAAAAAAAGACACGTCTTAGATAATACATGCGAAATTACCTTTCGTATTGTGGAATCCAAAAATGCTAGGTATTTTTATTTGGAATTATTACATCTTCTATGCATTTATGGGCCTAATTTTAATTTTATGGGAGACAGACCTACAGAATTTTACAGTTTGAGAGGACTTAATATTCATCCATTCACTTTATTTTGCAAATGAGGGAACTAAGGCACATAAGTGCTTTGGAACTTATCTAAAATCACATAGCTATTTAAGGATATAACAGAAACTAGAATTCTGTTCTCTTCGCTCTCTCTTTCCACTTTGCTTCAAATGACTTGTGGAGCCATAATCTAAATAAGTAGCCTGAAATATAACAGGAGATCTCTGTAAAGATCATCTTGTATTGGGGATCAACCTTAGAGGCTAAACTGTTACTATATCAGGCTCTTCTGCTTCAAGATTATGTTCCAGGGACATGACTGAACTCATGGAAATGAAGTGATAAAGGTATTCTACAGTGCTTCATAGGTAAGGGTCAGTAAGCCCACAGCATTCAGCATCTACAACCTAAGCTGGACATTTTTAGCTGTCATCAGCATCCCTATAATGATTTTTGGTCTACCTGTCCCTAAATATGAGGTTAAACTGTTCTGAATAAGCTCCTTTTTCTTTTTCTTTCTCTCTCTCTTTTTTTTTTTTCTTTTTTGAGACAAGAGTTTCACTGTTGTTGCCCAGGCTGGGGTGCAATGGCGTGATCTTGATTCACTGCAACCTCTACCTCCAGGGTTCAAGTGATCCTCCTGCCTCAGCCTCCCGAGTAGCTGGGATTACAGGTGCCCACCACATGCCTGGCTGATTTTTTGTATTTTTAGTAGAGATGGGGTTTCTCTATGTTGGTCAGGCTGATCTTGAACTCCCGACCTCAGGTGACCTGCCAGTCTTGGCCTCCCAAAGTGCTGGGATTACAGGCGTGAGACACCGTGCCCCACATAAGCTCCTTTTTCTATTGTTTCCAGATACTGGTAATCCACTAAAAAGTCTGATTTTAATTCAACTGCTTATTTTCATGGGAAGCAATGCTTTATGTTCAGGTCTTATGAAGGGATGGAGAAATCCAGCATCCATTCTCACACTGCTATAAGGACATACCTGAGACTAGGTAATTTATTTTTTTTAAAAAAAGAGAGAGGTTTAATTGATTCATAGTTCTGCATGGCTGGGGAGGCCTCAGGAAACTTATAGTCATGGCAGAAGGCACCTCTTCTCATAATGGCAGGAGACAGAATGAGTGCTGAGCAAAGGGGGAAGCCCCTTATAAAACCATCATATCTCATGAGAACTCACTATCACGAGAATAGGCATGGCAGAAACCACCCCCATGATTCAGTTATCTCCACCTGGTCCTGCCCTTGACACTTGAGGATTATGACAATTCAAGGTGAGATTTCAGTGGGGACACAGAGCCAAACCATATCACTAAGGTTTTCATTAGATGTGCCCAATCATTCTATTAAGCGAGGCAGTAGAGCACAGTGGTTAAGTACACTAGCTTCCAGCATGAGAATCCTGGCTCCACTACTTAACAGGTGTATGCTCATTACCTCTCTGGGCCTCACTTTCCTCATTTGCCTGTTGCAGGGATTAAATGTGTTAATACATATAAAGCACTCAGCACAGTACCTGGATCATAATGAGCATTCAATAAATGTTACTCCTTTTCATTAAAGCTCTCAGAAGTTCTACATTACTCTAGAAAACAACTCCATATGGGCATATTTACTCACAGATCGCCAGCACCTACAACAATGCCTAACATATGGAAGATGGTTAGTATTAAATGAACAAATATTATCTAATTAACAAGACTACTTTGATGTTATCCCCTCTTTCAAAAAAACTGTATTACTGGGAAATACAGTGTTCCATATGGGACATTGGAAATACCCTGTAAAAAATTTCCATTCTGGGCCGGGCGCGGTGGCTCACACCTGTAATCCCAGCACTTTGGGAGGCCGAGGCGGGTGGATCACGAGGTCAGGAAATCGAGACCATCCTGGCTAACATGGTGAAACCCCGTCTCCACTAAAAAATATAAAAAATTAGCTGGGCGTGGTGATGGGTGCCTGTAGTCCCAGCTACTCGGGAGGCTGAGTCAGGAGAATGGCGTGAACAGGGAGGCGGAGCTTGCAGTGAGCCAAGACTGCGCCACTGCACTCCAACTGGGGTGACAGAGTGAGACTCCGTCTCAAAAAAAAAAACAAAAACAAAAACAAAAAAACTCCATTCTCTCACCTTCATAACAATGGCAATTTTACCTGCCTGAGATGTCCCATTTGTGGGATTCCAATGAGTCAGGGGTAAGTGAGGTAGATAAAAGAAGTTTCCAAGGGGGAGAGAGATTCCTGGGTTGATCAAACAGTGGGGGAGAAAATCAGGAGGGAATAACTTGATGCAACTATATTTGAACATTTACTGAGCATCTACTATGTGCTATGAACTATCCCAAACAGGAAATTCAAATCTAAACAAGACATCTGCCAGGCGAGGTGGCTCATGCCTGTAATTCCAGCACTTTGGGAGTCCAAGGCGGGCAGATCACCAGTCTGGCCAACATGGTGAAACCCCGTCTCTACTAAAAATACAAAAATTAGCTGGGTGTGGTGGCTGCCTGTAATCTCAGCTACTCAGGAGGCTGAGGCAGAAGAATTGCTTGAATCCGGGAGGCAGAGGTTGCAGTGAACCGAGATGGTGCCACTGCACTCCAGCCTGGGCGACAGAGCAAGACTCCATCTCAAATAAATAAATAAATAAATAAATAATAAACCCGACATCCTTACCCCTAGGAGCTCAGTCTAGCATAATGCTACACAATACACTATATGTCCTATGAAAAAAATGAGAAGGGCCACACATGTCCAGAAAGGGCAAAACGATCTCTACTTGGGGAATTACAAAACTGTCATTTGGACTGGGTCTTGATGCGTGAGGAGAGTTTGCTCAGCAAAGAGAGGGAAGGATATTCTAGGTAAAAGAGAACAAGCATTCATCAACAGATGAGTGAGGGAGCCTGGCAAGGTCAGGGGACAGGAAAAAAAAAACTTGTGCCACAAGCTTAAAAGGAGACCTAAACTTGTCAAATGTCCTTCATCCTTAAAGGAAATTTCAAGAGTTACAGCTTTGACTAATCCAGTGCAAATGATTATGCATCAGTGCCTATGCAAAAAGAAACAACCTCACATATATTCCCTTTGCAATCTGCCCTCTCCCCTTCCCACACTACTCTGCCCACACCCAGGGCCAGAGTAACTAAGTTGCTTTTGTTGTTGTTTTAATAAACACCATTAACACTCCTTAGCAAGTCTGCACTAGCCACTGGAGCCCAAAGCCAGCTGCAAGATGCAGCAGTTCATGCTCCCTCCTCACCAGTCCCCACCTTCAGCTGCCTCTCAGTGAATGATTCAAGGGCTTTTACCACTTTTTCCCAGTGTTCGATCAAGGGTCATGTCCCAGTTTAGCTTTCCTTTTATTCTGCTTTAACTGGACACACCCTCTCTACCCACATCAGCCTGGCCAAATCCTGAGGATTTTTACCAGTCCAGCATATCTAGAAAGATCCCATGGAATGCTGTGAAAGGAATGGTACAGTGAAACCATGCTCCTTGCTCTCCCAACAATGGTAATTCAAAGTTATATTTCTGACAAACTTGACTTGAGGGTGGGGAGTCGTTTGCTAAGTTATATTCCTTCTATTCCCCTTCTTCCTTGATCTCACTCTACACATAAATGAGTGAAATCTAGCTCTTGCTCCAAGAGGTAAGATTACTTCTCTAAACCTAAAATGAGTTTGATGACCAAGAGCCTTGTGCCCATTTCTAAGCAAATCTTTGCGATACAGCAGTCCATGAAACAACCATTGACCCATGAAACAACCATTGACCCACACAGAGGGGACCAAGCCTTCCATTTGCTCACAGTCGTTTTAAACATTTTTAAAAGTTTAAATGCACATACTTGAGAAAAGCTGCTGCACATACTTGAAAAAGTAGAATTTTGGCAGCACATTTGAGGGGATTAACCAGCTGAAAATACTACTATATAAGTAAGCAATAATCTCAAGGCAGCCATAGCTACACTGTAACATCCACAATCTTAAGAAAAATGTCCAAACTTGGAAATAAAGGAAGTTGACTAAACGCCCTTTCAATGTCATACTGTACCATATTTAACAAGCCCACCCAAGGATCATTTAATTTTCTTAAGAGAGTGTATCTGTACCTGACTTTCCTATTTACTATTTTATTAGAGCCTAGACACTGAAGTTTCATGTTAACTTGTACATTTCTGCTCAATAATCCCCAAAGTTAGTTGTTTTTCTTTTCTTTTCCTTTTTTTTTTTTTGAGATAGAGTCTCACTATTTCACCCAGGGTGGAGTGCAACAGCAGCGATCTCTGCTCACTGCAACCTCTGCCTCTCAGGTTCAAGCCATTTTCCTGCCTCAGCTTCCTTAGTAGCTGGGATTACATGCGCATCCCACCACCTGGCTAATTTTTGTACTTTTAGTAGAGACGAGGTTTCACCATGTTGGCCAGGCTGGTCTCGAACTCCTGACCTCAAGTGATCTGCCTGTCTCAGTCTCCCAAAGTGCTGGGATTACAGGCGTGAGCCACCGCACCTGGCCCAAAAGTTAGTGTTATTGCTCTGTGGGACGTTAACCAGCTTTGTAACTACTGTACTAGCAAATTCAGTTAACCATTTCTTTGATTATATGTCCCTAGTCCTTGAATTTGCCTTTAAATTAGCTTTACCATTTTATTGGTTCTTTCATTTATTGGTTTAATTAATAAGTTTTGATACATGTTCTTTTCCTGTACAAGATCATGTTTTTAACGTTTTGAAAACCATACTTTGACAGTGGTCATTTACACTGTTCACTCAGACACTTCTCTGCAGTGTGTTACTGTCTAAGAAAAACTGTTTTCTGCCCTAGCCACTCCACTTCTATACATTCAAAAGACACCATCTTTTTCTCATTTTTTAAATATGAGCCAGCTTGACAATATTCTACACATTCACAGACCATATTTACCTGCAATCACATCTTGTTTGACCCTCGGTATTTTCCTTAATTGCATTACTGCTGACATTCACAAACTGGGGAAGTCACAAAAATAATAAATAGAGATTTCTGGTTTCTCTTGAAAAAAAGCAGGTCTGGCAACACTACACTCATTTTCCCACCCAAAGAAAGGGAAGTTCAGTAGAAGTTGCCCCATGTGTACGGCATTCTCTCCTCAGTGCACCCCAGTCCCCACCACGCCCTGTTTACTACCTGCCTGGTTCACTCATTTATATGACCTGCCTGTCCCTGTAGAGTTTTAATTTTTGACCCATTAATTGTGGCCTCTTAATTCTTCCCATAACAAGTTATTTCTGGGTCTATACAACTTCCCACCACCTGCCCAGTTCAGTTTTTCATCTAACAGACACTGTCATCTGAAGTTTCTGTATACACACCTTCCATAAACACACTAAATTGTGGCAAAAATAACTTTTCTGTATTTGTCAAAGTTAGGACCATACTTGAATGTTGAGAGCTGAAAACCACTGCACTACCACTAAAACCAACAGGTAGCCAGGTGCAGTGGCTCATGCCTATAATCCCAGCACTTTGGGAGGCTGAGATGGGCAGATCACCTGAGGTCAGGAGTTCAAGACCAACCTGACCAACATGGAGAAACCCCTGTCTCTACAAAAAATACAAAATTAGCTGGGCATGGTGGCACATGCCTGTAATCCTAGCTACTTGGGAGGCTGAGGCAGGAGAATCGCTTGAACCCGGGAGATGGAGGTTGCAGTGAGCCAAGATCACACCAATGTACTCCAGCCTGGGCAACAGGAGTGAAACTCCGTCTTAAAAAAAAAAAAAAAAACAAACAAAAAACCCAACAGGTAGTTTTGTTGCTGATTTTTTTTGAGACAGGGTCTCCGTCTGTCACCCAGGCTGGAGTGCAGGAGCCTGATCATGGCTCACTGCAGCCTCGATCTCCCACGCTCATGCGATCCTCCCACCTTAACCTCCTGAGTAGGTGTGACTAACAGGCGCACGCCACCATGCTCAGCTATTTGTTTTTGCAGAGACTGAGGCTCACTTTGTTGCCCAGGCTGGTCTTGAACTCCTGGTGTCAAGCGATCCTCCCACCTGGGCCTCCCAAAGTGTTAGGAATACAGGCATGAGCCACCACACCCAGCCAGATAGTTTGTTTTTAACACCAAAGAGTAATTTGTGATAGTCATTTATAGTTATATACATGTAGACTAGTTTCTACCAGCAAAGTAATGCTCAGAGCTAGAAAGTAGGATATAAGGAATATTCATGAAATATTCCCTGATGTTTTATGAAGGTAAAGAAAAGGCATTAATAGATTAATTCCTTTTTTTTTTTTTTTTTTTTGAGACAGAGTCTGGCTCTGTCACCCAGGCTGGAGTGCAGTGGCCGGGTCTCAGCTCACTGCAAGCTCTGCCTCCCGGGTTCCCACCATTCTCTTGCCTCAGCCTCCCGAGTAGCTGGGACTACAGGCGCCCGCCACCTTGCCCGGCTAGTTTTTTCTATTTTTTTAGTAGAGACGGGGTTTCACCGTGTTAGCCAGGATGGTTTCGATCTCCTGACCTCGTGATCCACCCGTCTCGGCCTCCCAAAGTGCTGGGATTACAGGCTTGAGCCACCGTGCCCGGCCTGATTAATTCCTTCTTTCAAGTTCTTTCAAGAATTTAATCCAACTGTAAATCTAAAATACCCTTTTTTTTTTTTTTTATAGACAGAGTTTTGCTCTCATCACCCAGGCTGGAGTGCAATGGCGAACCTCCGCCTCCTGGATTCAAGAAATTCTTCTGCGTCAGCCTTCTGAGTAGCAGGGATTACAGGCATGTGCCACCACGCCCAACTAATTTTGTATTTTTTTAGTAGAGATGGGGTTTTACCATGTTGGCCAGACTGGTCTCGAACTCCTGACCTCAGATGATTCACCTGCCTTGGCCTCCCAAAGTGCTGGGATTACAGGCATGATCTACCACACCTGGCCTAAAATACACTTTAAAAAAAGTTAGTTTAAAAACTTTAAATACTCAGTACACATTAACACAAAGAAGTAAACATTCAAGTTTGAAAATCCAAATAATGAGTAATGACTTTAATTTACCTGGTTAAAATCAACAAAAGGCAAGATTACACTACAATTATCTAGCACATCGTGTAATACTAACTTCTGACTGCAGATTGCATGACTGCATGTCGGTCACGATCTTTGGTTCCACTGCAAAGCTTTCAATTTCTTCTTGGGGCATCTGACTCACCCTTATCAGCCTCAATGATCTGCAGTAGGTACCTCCACCCCAGACTCAACCCCATTGCTAAGGATAGGCACCTCTGCCCAGAAATAGGTAATCTGACGCTGGCCTAAACACCTCACTGCAGTGTTGTCAGGCCTTGGTTCAAATAGTCACTTGAGGCACCAAAAATGAAGCTTCCTGGCCCAACACCCTGAGGCTGATTTAGTAGGTCCGAAATGGAGAACAGGAAAATGAGTTTTTAATCTACACATCTCCAGCATGTAATTAATTCTCTTGCAGGTGGTCTTAGGACCACACTTTGAAAAAATACTGTCCCCTCTCCTTACTAGAGAAGCTGGTCAATGTTAATAGCATTGGCTTTTGGAAGATTCCTCACTTATTAAAAAATTGCCCTTTGCCATATGAGTCATACAAACACACTTACTGATTTGTAGGGCAGTATGCCAAGGACTGCGGAAGATAAGACAGTGAACAAGACACATTCCTGCTCCTCAAAAATCCAGCAGGAAAAATGTGTGCAAGCTTATTAAAATAGAATGGAATGTGTGTCACAGAAGAAATATTAAATGCTAAGTGCCAAGATGTTAACTCCCTCTGCCATTCTCCTGAAGTGTGTACCCATCTACTTTTATGATTACACATTATGACACTGCATTTTCTATGCCATTCTTCTCCATGAGACTCTATGTTCAAGGACTGAGATCAGGTCTTGTTTATCCCTGAGTTCCCAGTGCCTGATAAATAATAGATGCTTGGTTGAAGAGTCATTCAAGCAAAACCTTCTGCATCATTAAGAAATTAGTTTCTTGAAACCTAACCACATAATTTTAATCTGAGAAGGAACTTAGAGATCATATCGTACTTAAGGAAGGTGGCTAGAGTGTTTATAGATGACACACAAAAGAACATTTTTAATGTCATAGTTATGTATAATATGGGCCTGGCATGGTATACTTTGGGAGGCTGAGGCAGGAGGATCACTTGAGGCCAGGTGTTCGAGATCAGACTGGGCTGTTGTTTAGTGAGATCCATCTCTACAAAAAATGTAAAAATTGAGCTAGGCATGGTGGTGTGTCCCTATAATCCTAGCTACTCAGGAGGCTGAGGCAGGAGGATTACTTGAGCCCAGCAGTTCAAAGTTTCAGTGAGCTATGATTCATGCCACTGCACTCTAGCCTGGGCAACAGAACGAGACCCCATCTCTAGAAAAATAATCGTCATCAATATGTATATATGTATGTGTATATATAGTACACATATATATATGTGTACTGGGCACAGTGGCTCACACCTGTAATCCCAGCACTCTGGGAGGCCAAGGTGGGAAGATCGCTTGAGTACAGAAGTTTGAGACTAGCCTGGGCAACATGGCAAGACCTCATCTCTACAGAAAATTAAAAAATTAGCTGGGTTTGGTGGCACACTTTATCACACAGGAGGCTGAGGTGGGAGGATTGTTTAAGCCCAGGAGGTTGAGGCTGCAATGAGCCATGATTGGGCCATTGCACTCCAGCCTGGGCAATAGAGCAAGACCCTATTTCAAAAAAAAGAAAGAAAGAAAGAAAAAGAAAAATATCTAGAATAAAGCAGTGCTTTCATAGATTAATGCTTAAAATATGCCTAAATTTAAGTTTCAAAAAGTAAATGTAAATAGGTGAAATTCTTCTGTGCTGTTAGATATCAGAGTAGTGGTTGCCCTTGGTATGTGGATAAGAGACAATAGAGGGGCTCCTGGGGTACTAGAAACATTTATTTCCTCAGCTGAGTGTGGGCTGCATGCATATATTTCGTTTGTAAAAATTTAGCAAGTTGTATTATAATGAGTGAGCTTTTCTGTATTATAAAATAGTTCAGGCCGGGCGCGGTGGCTCAAGCCTGTAATCCCAGCACTTTGGGAGGCCGAGGCGGGCGAATCACAAGGTCAGGAGTTCAAGACCAGCCTGGCCAACACGGTGAAACCCGGTCTCTACTAAAAATACAAAGATTAGCCAGTCGTGGTGGCGGGCACCTGTTATCCCAGCTACTCGGGAGGCTGAGGGAGGAGGCAGAGATTGTGGTGAGCCAAGATCATGCCGTGGCACTCCAGCCTGGGTGACAGAGCAGGACTCCATCTCAGGGGATGAAAAAAAGTGGTGTGTGTATATATATATTCCATTGTGTATGTGTGTATATGTGTGTGTGTGTGTGTGTGTGTCTGTGTGGATGTAGATATACACACAAACACAATGGAATATTACTCAGCCTTAAAAAGTAAGGAAATCCTGTTGCATGCTACAACATAGATGAAACTTGAAGACAGTATGCTAACTGAAATAAGCCAGTCACAAAAAGACAGATACTGTATGATACCAACTTACATAAGCAATCTAAAGTAGCCAAATTTCGCAGAAACAGAAAGAATGGTGGATACCAGGGGCTGAGGGAAACAGCAACTGAGAAGTTACCAAGTTGGCAGGGAGTTTCAGATTTGCAAGATGAAAAAGTTCAGGGGATCTGCTTCACAACAATGTGAATATACTTAATACTGATGAACTGTACACTTAAAAATGGTTAAGATGGGCCAGGCTTGGTGGCTTATGCCTGTAATCCCAGCACTTTGGGAGGCTGAGGCAGGCAGATCACCTGAGGTTGGGAGTTCAAGACCAGCCTGACCAACATGGCAAAAACCTGTCTCTATTAAAAATACAAAATTAGCCCGGCATGGTGGCGCATGCCTGTAATCCCAGCTACTTGGGAGGCTGAGGCAGGAGAATCGCTTGAACCTGGGAGGTGGAGGTTGAGGTGAGCCAAGATAGCGCTATTGCACTCCAGCCTGGGCAACAAGAGTAAAACTCCGTCTCAAAAATAAAAAAAATTGTTAAGATGGTAAATTTTTGTGTTGTTTTACCACACACAAAAAGAACGTAGCTAACGAAAAACAGTAAATAAATGGCAGGACATAGATATCAAGAAGATCCTGAGGACGGTACATGAAAGGTCAATTTGGGATGCACCTACTCAAACTCCTTCATTGTACTAATGGCCACAAATTAGCTGCCTGACCTTGACCTTGCCTGACCTTGCTCCTACCCTGTTCCTTTATTCTTCCCTTCCCCCAATCCAAGTCCTCAACTCCAGGAGGATATGCAGACCTCCCTATCTCTGGCATGGTCTCATCGGCTGCTTCCCCTAACAAGAATGTTCTTCCTTCAGACACCTCTGCCAAATCCTGCCTCATCTATGGAAGCTGCCATCCCCACTTGGCTGTTTTTACCACTACTCTCAGCCCTTCACCATATGCTGCCTTGTAACCAAATTGTAAGCCCTTGAAAGAGACAGATCCTACAGCATTTAATAATTCCAGCCATTGGGCAAGGCACTTTTTGGAGACTCACTTTCTCAAGGCTATAGAAAAGGTGGAGGCGGCAATATGATGATGGCCAGAGCTTTGGAGTCAGATGGCCTCAACTTGTATCCTAGCTCTTCCACTTACTAGCTGTGTGCTTTGGGTAAGTTTTATAACCTCTTTGCTTCTCAGTTTCTTTTTCTGTATAATGGGGTTTATGATAAATCTCTCAGTATGGCTGGAAAGATGAACCGAGATTATTACCCATGTCCAGTGCTTCCAAAGGCCCCTCTCATGTCAGTGCTTAGTAACCACTAGCCATTATTGGCATCATCCGGACAATGGAGAAGAGACTCGGAGCTTTCTGTCTTGAAGAACAAGTGAAAGGATAAAGCAGGATTATCGTGGGGCAAATGTGCCCAAAATTCAAGGGGATGGAGAAAGGGGGCAGGGAAGGCGTGTGGGACAAGATTCTCGATGGAGGAGAATGCTGGGAGTGGGCCGGGGGCTTCTGGAGAGGTGAAAGGGCACCCCCGGACTCGGCTGGCGGTTTGGGCGCTTCCCCCGTAACGTTTCTTTGGAAACACGGTGCATGTAGGAAGAGGACGCCCTCACGGCCCCTGAGCGAAATCAGGCGGGTCGCTGCCTCTCGGTTCGGTTTCCGACAGGTTTCCGGGTAGGTCCTAGCGGCGGGCCCACTCCTCCTTCCGCCTCCCACCTCTCTCACAGCCAGCGGGCGGGGCAGCTCTCAGCCGGCCGCCGGCCTCCGTCTCCCGCGGTGACCCGGGGGAGCGTTTCGGGGGTCTCCAGCGTGGCGTGGGGTCCGTCACTGACTCCAGTGAGAGGCTTCAAGGCCAGGGCTCCCGGGCACTTTATCCCCAACCCCGGCCGGAAGGCCGGCTTCGGCCCGCCGACCTGGGACCAGGCCTTCGCCCTTGGGCGTACCTGACCTACGGCGGCCACCACCGTTCTTGCCTTTGGTGTGCAGCTCCGGTGGGGCGGCTACCGCCACCGCCTTGCCCTCCGCGCAGCCCATATCGCACAAGGCCCTGTGGGAACTGACGGAGACGAAGGACGCCTGGCGGAGGCCGTGCGCCCCCTGCCGGCCGCGGGCCGGAGAACGCGGTGGGCGGGGCGCGCGGTGGGCGGGGCGCTCGGTGACATCCCCGAAGTCATAGCCCATGTATCTTCAAGGTCGTGAATTTTTTTTAAAACAGGAAAGATCGGTTACTAAAGGTAAATTGGAAAATGCAGAAATGGAAAAGAGAAAAGAGAAAGCGCACCACCCAAAATCTTATCCTTCGGCCGGGCCCGGTGGCTTACGCCTGTGCACTTTGGGAGGCTAAGGTGGGAGGATCGATTGCTTGAGCCCAGGAGTTGGAGACCATCCTGGGCAATGTAGGGAAACTCTGTTTCTATAAAAAATAATTTTAAAAAATTTATCCTTCAAACAAACTACTTTTTCTGTGTTTACTATTTCTTTGAAGTTTTTCACCTCTATGCATAGTTTGGCATCCAGCATTTCACTTAATACTAGTATTTTCCATACTATTACATAGTATTGTAAGCCTCCCAGATAACCACCTGGCTTCCACTCTCACTTCGGTCTTTGCCTCTTTGACCGTAGATGAAGCATACACTGAACATCGTAGTTTTTTTTTTTTAATACACTTTATTTTTTAGAGCAGTCTTAAGTTCACAGCAAAAAGACCATCCTATTTAAACAGAAATCTGGTCATGGCACCCTCAACTCTACCCCCACCCTTTACTCTATTTTATTTTTACCAGCACTGAGAGCCTTCTAACTTACCCTATATTCTCTGTCACCTGCTCCCACTCCCTCCGCCAGCCTCCCCACGACACCCTGCCCATGTAAACGCTGCCAAAATAGCACATTTGCATTATTTTCTTGTATCCCAAATGCCCTTGGCCTTCAGCTTGTGCCAGGTGGCCTCCCCCACCTCCTTGAACAGTGCCTGAGCCATTATAGGAATTCAGTATTGAAGGAAAGCAGGGAAGAAGCAGGGAAACATTAATTTGAATAATTATAATAATGTAATAGTCCATCCAATAGAGCTACTCGATAGATTATGTAATCTATTATTAGATGTTTAGTTTGTTTTTTATTTTAAAAAATTATGGATAAGGCTGCAGGGAACATCTTTGTGTTTACAGTTTTAAGGCTCTCATTACACATTGCCAAAATTGCTTTTCTGAAACTGTGGTTCCCATTTGAACTCCTACTACTAATGAATGAGAGTGATTTCTTAACACCAAAACCCATTGCGGCACATCAGGTGCACAGTCACTGTTCTCAATCAGTGCAGTGCTCTGTTTTTCGTTCTTTCAATTAACTAACATATGGTAAGCATCCACCTTATGCCTGGCTTTGTTCTAGGGTTACAAGATGACTAACTCAAATTCCCTGGTCTCAAGGAACTTCCACCCCAGCTGAGATTTAGTGAACTTGTCTGGTCACCAGATGCGTGGCAATGGTGTGGGCCCTTTGTTTTGATTTGGGTTTGTGGACAAGCTTGTATCCTGCTTCTCTGGAGAGAAGCCCAGAGTCAAAATGCTCTTGGAAAACACTGGGTGTTTATTTGCTTAAACACAGAAAACAAATAAAACTGAACCAAAGGCTTTTAATAATAGACATTGCACAAAGCTAAAGTAAATCTCTTTTTTTTTTTTTGGCGGGGGGGATGGAGTTTCGCTCTTGTTGCCCAAGCTGGAGTGCAGTGGCACGATCTTGGCTCACTGTAACCTCTGCCTCCCAGGTTCAAGTGATTCTCCTGCCTCAGCCTCCCAAGTAGCTGGGATTACAGGCATCAGCCACCATGCCTGGCTAATTTTTTGTATTTTGTAGAAAAAGGGTTTCACCATGTTGGTCAGTCTAGTCTCAAACTCCTAACCTCAGGTGATCCACCGGCCTCAGTCTCCCAAAGTGCTTGGATTACAGGTGTGAGCCACTGTGCCTGGCCCTAAAGTAAATCCTAATAACAACTTCTTCCAAGTGGTTGTTGTCTCTAGTAACTAATGCAACTAAGCCAGAACCCTTTAAAAGCAAAGTTCTCTCCCTCTGCAAGCCAGGTCTACAATTCCTTGGTTCCATTGGAATGACTGTTTCAGAGATCTTTTTAAAAATATGCTATTCAATTTGTTGAAATTACCATTTTATCATCAAAATTCCAGCTGTGGCTGTCATGTCTTTTTCTCTATTTAATACATATATTTAACTAAAATGATGGCTTTCCTGTTTTTTTAAATACCTAGGCAAAAGTATCTGAGAGTCATGTGCCTACCTTTGTCATCCTATCATACGTATAATAGCCAACAATTTGTTGGGTACTTAAGATGAGTCAGGCATCCTGCTAAGTCCTTTACTGGCATAAAAGTATGCTCATCTTATGTTATTCCTGCAAGAGTCACATTTAGAAGGGTCTCTTATTATTCCTGTTTTACAGAGGAGAATCCTGATGCTCGGGGGATTAATTGCACAGGATCACAAAGCTTGATACTGAAATCCAGGTTTCCTGATTTCCAAGCCTCTGCTCTTAACCACTGACCTCTCTTATTACTATGACATTGCACTCCACTAATTCCTATACATGAAAAGAATGTTTCCCTGGGAAATTTTTTTTTTTTTTTTTTTTGAGATGGAGTCTCACTCTGTCACCAAGGCTGGAGTGCACTGGCGCCATCTTGGCTCATTGCAACCTCCACCTCCTGGGTTCAAGCAGTTCTCCTGCCTCAACCTCCTGAGTAGCTGGGACTATAGGTGCATGCCACCACAGCCGGCTACTTTTTTGTATTTTTAGCAGAGACAGGGTTTCACCACGTTGGCCAGGCCGGTCTCGAACTCCAGACATTAGGTGATCTGCCTGCCTTGGCCTGCCAAAGTGCTGGGATTACAGGCGTGAGCCACCGTGCCTGGCCATTTAGTTTTAATTTAATTAAACATGATTTGTTTAAAGAGCGTCAAAAGGGAAGGCATCTCTTTTCTTTTTTCTCTTTTTTTTTTTGAGATGGAGTCTTACTCTGTTGCCCAGGCTGGAGTGCAGTGGCACACTCTCAGCTCACTGCAACCTCCGCCTCCTGGGTTCAAGCAATTCTCCTGTCTCAGCCTCCTGAGTAGCTGGGATTACAGGTGTGTGCCACCACACCTCGCTAAGTTTTTATATTTTTGGTAGAGACAGGGTTTCACCATGTTGGTCAGGCTGGTCTCAAACTCCTGACCTCAGGTAATCCACCCGTCTAGGCCTCCCAAAGTGCTGGGATTACAGGCATGAACCACCATGCCTGGGGGAGGGCATCTCTTTTCTATCCAATAATAATTAATTCCCAGTCCTCATCTTACTTGGCCTATCCATGGCATATGACCCATGTTTCATAATCTCCTTAGAATGATTCGCTTCCAGGGTACCACACTAACCTAGATTTTCTCCTATTGTACTGGATGCCCCTCCTCAGTCTCCTTTGCTGGTTCCTCCTCAATTTTCCTGGCACTTAATATTGAAGTGCTAAAGCTCAGTCCTCGAACTTCTCCCTCCCTTCGCTCTTAAAATCTGCATTTGCTCCTCTGGTGATGTCCTTTCGTCTCAAGGCTTTAAATGTCATCTCTCTGCTGACAACTCCCAAACTTATCTTTCCTGCCGCAGCCACTTCCATGAACTCCAGGCTCACATATTCCACTGGCACCTGGCATCTCCACTTGAGTGTCTAATACACATGTCAAGCCTAAAATGTCCAAGCAGATTGTCCCCTCCCAAACCTACTCCCATGGTCTTCCCCATCTCAGAAAATGGCAACTCCATTCTTCCAGTTGCTCAGGCCAAAAACCTTGATGTCATCCTTGATTCTTCTCTCTCATACTCCACCTTCAATTGACCAGCAAGTCCTGTCTACTCTACCTTCAAATGATATTTTAAAATGAATAAATTGGCTGGGTGCGGTGGCGCACACCTATAATCCCAGCAATTTGGGAGGCTGAGGTGGCTGGATCACTAGGTCAGGAGATCAAGACCATCCTAGCTAACACAGTGAAACCCCATCTCTACTAAAAAAAAATACAAAAAAATTAGCCGGGTGTGGTGGCGGGCGCCTGTAGTCCCAGTGACTCCGGGAGGCTGAGGCAGGAGAATGGCGTGAACCTGGGAGGCGGAGCTTGCAGTTAACCAAGATTGAGTCACTGCACTCCAGCCTGGGAGACAAATGATATTTTAAAATGAATAAATTGGCTGGGCGTGGTGGCTCATGTCTACAATCCCAGCACTTTGGGAGGCCAAGGAGGGTGGATCACTTGAGGTCAGGAGTTCGAGACCAGGCTGGCCAACATGATGAAACCCCATCTCTTTTTTTTTTTTTTTTTTTTTTTTTTGAGGCAGAGTCTCGCTCTGTCGCGGTCTGGAGTGCAGTGGCCCGATCTCAGCTCACTGCAAGCTCCGCCTCCCGGGTTTGCGCCATTCTCCCGCCTCAGCCTCCCGAGTAGCTGGGACTACAGGCGCCCGCCACCTCGCCTGGCTAGTTTTTGTATTTTTAGTAGAGACGGGGTTTCACTGTGTTAGCCAGGATGGTCTCGATCTCCTGACCTTGTGATCCGCTCGTCTCGGCCTCCCAAAGTGCTGGGATTACAGGCTTGAGCCACCGCGCCCGGCTGAAACCCCATCTCTACTAAAACTACAAAAATTAGCCAGGCGTGGTGGCACGCACCTGTAATCCCAGCTACTCGGGAGGCTGAGGCAGGAGAATCACTTGAACCCAGGAGGCAGAGGTTGTAGTGAGCCGAGATCACACCATGGCACTCCAGCCTGGGTGATAAGAGCAAGACTCTGTCTTAAAAAAAAATTGTATATTTATATATGAAAACATTTTGAATATGGACTGGATACTTAATATTGTTAATGTTTTATTTGTGATTCTATTTTTGTAGTAAGGTTTTTGAAAAGTAGTTTTCTTTTAGAGATACATCCTGAAATAGTCACAACTGAAATTATTATATATCTGGGATTAAAAAAATAATAATCTAATACGTCAGGCATGGTGGCTGAAGCCTGTAATCCCAGCACTTTGGGAGCCTGAGGCAGGCAGATCACACTTGAGGTCAGGAGTTCAAGATCAGCCTATCCAACATGGAGAAATCCCATCTCTACTAAAAATACAAAATTAGCCGGGTGTGGTGGCGCATGCCTGTAATCCCAGCTACTCAGGAGGCTGAGGGAGGAGAATTGCTTAAATCAAGGAGGCAGAGGTTGCAGTGAGCCGGGATCGTGCCATTGCACTCCAGCCTAGGCAACAACAGCAAAACTCTATCGAAAGGAAGGAAGGAAAGAAGGAAGGAAGGAAGGAAGGAAGGAAGGAAGGAAGGAAGGAAGGAAGGAAGGAAGGAAGGAAAGACAGACTTTCTATATAATGCAAAATGGTAATAATAATAATATAACAACATAAGGTAACCTATAATATAGCATAATAATTTGATATGCTATGCTGTAGACATTTTACATAACCATCTTGGTTATTGTCTACCCTCCCCAAAGTAATGGACACTCATCAGGGCAGGAACAGCATTCATTCACTCAAAAATTATTTGTGGGCTGGGAGCATTGGCTCATGACTATAATCCTGTTGCAGGAAGTCAGGGACCCCGAACGGAGGGACTGACTGAAGCCATGGCAGAAGAACATAAATTGTGAAGATTTCATGGACATTTATTTGTTCTCCAGATTAATACTTTTATAATTTCTTATGCCTGTCTTTACTGCAGTCTCTGAACATAAATTGTGAAGAGTTCATGGACATTTATCACTTCCCCAATCAATACTCTTGTGATTTCCTATGCCTGTCTTTACTTTAATCTCTTACCCATCATCTTCGTAAGCTGAGGATGAATGTCACCTCGGGACCCTGTGATGGTTGCATTAACTTGCACAAATTGTTTAAACCATATGAAATCTGGGCACCTTGAAAAAAGAACAGGATAACAGCAATGTTCAGGGAACAAGGGAGATAACCTTAAAGTCTGGCTGCCTGTGGGCCAGATGGAACAGAGCCATATTTCTCTTCTTTCAAAAGCAAATAGGAGAAATATCACTGAATTATTTTTCTCAGCAAGGAATAGCTCTGAGAAAGAGAATGTGTTCCTAGGGGGAGGTCTCTAAAATGGCCGCTGTAGGAATGTCTGTCTTATATGGTTGCAGATAAGGTGCATCTTATTTATATAAGATGAAATAAGCCCCGGTCTCCCATAGTGCTCCCAGGCCTATTAGGACAAGGAAATTCCTGCCTAGTAAATTTTAGTCAGACCGGTTGTCTGCTCTCAAACCCTGTCTCCTGATAAGATGTTATCAATGACAATGCGTGCTGGAAACTTCATTAGCAATTTTAATTTTGCTGTGGTCCTGTGATCTAGCCCTGCCTCCATTTGCCTTATGATATTTTATTACCTTGTGAAGCATGTGATCTCTGTGACCCACACCCTATTCGTACACTCTCTCCCCTTTGAAAATCACTAATAAAAACTTGCTGGTTTTGCGGCTTGGGGGAGCATCATGGAACCTGCCGACATGTGATGTCTTCCCCGGACACCCAGCTTTAAAATTTCTCTCGTTGTACTCTTTCCCTTTATTTCTCAGACTGGCTGACCCTTAGGGAAATAGAAAAGAACCCATGAAGAATTATCGGGGGTGGGTTCCCCTGATAATCCAGTACTTTGGGAGGCTGAGGCAGGAGGGTTGCTTGAACCCAGGCATTCAAGACCAGCCTAGGCAACATAATGACTCTATCTCTACAAAAAAACTTAAAAAAAATAAACTTAATTGGGCATGGTGGCACCTGCCTGTAGTCCCAGCTACTACTTGGGAGGCTGAGGTGTGAGGATCACTTGAGCCCAGGATTTCAAAGCTGCAGTGAACCGTGATCACACCCCTACACTCCAACCTGGGTGACAAAGTGAGACCCTGTCTCTCAGGAAAAAAAAAAAAAAAATTACTTATGGAGCCCTTGCTGTGTGCAGGCCACTATTCTAGTTGCCACAGGATAATACTTTATAGAATTCACCACCCTCCTTCCAAATCTACCATAATTTTCAGTATGAGATGATTGATGGAAAAGCCACCATCAGACCATATTCAGAACATGCCATTTAAAATAAACCATCAGTACACCTCAAAGGACCTCTCCACAGTTGGAGTTTATCAGTAAGACCCTAAAGTCTCAACAAGATCAGGTTCCACGATTACTTGGTTAATCTCTAAGTGCTGGCAATTCAGATACAGTGCATTTCTGGAATGGGTTTGAGGAATACTCTGTTCTAGTTAAATCTGTTGGCCTTACATGGACTTCCCTCCTCCTGCCTGCTCCTCGTACCGTCATTCATGGTTAGTTATCCCTAGCCAGCCAAGTTCTGCTCATTCTACCTCCTAAATATCTCTCTAATCCTTCTGCTGCTCCCCAGCCCTACAGCCAGTGTCTTGGTCTCCCCACCCCTCATTCCCCACACCCCACCTTGATGATAGTCCTAACCACAGTGTCTTCTCCACCTTCAGTCTTGTCCCCATCACATCCTTCCTCTGCGTGGATGCCCACAAGTCCTGTGACATTTCTGCCTCATGCAGCTCCCAAAACCTGCATCCATTCAGCACACACACTCAACACCTCTTCCAGGCCAATAAGTCACTGTGGGAGGAGCCAGGACTCCAAAGGAGAATAAAACAAAACAAGCTTCCTGCCATCTCAGTGTGGATGGAAGAGAGGAGAGATACAAAAACCAACATGCGATTCCTGAGCATGGCATAGGAGTTGACCCTTCATTAGTCTGCGTCTCCCACTGCTTTCCCCAAAGCGAAGTGCACCGTAAAGCCACATCACCTGCAGGCGCCCTTCCTGGGCTGACTTATCTCTACCCCTCTTTCAGCAATGGGCTTGCTGGGCCAGGTGCTTCCAGAACATTCTGTCCTCCTATCGTTGCACTTGGGCTGCATGGTATTTATTCCTCAGAGCAGCTGCAGAATGTCTCTTACAGAGGACTTCAAAGGGCAGAGACTGGATAGAGAAAGAACCTGAAGCTGGGTTGACCAAGTACTTCACACTAGATTGTGAAAACTCTATATCAAGAAATAGCTGTGGCTGGGAGGAGGGAACAACTAAAGTTCCCCCAAGCTACGCTGTGATACCATTATGGTTTTACCTATAAGATTGTGAACTTGTTAAGGGCAGCCTGTGTCTAATTCACCTTGTGTTCCTGGGACCCAGCTAAGTGCCTAGGAGAATTATGTAAACAGCCTAGAGCAAAACATCAATCACCAATTATATATTGAAAATAGTTCTAGGCCGGGCATGGTGGCACATACGTGTAATCCCAGCACTTTGGGAGGCCAAGGCAGGTGGATCACCTGAGGTCAGGAGTTCAAGACCAGCCTGGCCAACATGGAGAAACCCCGTCTCTACTAAAAATACAAAATTAGCCAGGCATGGTGGTGCATACCTGTAATCCCAGCTACTCGGGAGGCTGAGGCAGGAGAATCGCTTGGATCTGGGAGGCGGAGGTTGCAGTCAACTGAGATTGCGCCATTGCACTCCAACCTGGGCAACAAGAGTAAAACTCCATCTCAAAAACAAAACAAACAAACAACCAAACTAAAAACAAAAAAATTAGCTGGGTGTGGTGGTGTGCACCTATAATCCCATCTACTCGGGAGGCTGAGGCAGGAGAATCTCCTGAACCTGGGAGGTGGAGATTGAAGTGAGCCAAGATCACACCACTGCATCCCAGCCTGGGGGACAGAGCAAGGCTCTGTCTGAAAAGAGAAGAGAGGAGAGGGGAGGGGAGGGGAGGGGAGAATAAAAGAAAGGAAAACGTTCTAGTTATTTGAACTTTCTGGTTGTTTGAATTTTGCACTGAAATTTAGACTTTAGGGCCATTTCCCTAGATCTAATTTCCCTAATATTCAAATTTTTTGCTTGAGTCACACACAAACTGTGTTATATTTTAAAAGTGATTCTAAAACTTAGTCACCTATTTGTAAGACCATCTGTGGTCTAGTCACTCAACCAAATATGCACACAACATAAAGATGAAATGAATGTTGGTTTCTTTTATTATAGTTTGATGAATGAGAAGGTGGACTCCAAACCACCTGTGGTGGCTCAATGGAAGAGGAACCTGAAGGGTTTGTTGTACCTAATGCAGTCCAGTCGGAATCAGTCTGTGCCTCAAAAGGTGCCTGTCCTGGCACCACTGAAATCCTAGGGAAGCAGAGTGGGAAGCCAGGCTTTTTTTTTTTCTCTCCTTTTTTTGAGACAAAGTCTCACTCTGTGCCCAGGCTGGAGTACAGTGGCATGATCTCGGCTCACTGCAACCTCCACCTCCCGGGTTCAAGTGATTCTCTTGCCTCAGCCTTCTGAGTACCTGGGATTACAGGCATGTGCCACCATTCCTGGCTAATTTTTGTATTTTCAGTAGAGACAGGGTTTCACCATGTTGTCCAGGCTGGTCTCAAACTCCTGGCCTCAAGTGATCCGCCCACCTCTGCCTCCCAAAGTGCTGGGATTTCAGGCGTGAGCCACTGTGCCCAGCCCCAGGAAGCCAGGCTTTTTCTTTTTATCATACAGACCTAAATTGGAGTCTTACTTCTTGCATTCATTAGCTTGTGATTTTGAGTAAGTTACTGAACTTCTTTGACGTTCCATCTTCCTTATAAAATGAGAACTATAGGCTAAGCATGGCAGCTCATACCTGTAATCTGAACACTTTGGGAGGTCAAAGCAAAAGGATTGCTTGAGCCCAGGAGTTTGAGACCAGTTTGGGCAACATAGCAAGACCCTGTCTTAAAAAAAAAAAAAAAAATACAGCAATTCACCAGGCATGGTGGCACATACCTGTAGTCCCAGTTACTCTGGAGGTGATTAAAAGCCAACCAGTTTGAGCCCAGGGGTTCAAGGCTGGAGTGAGCTATGATGGCACCACTGTACTCTAGCCTGCATGGCAGAGCCAGACCCTGCCTCTAAAATAAAATGGGAACTATTATAATACCTATGTGGCATGATAGCTCTGAAGATAAAAAATAAAAGCAAGCAATCAGCATGGTAAATGGCACACAGTAGATACTCAAGAAATGAATGTTTTCTGCCTTTCCCTGTTGGCTGTGTTCTACAAAGGTCTCCTGTGAAAAATTCCAAATACTCTTATAGGATTTGGCATTGTTGCTGATATGGGAGGAGGGCAGGGAAGTGCTGGGTAGAAAAGGGCAGGGTCCCTGGCAAGGGCTCCACTCTCAGGCCTGTGCGCACAGGCCTAGATAAGGACAGACATTTCTGTTTTCACACCCAAAAGGTTGCCTTTTGGCCCACCACACGCCCCATCCTGTGCCCATAAAAACCCAGGATCATAGTGGGCACATGCACAAGTGGCTGGACATCAAGAGGAACAAAGGAGCACACCAACAGACACCAGCAGACATCAGCAGGCCAGTGACAGCAGAACGACATGGACGCCAAGGGGAATTTGGCCGAGGGCAGTCAGAGGAGACAACCTTCACACTCTGGCTTCCCATCCATCTTCTCCCTTCTTCCCATCCATCTTCCCCCTTCTGGGTTCCCATCCATCTTCCTGGGAGCTACCTCCACCACCCAATAAAATCTTGCACTCATCCTCCAAGCCCCTGTGTGATCCGATTTTTCCAGTATATTAGAACACGGACCTGGGATACAGAAAGTCCTCTGTCCTTGGGATAAGGAAAGGGTCTAACTGAGCTGATTAACACAAGCCACCTACAGACAGCAATGCTGAGAGAGCGCACTGTAACATACGCCAACTGGGGCTTCAGGAGCTGGAAACACTCAACCCTGGATACTGCCACAGGGTGGGAGCCCAAAAACATTCCCCAGGATCTGCCCATTTGCATGCTCCCACTAGGGATGTGAGTAGTGGGACACCAAAGAAGTGAGCCACATCCCTGTCCCATGCCCTGAGAGGGGGATAAGGGAGCTTCTCCCATTTCATTACCCCTATTGGCAAGTGAGGAAATTGAGACTTCAAGTCTAAACAGGGACAAAACGTTTTGCTCCTAAACGAAGCGTTCCACAATTACTTGGTTGATTTAATCTCTAAACATTAACAACCAAGATACAATATGTTTTTCCTTTATACAAAATTAGGCCAGGTGTGGTGGGTGACACCTGTAATCCTGGCACTTTGGGAGGCCAAGGCAGGTGAATTACCTGAGTCCAGGAGTTCAAGACCAGCCTGGCCAACATGGTGAAACCCAGTTTCTACTAAAAATACAAAAATTAGCCATGGTGGCAGGCACCTGTAGTCCCAGCTACATAGGAGGCTGAGACAGGAGAATTGCTTGAACCCGGGAGGCAGAGGTTGCAGCGAGCCGAGATCGCACCATTTTATACTCCAGCCTGGGCACCAGAGCAAGACTCTGTCTCAAAAAAAAGCAAAACTAGAAATTGCTTGCAATTTTTTCTGAGTCCCACAGTGTTGAGAAATCCTACTAATGAGTCCCTTTAAAGAAACTTCATATAGTTTATAACTTTCTTAGGGCCTGGCTTTGTCTTCTAATACAAGAACAATTTTCTCTGCCATTTTAATTTTTTCCCCTCAGTGACTCAGAGTTGTTTAAACACATGGTTAGTACTGATTCTTGCCTCAAGAATAGTGGGTTTTTAAAAAAAGTCATACATACATACTTTTTTTCCCCCCAAAATATACAAAAGAGGCTGAGCATGGTGGCTCACGCCTGTAATCCCAACACTTTGGGAGGCCAAGGCATGCAGATCATTTCGAGATGAGCTTGGCCAACATGGTGAAACCCCGTCTCTATTAAAAATACAAAAATTAGCTGGGCATGGTGGTGCATGCCTGTAATCCCAGCTACTCGGGAGACTGGGGCATGAGTATCACTTGAACCCCAGAGGCGGGGGCTGCAGTGAGCCGAGGTCGTGCCACTGCACTCCAGCCTGGGCGACAGAGCAAGACTCTGTCCCCCCCCCTCTCTCTCTCTCTCTCTCTCTCTCTCTCTCACACACACACACACACACACATGAGTTTACACTAAAAAATATCTCTCTCCCACCTTACCCCATGCCCCAAATTCCTCTACCTGGAGGCAACTATTGTTAGCATGTTCTTATGGATCTTTCTAGAGAGAATCTTTGCATTTACAATCAAAAGACAGCTTTAAGATGAATATTAGGATGCTTTTCCTGTGTCAAGCAAATGAGGAATTTGTTTCAATGATATAACAAATCAGTCAACTTCTGGGAATGAAAATCAGATTAGCCTAAAAAAATAACACTGAGGATTAAGAATGACTAAAGGACAACCAGCTTGGGGACAAATTTGATTTTTATTTTATTAAAATGGACTTTCCACTCTGAGTTTCTGGAGCTAGGTGTCCCATGGAAAGATACTCCTCTGACTGGATTCTATACTAAAAACAATATTGTTTGCTCTCTGAAAAATAGTCCTGAGAAATCTTTATCTACACAGCAATAAAAGGAAAAAGATGGGACATAATTGTTTTTACAATTTAATGATGCTCTTACAAAGAAAGCAATTTAAGAAATGAATCAACTCAATCGAGGAATAAGTTGACTCTAGAATTTTCAATATAGTATTTAAATTTGATTCATCTAATGAAGAACATGGCGTGCACTGAGTAAGAACAAATCTAATTCCGTACAATAGCATGTGTATTTTACCTTTGTTGACTCTAGAATTCATTTATTTAGCAGATATTTATTGAACATTTACGATGTTCCAGGCCTCCTTCATGCCAGGGACTGGGAAAAGGAGTCAAGCAACTATACAATTATTATTCCTGCTTCACTCTTTATCTGTTTTTCCAGCCATTTTGTATTTATTATTAATTTATGTCTCCCAGAAACCCTATGAGGTCCAGAGAGGTGAAATGACTTGCCTAAGGACATGCAGAGGACATGTGGCAGAGTGGGAACCTTTTTTTTTTTCTTTTGGAGTCGGAGTCTCACTCTGTCACCCAGATTGGAGTGCAATGGCGAGATCTTGGCTCACTCCAACCTCTGTCTTCCGAGTTCAAATGATTCTCCTCCCTCAGCCTCCCAAGTAGCTGGGATTACAGGCATGCGCCACCACGCCTGGCTAATTTTTGTATTTTTAGTAGATACAGGGTTTCACCATGTTGATCAGGCTGGTCTTGAACTCCTGACCTCGTGATTCACCCGCCTCAGCCTCCCAGGGTGCTGGGATTACAGGCGTGAGCCACCGCACCTGGCCTGTGCATGTTTATAGCAGCATAATTTGCAATTGCAAAAATATTGCAACCAGCCCAAATGCCCATCAATCAATGAGTAGATAAAGAAAATGTTATATATATACACACTCACACACCATGGAATACTACTCAGTCATAAAAAGGAATTAAATAATGGCATTCACCTGGATGGTGTTGGTGACCATTATTCTAAGTGAAGTCACTGAGGAATGGAAAACCAAACATCGTATGTTCTCACTTATAAGTGGGAGCTAAGCTATGAGGACACAAAGGCAATCGACTTTGGGGACTTGGGGAAAGGGTGGGAGTGGGGTGAGGGATAGAAGACTACATATTGGCTACAGTGCACACTGCTCAAGTGTTGGGTGAACCAAAATCTCAGAAACCACCACTGAAGAACTTATCCATGTAACCAAACACTACCTGTTTCCCAAAAACTTATTTAAAAAAAAGAAAAGATTGGCCGGGCATGGTGGCTCAAGCCTGTAATCCCAGCACTTTGGGAGGCCGAGTCGGGTGGATCACGAGGTCAGGAGATCAAGACCATCCTAGCCAACCCGGTGAAACCCCGTCTCTACTAAAAAATACAAAAAACTAGCCGGGCGAGGTGGCGGGCGCCTGTAGTCCCAGCTACTCGGGAGGCTGAGGCAGGAGAATGGCGTAAACCCGGGAGACGGAGCTTGCAGTGAGCTGAGATCCGGCCACTGCACTCCAGCCTGGGCGACACAGTGAGACTCCATCTCAAAAAAAAAAAAAAAAAGAAGAAGAGATTATCACCACTGATATCCCAGAACTCAAAACTAAAGCTGTGATAATCCCTGGAGCCACAGAGAAGTGAAAAGCTGTGAGCAGAAGGTAAAGAAACGGATTTCTTTCTCTGTGATGCCTATTTCTGCAAATAGCCAGGCACCATGCAGAAAAGTTATCCTGGACTCAAGGCTTCTACACTGGGAAAACTGAGATTGCAGTGGACACTCTGCTTCCCCATCATCTTGGGTTCCTATGCACAAAAGTCATTCCTGCCTCAATCCAGGAGAAGCACTGCAAGCGCCTATAGACAGAAGGACCCTTGAGGGCAGCTGGGGACACAGTGAAAGTGGGGCTAGCAGCCCCAGCGTGTGAGACGGTGGCTGGTCTCCATTCAGATAAACCAGATACTGAATCAGAGAGGTATTTCAGGAACACAAAGCTGTAGGAGGTGTGAGCCATAGGTCCTCTGGGCATGAACCCCTAGCCAGCCTCCCCAAACAGCTGGGGCATTCTCTTTGGGACCCTCTCCCTGAATTCAGGACAGGCAGCACTTCAAACTTTTATGAGAACTGCAGCAAATCTAGGCTTATGGTGCCATCTGGTGCCAAAAAGGTGGCAGTGATCTAGGGCTAAGGGAATCAACAGGCAGACTGCACAAAACCTCTAAAAATATGTACGCTAGAACTACCAACTCAGACAGCAAAATAAACAATCCATAATTGGAAAGACATAGACATATGTCCATAAAAACAACAGCAAACAGGGAACCATGACCTCCCAAATGGATAAAGCAAGAAGTAACCAGTGATTAACCCCAATAAGATGGCAATATGTGAACTTTCAGATAAGGAATTCAAAATAGCAATCTTGAGAAAACTCAGCAAACTCCAAGATAGCATAGAGAAATAATGTAGAATTTTTTTTTTTTTTTTTTGAGACGGAGTCTCGCTCTGTTGCCCAGGCTGGAGTGCAGTGGCACTGTCTCGGCTCACTGCAACCTCCGCCTCCTGGGTTCAAGCGATTCTCTTGCCTCAGCCTCCTGAGTAGCTGGGACTACAGGCGCCTGCCACCTCGTCCGGCTAATTTTTTGTATTTTTAGTAGAGATGGGGTTTTGCCATGTTGATCAGGCTGGTCTCGATCTCCTGACCTCATGATCCACCCACCTCGGCCTCCCAAAGTGCTGGGATTACAGACGTGAGCCACTGCGCCTGGCCCACAATTTAGAAATTTATCAGAGAAATTTAACAAAGTGATTTAAATAATAAAAACAAATGAAACAGAAATCCTGGAACTGAGACATACATTTGCTGAACTGAAAAATGCACCAGAGTCTCAACAGCAGAATTGATCATGAAGAAGAAAAAAATAAGTGAGCTTTAAAAATACATAATCAGAGGAGAAAAAAATCAAAAAGATAAAGAACAACTACAGGATCTAGAAAATAACCTCAAAAGAGCAAATCTAAGTGTCATTGGTTTTCAAGAGGGAGTTGAGAAAGAGCAAGACATAGAAAGCTCCAACAAAATAATAACAGAAAACTTTCCAAACTTAGAGAAAAATATAAATATCCCTATACAGGAAAGTCAAAGATCAACAAACACATTCAGCCCAAATAAGACTGCTCCAAGGCAGAGAGTAATAATCAAACTCTCAAAAGTCATGGACAAAGAGTGGATCCAAAAAGTAGCAAGAGAAAGAAGCAAATAACATACATATAAAGGAGCTTCAATTTGTCTGGCAATAGACTTCTTAGCAAAAAACATACCAATCAGGAGAGGGTGAGATGACATATGCAAAGTGCTGAAGGAGGAAAAAAACAAAACAACCAAAAAAACCCCTGCCAACTGAGAATGTGATACCCAGCAAAACTATCCTTCAAACATGAAGGAAAGATAAATACTTTTTTGGGCAGACAGAAGCTGAGGAAATTCATCACCACCAGACCTGTCTTACAAGAAATGCTAAAAGGAATCCTTTTATCTGAGAGAAAAGGATCCTAACATGCAACAAGAAAATCATCTGAAGGTATTATGTTGGTGCAAAAGTAATCACAGTTTTTGCCATTACTTTTTTTTTTTTTAGACAGAGTCTCGCTCTGTCACCAATGCTGGAAAGCAATCTCAGCTCACTGCAACCTCCACCTCCTGGGTGCAAGTGATTCTCCTGCCTCAGCCTCTTGAGTAGTTGGGATTACAGGTGCCTGCCACTATGCCTGGTTAATTTTTGTATTTTTAATAAAGATGGGGTTTCACCATGTTAGTCAGGCTGCTCTTGAACTCCTGCCCTCAGGTGATCTGCCTGCCTTGGCCTCCCAAAGTGCTGGGATTACAGGTGTGAGCCACCGTACCCAGTCATTACTTTCAAAGGCCAAAACTACAATTAATTTTGCACCAAGATAATATAAAACTCAATGGTAAAATTCAGTATGCAGACAAATTTAGAATATTGTAATACTGTAATTGTGGTATACAAATCACTCATATCTCTAGTATGAAGACTAAAAGACAAATATTACATAAATAATAACTATAATAATTTATTAAGAGATAGGAAATATAAAAATATATAAATTGAGACACCAAAAAGTCAGAATGTGGAGGGGAGAATTGGAGTTAAAGTTTAAAACATTTTAAGTTTGTGTGTGTGTGTGTGTGTGTGTGTGTGTGTGTGTGTGTGTGTGTGTGACAGGGTCTCAGTTTATCACCCAGGCTGGAGTATAGTGGCATGATCTTGGCTCACTGCAGCCTCGACCCCCTGCATTCAAGCCATTCTCCCACCTCAGCCCCCCAAGTAGCTGGGAGTACAGGAATACACCACCACACGCAGCTGTTTTTTTTTTTTTTTGTATTTTTTTGTGGAGATGCCATGTTACCCAGGCTGGTCTTAAACTCCTGAGCTTAAGTGATCTGCCCACCTTGGCCTCCCAAAGTACTGGGATTAAAGATGTGAGCCATCACACCTGGCCTTAAAGTACTTTTGTTTGTTTGTTTTTCTTTTTTCTTTAAACATTTTGCTTTTTTTTTTGTGCGACGGAATCTTGCTCTGTTGCCAGGCTGGAGTGCAGTGGCGCAATCTTGGCTCACTGCAACCTCCGACTCCCAGGTTCAAGCAATTCTCCTGCCTCAGCCTCCCAAGAAGCTGGGACTACTGGTGCACACCACCACGCCCAGCTAATTTTTGTATTTTTAGTAGAGACAGGGTTTCACCATGTTGGCCAGAATGGTCTTGATCTCTTGACCTCGTGATCTGCCCTCCTTGGCCTCCCAAAGTGCTGAGATTACAGGCGTGAGCCACTGTGCCCGGCCTTCTTTTTGATTTTTATAGGTACATAGTAGGTATATGTATTTATGGACATACATTAGATGTTCTGATACAGGCATGCAATGTATAATATCTCAGCATGGAAAATGGGGTATCCATACCTTCAAGCATTTATCCTTAATATTATAAACAATCCAATTATACTCTTAGTTATTTTAAAATATACAATTAAGTTATTATTGACTATAGTCATCCTATTGTGCTACCAAATAGTAGGTCTTATTTATTCTTTCTATTTTTTAAAACCCATTAACAATCCCCACCTCCCCTTCTTTTCTTTTTGATCAAAGTTAAGTTGTCATCTGTTCAAAACAACTTGTTATACGTGTTAGATGTTTTGGTAAGCCTCACGGTAACCAAATGTATAAATCTATAATAAATACACTAAAAATAAAAAGCAAGGAATTAAAACATACTACTAGAGAAAATCACATAACCACAAAGGAAGACAGTAAGGAAGAAAGACGGGAGTTACAAAACAACCAGAAAACAAGTAATAAAATGGCAGCAGCAAGTTCTTACCTATCAATAGTCACATTGAATGCAAATAGAATAAATTCTTCAATTAAAAGGCACAGAGTGGCTGAATAGATTTTTTTTTTTTTTTTTTTTTTTTTTTGAGACAGAATCTCGCTCTGTCACCCAAGCTGGAGTGCACTGGCCAGATCTCAGCTCACTGCAAGCTCCGCCTCCCGGGTTCACGCCATTCTCCTGCCTCAGCCTCCCGAGTAGCTGGGACTACAGGCGCCCGCCACCTCGCCCGGCTAGTTTTTTGTATTTTTTAGTAGAGACGGGGTTTCACCGTGTTAGCCAGGATGGTCTCGATCTCCTGACCTTGTGATCCGCCCGCCTCGGCCTCCCAAAGTGCTGGGATTACAGGCTTGAGCCACCACGCCCGGCCAGATTTTTTTTTAAAAAGACTATCTGCTACCTACAATAAACTAATTTTGTCAGGCATGGTGTTGTGTACCAGTAGTGTCACCCACTTGTGACGCTGAGGTGGGAGGATTGCTTGAGCCCAGGAGTTTGAGACCTGGGAAACATAGCAAGACCCCATTTCAAATAAAAAGAAAGAAAGAAAAAGAGAGAGATGGAAAGAAGGAAGGAAGGAAGGAAGGAACGAAGGAAGGAACGAAGGAAGGAAGGAAGGAAGACTTTACTTATAAAGACAACATAGACTGGAAGTGAAGTCATGGAAACAGATATTACATGCAAATAAAAATCAAAAAGGAGCAGGAGTCAGTCTACTTATATCTGATAAAATAGACTTCAAGACTAAAACTATTTAGAAAGACAAAAAAGTCATTATATAATGATAAAGGGGTCAATTCAGCAGGAGGATATAATAACTGTAAATATATATGTACTCAACATTGGAGGAACAAAATATATAAAGCAAATATTAATAGAACTAAAGGGAGAGATAGAATGCAATACAATGAGTAGGGGATTTCAACATCCCAGTTCCAGTAGTTAACAGATTATCAAGGCAGAAAATGAGCCAAGAAACATTGGAGTTAAACTAAACTCTAGACCAAATGTCCTTAACTGATGTTTAGAGAACACTGTATCCAACTGCTGCAGAATATACTTTTTTTTTCATTAACACATGGAGCATTCTCCAGGGCAGATCATATGTTGGGTCACAAAACAAGTCTCAACAAATTCAAAAATATAAAAATCATACCAAGGATCTTTTCTGACCACAATAGAATAAAACTAGAAGTCAATAACAAGAGGCACTTTGGAAACTGCATAAGTGCATGCAAATTAAACAATATGCTCCTAAATAACCAACAGGTCAATGAAGAAATTAAGAATGACATTTTAAAATTTATTGAAAATAATGAAAATGGAAACACAACGTACCAAAATGTATGGGATATAGCAAAAACAGTGCTAAGAGGAAAGGTTATAGCAATAAATGCTTTGTCAAAAAAAATAAAAAGACTTCAAATAAATAACCTAATGTTGAAACTCAAAGAACTAAAAAAGCAAGGATCAACCAAACGCAAAATAAGTAGAAGGAAAAAAAAAAGATCAGAACCAAAATAAATGAAATTGAGACTAAAACTATCTGAAAGATTAAATAAACAAAAGATTGTCCTTTAAAAAACATAAACATGATTGACAAACCTTTAACTAGACTATGAAAAAGAGAGAAGACCCAAATAAATAAAATCAGAAATGAAAAAAAGACATTACAACAGATATCACAGAAATACAAAGGATTATTAGAAACTATGATGAAAAACTATACATCAACAAATTGGAAAATGTAGAAGAAATGAATAAACTATTGGACACATACAACTTACCCAGATTGAACTATGAAGAAATAGAAAGCCTGAACAGACCAATAACAAGCAATAATATCAAAGCAGAAACCACTCAGGACTGAATGGCTTTATTGCTGAATTACACCAAACATGAAAGAAAAACTAGTATCAATTCTCTCAAACTATTTCAAAACACTTAAGAGGAGGAAACACTTCCAAACTCATTCTATAAGGCTAGTGTTACCCTGATACCAAAACCAGACAGGAACACAACAATAAAATAAAACTACAAGCCAATATCCCTAATGAACATACGTGCAAAAATTCTCAATAAAATACACCAAATTCAACAACACATTATAAAGATCACTCACCACGATTAAGTGGGATTCATCCCAGACATGCAAGAGTGGTTCAACATATGAATAGACCACAAATCAATAAATGTCATACATCTCATTTACGACATAACAGAACCAAGGACGAAACCATATGATCATTTTAGTAGATGCTGGAAAAGCATTTGACAAAATCCAACGTGCCTCCATGACAAAACTCTCAACAAATTTGGTATAGAAGGAACATACCGCAAAACAACAAAGGCCATAAAACACAAACCCACAGCTAATGTCATACTGAACGGGGAAAAATTGAAAGCCTTTAAGATCTGGAACAACACAAGAATGCCCACTTTCACCATTTTTATTCAGAGCAACTAGGCGAGAGAAAGAAATAAAGGGCATCCAAATTGGAAAGGAAGAAGACAAATTATCCTTGTTGGCAGAGAACATGATCTTATATTTAGAAAAACCTAAAGATGCCTCCAAAAAACTGTTAGAACTGATAAATGAATTCAGAAAACTTTCAGGACACAAAATCAACATAGAAAAATCAGTAACACTTTTATACACTGATGGCAAATAATCAGAAAAATAAATCAAGAAAGCAATCCCATTTACAATACCTACAAGATAAATAAAATACCTAGGAATAAATTTAACCAAAGAGGTGAAAGATCTCTACAAATAAATCTGTATAACACTCATAAAAGAAACCGAAGAGTTACTTCAAAAACATAAAAAAATCCCATGCACATGGATTGAAAGAAATAATATTGCTAAAATGTCCATGTTGGCTGGGCATGGTGGTTCACGCCTGTAATCCCAGTATTTTGGGAGGTTGAGGCGGGCAGATCACGAGGTCAGGAGATCGAGACCATCCTGGCTAACACAGTGAAACCCCATCTCTACTAACAAAAATACAAAAAATTAGCCGGGCGTGGTGGTGAGCGCCTGTAGTCCCAGCTACTCGTGAGGCTGAGACAGGAGAACTGCATGAACCCGGGAGGTGGAGCTTGCAGTGAACCACGGTCGTACCACTGCACTCCAGCCTGGGTGACAGAGTGAGACTCTATGTCTAAAGAGAAAAAAAAAAAAAAAAAGGCCATGTTACCCAAAGCAATCTAAAGATTCAATGCAATCCCTATCAAAATACCAAAGACATTCTTCACAGAAATAGAAAAAACAATCCTAAAATTTGTGTAGAACCACAAAAGACCCCACATAGCCAAAGGAATCCTGAACAAGAAACAAAATTGGAGGCATCACACTACCTGACTTTAAAATATACTACAAAACCATAGTAACCAAAACAGCATAGTACTGGCATAAAAGCAGACACATAGACCAGTGGAACAGAAAAGAGAACCCAGAAATAAATCCACAGCAAACCCATTTTTGACAAAGGCGCCAATAACTTATATTGGAGAAAGAACAGTATCTTCAATAAATGGTGCTGGGAAAACTGGATAATCATATGCAGAACAATGAAGCTAGATCCCTATTTCTCACCATATACAATAATCAAATCAAAATGGGTTAAATACTTAAATGTAAAACCTGAAACTACTAGAAAAAACATTGAGAAAATGCTTTAGGACATTGGTCTGGGCAAAGATTTTGGGGTAAGACCTCAAAAACACAGGCAACAAAAGCAAAAATGACAAACAGGATTATATCAAGCTAAAACACTTCTGCATAGCAAGGGGAACAATCAACAGCATGAAGAGACAACCTACAGAATGGGAGAAAATAACTGTAAACTATTCATCATACAAGGGGTTAATAACTAAAATACATAAGGAACTCAAACAACTCAAAAACAAAAAAACCCCCACATAATCAAATTTAAAAAAGGGCAAATGATCTGAGTAGACATTTCTCAAAAGAAGACATACAAATGGACAATAGGTTTATGAGAAAATGTTCAACATTACTAATCAGGAAAATGTAAATAAAAACCACAATGAGGCCGGGCGCGGTGGCTCAAGCCTGTAATCCCAGCACTTTGGGAGGCCGAGACGGGCGGATCACGAGGTCAGGAGATCGAGACCATCCTGGCTAACACGGTGAAACCCCGTCTCTACTAAAAAAATACAAAAAACTAGCCGGGCGAGGTGGCGGGCGCCTGTAGTCCCAGCTACTCGGGAGGCTGAGGCAGGAGAATGGCGTAAACCCGGGAGGCGGAGTTTGCAGTGAGCTGAGATCTGGCCACTGCACTCCAGCCTGGGTGACAGAGCGAGACTCCTTCTCAAAAAAAAAAAAAAAAAAAAAAAAAAAAAAACCACAATGAGATATCATCTCACCCTCGTTAGAATGACTACTGTCAAAAAGACAAAAGGTAAGTGTTGATGAGGTGTGGAGAAAGGGGGACTCATATACATTGTTGCTGGGAATGTAAATTAGTACAGTCATTACAGAAAATAGTATGGAGGTTCTAAAAACTAGAAATAGAGCTACCATATGATCCAGCAATCCCACTGCTGGGTAAATAACCAAAAGAAAGGAAATCAGTATATTGAAGAGGTATCTGCACTTCCATGTTTATTGCAGCACTATTCACAATCATCAAGATATGGGATCAACCAAAGTGTCCATCAATGGATGAATGGATTAAAAAAAAAGTGGTACATATGTACAGTGGAATACTATTCAGCCATAAAAAAGAATGAAAATCTGTCATTTGCATCAATGTAGATGGACTGGAGGACATTAAGTGCAATAAGCCAGGCACAGAAAGACAAATATTGCATGTTCTAACTCACATGTGGGAGCTTTAAAAAGTTGATTTCATGGAGGTAGAGAGTAGAATGGTGGTTACCAGAGGCTGAGAAGGGTAGAGGGTAGAGGAGGATGAAGAGAGGTTGGTTAACAGGTACAAAAATAGTTAGAAGAGCCAGGCATGGTGGCTCAGATCTGTAATCCCAGCACTTTGGGGGGCTGAGGTGGGTGGATCACTCGAGGTCAGGAGTTCGAGACCAGCCTGGCCAACATGGTGAAATCCTATCTCTACTAAAAATACAAAAAAGTTAGCTGGGTGTGGTGATGGGTGCCTGTAATCCCAGCTACTCAGGAGGCTGAGGCAAGAAAATCGCTTATACCCAGGAGGTGGAGGTTGCAGTGAGCCAAGATTGTACCATTGCACTCCAGCCTGGGCAATGAAAGTGAGACTCCATTAAAAAAAAAAAATAGTTAGAAGAAATAACTTCTAATATTTGGTAGTACAGTAGGGTGACTACAGATGACAATAATTTATTGTATATTTCATAATAGCCAGAAGAAAAGATTTGGAATGTTCCCAATACAAAGAAATAATAAATATTTGAGGTGATAGATATTCTAATTACCCTGATTTGATCATTATACATTGTATGCATATATCAAAATACCACATGTGCTCCAGAAATGTGTACAATCATTATACATCAATTTTTAAACATTATGTTCTTAGAAACAAGCTCTAGTTGCTCATAAAATTTTTAAAAAATTTGTGGAATATGATACAAATTTAATGTTGAATACCTTCTTTTTATATTTTATTTTTTCATCTAATTAATTAATGTAAAGAAAATACAAAAAATTTTTTTCACCCATTTAGACACTCTCAACTCCCATTTGGTTTATCCTATAGAAAATATAATCTTTTCTATGAAAGCATGTCCTCAATAAGTTTGGGAGTAAATGGATCTATCCCACTCCACTTGTTCTTCCTCCAGACATCTGTGTTCTCCAGCCCCTGTACCTTATCCCATCATAGCTCCTTAAAGCCTCAACAACCTTCAAGGCCCTGCTCAAATCTCTTAGTCCTTCAGATTTATCAGCCGGAGTCATTTTCCCTTGAATTGTCTTTTTAATAATATTAACCATTTATTGGCTGGGCGTGGTGGCTCACATCTGCAATCTCAGCAATTTGGGAGGCTGAGGCAGGTGGATCACCTGAGGTCAGGAGTTCAAGACCAGCCTGACCAACATGGTAAAATGCTAGCTCTACTGAAAATACAAAAATTAGCTGGGCCTGGTGGTGCATACCTGTAACCCCAGCTACTGGGGAGGGTGAGGCAGGAGAATCGCTTGAACCTGGGAGTTGGAGGTTGCAGTGAGCTGAGATCACACTATTGCACTCTAGCCTGGGCAACAAGAGCAAAACTCTGTCTCAAAATAATAATAATATTATTATTAACCATTTATTTATTTATTTATTTACTTACTTACTTAGACAAAGTCTCGCTCTGTCGCCCAGGGTGGAGTGCAGTGGTGCAATCTCAGCTCACTGTGACCTCCGCCTCCCAGGTTCAAGAGATACTGTGCCTCAGCTTCCCAAGTAGCTGGGATCATAGGCGCACACCACCAAACCCAGCTAGTTTTTGTATTTTTAGTACAGATGGGTTTTCGCCATGTTGGCCAGGTTGGTCTCAAACTCCTGGCCTCAAGTGATCTGTCTGCCTCAGTCTCCCAAATTGCTGGGATTACAGGTGTGAGCTAAGGTGCCCGGCCTCCAACATTTTTTCTAGCCTCTCCTGAGCCTCTGCTGTAGCCCTGAGCCCAGCCCTAATCTGTATTGTAGCAGCAATACTTGAGTATGTGTCCATCTCCTCAAAGGGACTGTGAACCTTTGGAAGAAAGGGGCCTTTATATCTCTCTAGAGAATTTTATAGAGGCTCAGGATGTGTTTACTGAAATAAAATGAGAATATAAAGTGGATCTGTGGCACAAACTTTAAGAACAGTGGAGAAGACAAGTTTCAGATCAGAATCATATGTCTTTTGTTTTTCCTACTGGTGAAATTTTTGCTCAGGCAATGTCGATAAGAATAATACTTTAAAAAAAAAGAATGGTAATAAAGAAAAGTCTCAATAAATACTTCCTTTCTAAGACATATAAAGTGAGGCAAGGCTAGATATGGTGGCTCACACCTGTAATCCCAGCATTTGGGGAGGCTGAAGTGTGTATATGGCTTGAGCCCAGGCATTCAAGACCAGCGTGGGCAACACGGCGGAACCCCATCTCTACAAAAAACACAAAAATTAGCCAGGCATGGTGGCACGCATCTGTAGTCTCAGCTACTCAGGAGGGTGAGGTGGGAGGATCACCTGAGCCTGGGAGGGTGAGGCTGTAGTGAGCCATGATTGTGCTACTGCACTCCAGCTTGGGCAACAGAGTGAGACTTTGTCTCAAAAAAAAAAAAAAAAAAAAAAAAGGGAGTTATAATAAAAGAGAACACTTCAAAAATGTATTACTTTGTATCCATATTTGTGATAATTTAATGTGTCAACATGGAGGGTGTTTTTAGATGAGATTAACATTTAAACCAGGCGCAGTGGCTCATGCCTGTAATCCCAGCACTTTGGGAGACCAAGGTGGGTGGATCACTTGAGGTCAGGAGTTCGAGACCAGCCTGGCCAACATGGTGAAACCCTGTCTCTACAAAAATACAAAAAAATTAGCTGGGTGTGGTGACCCACACCTGTAATCCCAGCTACTCAGGAGGCTGAGACAGGAGAATCATTTGAACCCAGGAGGCAGAGGTTGCAGTGAGCCGAGATCATGCCATTGCGATCCAGCCTAGGTGACACAGTGAGACTCTGTCTCAGAAAATAAAAACAAAAACAGAAACAAAACAAAACAACAACAACAAAATTTAAATTGGTGTATTTTGGCTAAAGCAGATTGCCCTCCAAAATGTGGGTGGGCCCCACCCAGTCGGTTGAAGGCCTGAATTAAACAAAAAGATAAGCCTCCTAAGCAAGAGGGGATTTTCCAGCAGACTACTTTTGCTTTTTTGTTTGTTTGTTTGTTTGTTTATTTTGTGAGACAGGGTCTTGCTCTGTTGCCCAGGCTGGAGTGCAGTGGGATGATTATAGCTCACTGCAGCCTCAATCCCCCAGGCTTAAGTGATCCTCTCACCTCAGCCTCCCAAGTAGCTGGGACTGCAGGTGTGCACCACCACACCTGGCTAACTTTTAAATTATTTGTAGAGACAGGGTCTCCCTGTGTTACTCAGGCTGGTCTTCAACTTCTGGGCTTAAGCAAACGTCCCACCCCAGCCTCCAAAAGTGCTGGGATTACAGGTGTGAGCTACTGTGCCCGGCCTAGACTGCCTTTGGACTTCATCTGCCACAGGCTCTCCTAGGTCTCCACCTGCCAACTCACACTGCAAATTTTGGACTTGTCAGACCCCATAATCATGTAAGCCAATTCCTCACACATTCTTTTTTTTTTTTTTTTTTTTTTTCCTTTTTGTGGAGAACAGGGTCTCGCTGTATTACCCAGGCAGGTCTCGAACTCCTGGGCTCAAGCTATCCTCCCGCCTCTGCCTCCCTGAGAGCTGGGATTACAGGCGTGAGCCACCGCGCCCGGCCTCCTCACACATTCTTTAAATCTCTTTCTATATCTATTTATCTACATAGCCTATTGGCTCTGTTTCTCTGGAGAACTCTGACTAATACAACATTATGTATGAATGTGTATTCAAAACCAACCTGGAAGATTGGTTGTAATTTTAGAAATGCTTAGTATGCCACCCTAGCATGCCACCCACCACCTATAAATCCTGTAGGCTAATTTAACCCCGCCCCTTTGTGGCACAACAGAATGGAGTCTGAAATGGCAGGGTGGTATGTTACTTCATTTCCACAAGGCAAAAAGAAACAAAATAAATACAAGATTATTGATGTGTCCCCATGTGCATACTGAATGTTCATACATAATCAGGTTACTGAATAATACATTCTTGAAAGCATTCAGTTCTTCTTTAATCACCCCATATTGCTGAATTTTTTTAAAAAGCCACATGTGGCTGGGCACAATGGCTCATGCCTGTAATTCCAATGCTTTGGGAGGCCGAGGTGGGTGGATCATCTGAGGTCAGGAGTTCAAGACCAGCCTAGCCAACATGGTGAAAAGCCCGTCTCTACTAAAAATACAAAAATTAGCTGGGTGGTACATGCCTGCAATCCCAGCAACTCGGGAGGCTGAGGCACTTGAATCTGGGAGGCAGAGGTTGCAGTGAGCCAGGATCACACTACCGCATTCTAGCCTGGGTGACAGAGCAAGACTCTGTCTTTAAAAAAAAAAAAGACACATGCACTGCAGTATGGACTTATGAATATGGTATAATATTTGTGTAAAAAAAGATAGGGGAGGCTGGGCATGGTGGTTCACACCTGTAATCCCAGCACTTTGGGAGGCCAAGGCAGGCAGATCACCTGAGGTCAGGGGTTTGAGACCAGCCTGGTTAACATGGTGAAACCCTGTCTCTACTTAAAAAAAAAAAAAAAAAAAAAAATCAGCCAGGCATGGTGGTGGGTTCCTGTAATCCCAGCTACTTGGGAGCCTGAGGCAGGAGAATCGCTTGAACTCAGGAGATGGAGGTTGCAGTGAGCCAAGATCGTACATTGCACTCCAGCCTGGGTGACAAGAGTGAAACTCTGTTGTGGGAAGTCAGGGACCCTGAACAGAGGGACCGGCTGAAGCCATGGCAGAAGAACATAAATTGTGAAGATTTCTTGGACATTTTTTAGTTCCCAAAATTAATACTTTTATAATTTCTTATGGCTATCTTTATTGCAATCTCTGAACATAAATTGTGAAGATTTCATGGACATTTATTAGTTCCCAAAATTAATACTTTTATAATTTTTTACGCCTGTCTTACTTTAATCTCTTAATCCCGTCATCTTTGTAAGCTGAGGATGTATGTCGCCTCAGGACCCTGTGATGATTGTGTTAACTGTACAGATTGTTTGCAAAACATGTGTTTGAACAATATGAAATCTGATTGCAAAACATGGGTGTTTGAACAATATGAAATCAGTGCATCCTCAAAAATAACAGAATAACAGCAATTTTCAGGGAACAAGGGAAGATAACCATAAGGTCTGACCGTGTGCTGGGTCAGGCAGAATACAGCCATGTTTTTCTTCTCGCAGAGAGCCTATAGACAGATATGTGAGTAAGAGAATATCGCTGAATTCTTTTCCCAGCAAGGAATATTAATAATTAATACCCTGGGAGAGGAATGCATTCCCAGGGGTAGGTCTGTAGACGGCTGCTCTGGGAGTGCCTGTCTTATGCGGTTGAGATAAGGACTGAAATGCGCCCTGGTCTCCTGCAGTACCCTCAGGATTGCTAGGATTGGGAAATTCCAGCCTGGTGAATTCTAGTCAGACTGGTTGTCTGCTCTCGAACCCTGTTTCCTGTTAAGATGTTTATCAAGACAATGCATGCACAGCAGGACACAGACCCTCATCAGTAATTCAAATTTTGCCCTTGCCTTGTGATCTTTATGGCCCTTTGAAGCATGTGATCCTTGTGACCTACTCCCTGTTCGTACACCCGCCCCCTTTCAAAATCCCTAATAAAAACTCGCTGGTTTTCCAGCTCGAGGTCGCCATCCCGGTCCTACCAATATGTGATGACACCCCCGGAGGCCCAGCTATAAAATTTCTCTCTTTGTACTCTATCTCTTTATTTCTCAGACCAGCTGACACTTAGGGAAAATAGAAAAGAACCTACATTGAAATACTGGGGGCTGGTTCCCCTGATAAAACTCTATCTCAAAAAAAAAAAAAAGATAGGGAAAATATATTGATATTTGCTTGCATATCTATGAAATTTATCTGGAAATTTACAAAAGAAACTGATGACATTGGCTGTTTCCAGGGAGGGGGACACTTGAGTGGTAGGGGAAACAGGGTGGATATTCTATTTATTTTCCCATCTATCTGTGTGTAACTTTTGCATTTTTTCTGTAGAGACAAGGTCTCACTATGTTGCCCATGCTGGTCTGGAACCCTTGGCCTCAAGCAATCCTCCCACTTCAGCCTCCTAAAGCACTGGGACTGCAGGCATGAGCCACCATGCTTGGCCAGAGCTACTCTCTTATACAGGAAATAAGCATTTTTATATTTTGAACCAGAGTATAGTATCTATTTAAAAAGAAATTTCAAAGGAAAACAAACAATTTTTGCCTTTATTTCCCCTAAACTTTTTTGGGGCTGGGCATTTTAACTTAGGATACAACAAAAATAAGTCCCTGAAGAAAAATATTCAAGAAGTATTACTTAGAGCCTGCTGGGTACTGGGAACACAGCACTGAACAAAACAAAGAAAACCCCTGCTCAAATGAAACTTAAATTCTAGCATAGGAAGACAGTAAAGAAAAAACAAGTAATAATAAATAGGTAAGATATATTGTAAGTTAGACAGTGGTAAAAGCTATAAATGAAAAGAATTGAGTGAGATTTAATAGTTAATTTAATGTGTCAATATGGAAGGTGTTTTTAGATGAGATTAACATTTAAATTTGTGAATTTTGAGTAAAGTAGATTGACCTCCAAAATGTGAGTGGGCCTCATCCAATCAGTTGAAGGCCTGAATAAAACAAAAAGATGTGAACAAGGATGGAACAAAAAGGGGGTTTGAGATTGCTAATGGGGATTTGGGAGTGATAAGGTTGGATGTGATAAAGGAGTAAAATTTTAATTAGATCATTAGAGCAGGCCTCAATGAGAAGGTGACATCTGAACCACATGTTTGTGAAATTGAAGGTGAGTCTACTCTTTTTTCTATGATAATGTTTCACCATTCTGCTTCATTATATGAAATTATTAGATCTTACTGATACAAAATGGCTGGGCTCCTGGCTAAACCTCGCCCTCAGGCCTGGAACTGTGGCCCTAAGTGAAAACAGCTGACCCTATTTTTCCACCCAAATACTGATTTTTTGGTCTGACACTCCCCCTATCTTGTGCCCATAAAAAGACTTCAGCTGGCAAAGCAATGTAAGTGGCGAGCAGACAAGTGACTGAGCGTCAGGCATACAAGCAGCTGAGCACTGGATACTGCGGATAGACCCTGCTAACTTCAGACAGTGCAGCTTCAGGGAAAGATCACCTCTTTCCTGCACCACCCTCTTTCCGACTCCCCATTCCACTGACAGCCACATCCATCGCCCAGTAAAATCCTCCCCATACACTACCCTTCAATACATTTGTGTGACCTGATTCTTCCTGGATGCCAGACAAGAACCCAGGTGCCAAGAGGGCAAGAGCTTGGATGCTGCTGCAGGGCCAGCACAGAGCCTGCTCCCACCAGAATGGAGCTACCGCCAGTTCCAGCATTAATTCCCTCATGTTCCTGCACTCACTTGCTTGCTTGCTCTCTCTTGTGAGGAGTGGCCAGCCGCAGGCTAAGTGAAATGAGCCACTCCAGTTCCCGCCCATGAAGGGGGTCATGGTCAAGGGAACAATCCCGTCTCACTACTTATTCCACATTGTTTTCTAAACTATTTGTAGAAATATGAGGAATATCAAAAACGTTGTTGTAAAAGAGTTTATAGGTAATTGTTGAGTGCAGTGTTTTAAAATTAAATGTAGCAAGGAAGTTCCCAGAATCATCCATTTCTTTGTGGTGGGCCTTTACTTTCAGTGGAACTGGTATCATTTAAGGGCACACCAGAACACTGAAAATTCCTCAGTCTCTCTTTCTAATCTACTCTCAGTGGCCCAAATTTCTTTAACAGAGGTTAATGCCTTTCAATCCGCAATAAGAGACAAGACAAAATGTAAAAACTCCTTTCGAATTTACTTCCTGTATAAGAGAGTAGCTCGGCCGGGCGCGGTGGCTCACGCCTGTAATCCCAGCACTTTGGGAGGCCGAGACGGGCGGATCATGAGGTCAGGAGATCGAGACCATCCTGGCTAACACGGTGAAACCCCGTCTCTACTAAAAAAAATACAAAAAACTAGCCGGGCGAGGTGGCGGGCACCTGTAGTCCCAACTACTTGGGAGGCTGAGGCAGGAGAACGGCGTGAACCCGGGAGGCGGAGCTAGCAATGAGCTGAGGTCCGGCCACTGCACTCCAGCCTGGACCACAGAGCGAGACTTTGTCTCAAAAAAAAAAAAAAAAAAAAAAAAAAAAGAGAGTAGCTCTGGCCAAGCATGGTGGCTCATGCCTGTAGTCCCAGTGCTTTAGGAGGCTGAAGTGGGAGGATTGCTTGAGGCCAAGGGTTCCAGACCAGCGTGGGCAACATAGTGAGAGACCTTGTCTCTACAGAAAAAAAAAAAAATCAAAAAAGGTAGCTGGGTCTGATGGCACACGCCTGCAGTGGTAGCTACTCAGGAGGCAGAGCAGGGAGGATTGCTTGAGCCCAGGAGGTTGAGGCTGCAGTGAGCTGTGATCGACCTACTGTACTCCAGCCTAGGCGACAGAGGCGGTGGGGGAGTGGCTCTATCTTCAAATTGTCTGAAATCAGATTCATAGATTCATTCTTTCTATCTATGTCAACTTAGTCATTTCCTTTCTTTTCTTTTCTTTTTTTTTTTTGAAACGGAGTCTCACTCTTGTCGCCCAGGCTGGAGGGCAGTGGTGCAATCTCGGCTCACCGCAACCTCCGCCTCCCAAGTTCAAGTGATTCTCCTGCCTCTGCCTCCCAAGTAGCTGGAATCACAGGCCTGTGCCACCATGCCTGTCTAATTTTTGTATTTTTAGTAGAGATGAGGTTTTACCATGTTGACTAGGCTGCTCTTGAACTCCTGGCCTCAGGTGATCGGCCCGCTTCAGGTTCCCAAAGTGCTGGGATTACAGGCGTGAGCCACCACACCTGGCCTCTTTTTCCTTTCTTTTCTTTCTTTCTTTCTTTCTTTCTTTCTTTCTTTCTTTCTCTCTCTCTCTCTCTCTCTTTCTTTCTTTCTTTCTTTCTTTCTTTCTTTCTTTCTTTCTTTCTTTCTTTCTTTCTTTCTTTCTTTCTTTCTTTCTTTCTTTCTTTCTTTCTTTCTTTCTTTCTTTCTTTCTTTCTTTCTTTTTTTTTTTTTTTTTTGAGATGAGGTCTCATTCTGTCATGAGACCAGCCTCCAGACTCCCAGGCTAGAGTGCAGTGGCATGATCATAACTCATTGCAGCCTCGAACTCCTAGGCTCAAGTGATCCTCCTGCCTTAACCTCCCAAGTAGCTGGGACTACAGGTGAGCATCACCATACCCAGTGAAAGTGGGTTTTTTTCCTTTTTTTTTTAAATAACAACAGAAGATTGGAAATAATATAAAAGTCCAGTGAGAGAGGACTGGTTAGACAAATTATGGCATATCCATAAAATGGATGCTGAGCCTCTGTAAAAGGAATGAGCAAACTCTTTTTTTTTTTTTTTTTTTTGAGACAGAGTCTCGCTCTGTCACCCGGGCTGGAGTGCAATGGCCGGATCTCAGCTCACTGCAAGCTCCGCCTCCCAGGTTTACACCATTCTCCTGCCTCAGCCTCCTGAGTAACTGGGATTACAGGCGCCCGCCACCTCGCCCAGCTAGTTTTTTGTATTTTTTTAGTAGAGACGGGGTTTCACTGTGTTAGCCAGGATGGTCTCGATCTCCTGACCTCGTGATCCGCCCGTCTCGGCCTCCCAAAGTGCTGGGATTACAGGCTTGAGCCACCGCGCCTGGCGGAATGAGCAAACTCTTATGCACCAGTATGCATAATCTCCAAAATAATTTTTAAATAAAATAAACCAGAACAAGTTACATAGCTGTGTGAATAGCATACTACCATTTGTTTAAAATAAAAAAGAAGAAAAGAGAATAAGGATTTATATATGCACTTGCTTGTAAGTACAGTAATATCTCTGGAAGGATTTATAAACAAATTAGTAACATTAGCTGCCTCCAGTGAAGTTTTTAGGGAGCTGGAAATAGAGGTAGAAGTGACTTTTGCTGCATATATCCTTTTGAACCTTTTAAATTTTGAACCATACGAATGCATTACCTAACTTTAGAAAAATGTAGCCAGGGTAAAGTCATGGTGAAAGGAGACAGAGATAGGAGAAAGGAAACAGAAAATCAACTGTTATATAGATTTGGCATTATTGTTGATATCTTGGGAGAAATATGAGCCAAGAAAGTGCATATATGAATGTGTGGGTGTGTAGGTCTGAAAAAGTTTGCAAATACAAGAGAATCACCTTTTGTTTACCATTATGGGCCTTACACTAGAGATGCGTTTGGACTGGCAGGTGAGTGTGGCCTGGAGTCAGGAAGAAGCAGCCACCCCTCTGTGTTTCAGGCATCACAGACGACATGGAACTCCTAGAGGGCTTTAGGAAAGGGAGAGACTGTGAGAACTAATCTTGGCAGACCAGGTGGAGGAAGGTTTATTTCTAAAGGATGTGTGTGAAAAGGTTGGAGTCAGGAGTAGGGAGGGAAAACAAATCAGAAAAAGAACAGAAAGAAGAAATATTAAAACTCTAGGAAACTGATTCTGTGCCTGGTAAAATACTTGCAGTGGGATCTGTGTGTTTTGCCAATATTCAGATCCCCTTCTGATAACAGCACTCTAATTTTCCTTAAGCACCTCCTTTCTTCATCTGCATCAGGGTTTTACAGACTTGACAATATTAACATTTGGGATCAGGCAATTTTTTGTTGTGAGGGACTGTCGTGTGCTTTGTAGGATAAATGGCAGCACCCCTGGCCTCTACCGATGAAACGCTGGTAACATCCCCATCCCCCAGTTTTATGACAACTAAGAATTACTCTAGATATTGCCAAATGTCTCCTAAGGTTCAAAATCACCCCCCTTCCCATTGAAAACTACTGGTCTATATGGTTTATGCCAAACCAATACAAGTCTCTGGGTTTAAGAAAGGGCACATATCTTAGACCTGGTCAACCAGAGCATTTGCACCCTCTGACTACAGTGTAGTTCAAAGCTGGGCATCAGCTCAAGTTGGCCCACAGTCAATCCCATAATGGTAATCAGGAAAGATGATGCCTTTCTAACAGGGTTGCTGAGAGAATAAGCACTGTGCCTCAAGTGCACTCAAGTAGGCAAGATGAAGCTGCTGGAATAATGCCCCTCCCCCACCAATTCTGGGCCTCTGGATCCAGCCATGCCTGAAGTCAGCATGTGGTGGGAAGAATTCTAAGATGGCCCTCTCAAGATTCTCAGTTCCTGGTTTACACACACCTTCTAGCAGTTATTCAAACACTAAAACTCTAAGTGCTGCTGTGGAGAGATTTTACTGATGCTATTGGTGTGAACAGGAGGCAGGGAAATACTGGGTAGAAAAGGGTGGGGTCCCTGGTGAGGGTTCCACCCTCAAGCCTGGACCTGCGGCCCTAAATGAGAACTTCACATCCCTGTTTTCCTGCCCAAATGTTGCCCCCCCCATTCCCCCATCATGTGCCCATAAAAACCCCAAGCTCCACTGGCAGAGGAGCAGTGCAGTATGGCAGAGAAGGACAGAAGACAGAAGCATCTGAACGTGGAGAGGAGAAGCAGCAGCTGGACATCGGAGACTCTGGTTGGAGAGGAGTTTGGCTGGGATGATGGAAAGGAGTTCAGGCGGGACGGTGGAGAGGAGTTCCGCCACTGCAGAAGACCACCTTCCCACTCTGTCCCCTTCCCAGCTCCCCATCCTGCTGAGAGCTACTTCCACTGCTCAGTAAAATCTCTACATTTGCCATCCTTCAAGTCTGTGTAACTTCATTCCTCTTGGGCATCGGACAAGAATTTGGGATGCACTAGGTGCAAGATCCCAAAAAGGCTGTCACACTGGCCCTTTGCCCTCGCTGGCAGAGGGCAGCCACACCACACAATGAGACAAAAGGCTCACTGAGCTGGTAACATGCCCTCTGGGGCTCAGGGGTGTCACAGGTACCCCCCTCACTGGGACAGCAGAGCTAAAAGAGCATTGTAACACTCTAGGGATGCTGCCACAGGGCCCACACAGGACCTGCTCCCATGGGAGAGAAGTGGCTGGAGGTTCCGGCATTATTTTGCTCTGGTTCCCGTACCCATCCGCTCAAGTGCTCCCTTCCATAAGGGGTTGAGCGTGACAGCCGAGTTAACTAGCCACCCCTGTTGCAAGTCCTGCGAAGGGGTCAAGGAAACTCTCCAGTTTCATTATGAAGGCCTAAAATCAGTTGTGGATAGGATCGAGAGATGATCTCGGTGACTTCATCATCTGAGCTGAGAAGAGGAAGTCAGAGAGACATTCTAATTGATCTGGAAGGAAACAAATATCCATGCTGTGAAATGCCTGTGGCAGGGACATGGGAAGGAACCATGGGTAACCTCTAGGAGTGAGAGCAGCACAGCTGGGGAGGAAATGGGACTTCAATCCCACAACTGCGAGCAACTGAATGCTGCCAACAAGAAGAATGGGGTTGGAAGCAGATTATCCACAGAGCCTCCAGATGAGAACTCAGCCCAGCTGACCCCATGATTTCAGTCTTGAACTGTGAGACTATACATAGGTTGTGGTGTGGGCTACTAAATTGATGCTACGGCAATTTGGTATACAGCAATAGAGAACAAACACAGACCTACCTCTAGGTTTTCCAGTTCTGTGAGCCTGTGCATTCCATTTTTAACTTAACCCAGTTTGTGTTTTGCGTTCAGGTCACTTGTTTCCAAAATATTCCTGACTAACACAGCATTGTGCAAGCATTATCTCATGTCTGCCTCCTGGCAACCCCATGGGGTAATTTTTCTCGTGTGTGTGTGTGTGTGTGTGTGTGTGTGTGTGTGTGTGTGTGTGTGTTTAGATAAAATTTACAGTGAGATGCACAAATCAATTCAATGGCCCAATTCAATAAGCCTGTGAGGTAATGTTTTGCTTAGGACATTTCCAGTTGCAAACAACAGGAACCTATTTGAAGTGGCTTAATGGGGGAACGGGTGGGAAAATTATTGTAAAGATATAGATATATCTCATGGAATTTGCAGTGGAGAGTGCAGCTGGGCCTCAGGAGGACATGCTGTGAGCAGCTAGCTGGTGTTCATGCTACCTTTGACTGCATGGCATCTACCTGCATACATTTCGCTAGAAAGCAATTCACTAGATTCATTTACTTATTGAATGACTTATGTCTGCAGGGAACTGTGACAGATAACTAGGAATCAGAAATAAAAGATATTGTTCCCTCCAACCAAACTTGTGGCTGGAGTTGCCCCCAAAGCAGTGGCAGGGAAGTTCCCACAAGAGAGAGCCCCAAATGGTCTTTTTTTTTTTTTTTTTTTTTTTTTTTTTTGAGACGGAGTCTCGCTCTGCCACCCAGTCTGGAGTGCAGTGGCCGGATCTCAGCTCACTGCAAGCTCTGCCTCCCGGGTTTACGCCATTCTCCTGCCTCAGCCTCCCGAGTAGCTGGGACTACAGGCGCCCGCCACATCGCCCGGCTACCCAAATGGTCTTGAGATGGGGCTGGTTGGGATTCTAAAGAAAGAAGCACTAAACACCAGGACAATGAGTCCAAAGTGTTTATTAGCCGGACAGACTTACAGAGTGGGCTGCCATGTATCCTCCAGTGGTCAAGAGAGAAAGCAATGTTCTACCTAGGTGTGTCCACCACAATGGGGTCAGAGTGTGGAGTTTACATGAGGGTTTAAAGAATTTAGCTCAGGTCAGTGTCTTGAGCAACAACCTAAAACAAACTAGGCAACTCCATCAGTGCCTGGGAATGTTCAAGGCCTTGGCTTGAGTTCAAGCCCGCAGGGAAAATATGCAGCTGGCTGGGTCACAGAGAGGCCAAAGGCACTCTCAGTCAGGCTGAGAAAGAAAGGGGGTAGGGAGACACTGGAGGACCCTACAGATACATATCCTGTCCTCAACAAGCCACTAATGTACGGAGAAGGGTGGATAAGTAAAACAACTATAGACAAGAGTGATCAGCTGGGAGCGGTGGCTCACGCCTATAATCCCAGCACTTTGGGAGGCCAAGGCAGGCAATCACCTGAGGTCAGGAGTTTGAGACCAGCCTGGCCAACATGGTGAAACCCCGTCTCTACTAAAAATACAAAAATTAGCTAGGCATGGTGACAGGCGCCTGTAATCCCAGGGACTTGGGAGGCTGTGGCAGGAGAATCCCTTGAACCCGGGAGGCAGAGGTTGCAGTGAGCCGAGATCGCGCCATTGCACTCCAGCCTGGGCAACAAAGAGCGGGACTTCCTCTAAAAAAAAAAAGAGTGATCATAAAGTACTAAAGTAGACCTACAGTAGACTGGGTACCAGGGAGGACTTCCTGGAGGTGATACCCATGCTGAGTGGGAGTTGGCCAGGCAATAAAATGAAAGCCAAGGGCACTTCAAAAGTGTGGAAAGTGTTGGGAAGGATTGCTTCTCAATGCAGACTGCACTGAAGAGCCTGTGTTGGGAAGAAACTAAATTTGTAAAGGGAGTCAGGGGACAGATGCTAACTGGATTTGCACATTACATCCAGGAATACAGATTTAATCTAGAGGGAATGAGGAGCCATTGAAGATTTTTAAGCAGGAGAGTGACATCATCTGATTGAGTTGTGTTGTTTTCGTCGTTGGTGGATGCAGTGTGGAGAACGGTTTGGAGGGTTCCAGGATTAACTCCTGTAGGCCTGGAACTGGCCTGAGATGAGCCACTGAAGTGTAACATGTACCTGCCCAGCACTGATCTCTGCTCAAGACATGAAACCTTCTGACTAATAATGCTACTTTGTAATCATGGATTCAAGGCAAGTTTCAGGACAGTTTGCTGAAAATTGTGAGACTTTAATGATAACTGTGAGATTGGTAATTTGCACTTGGTCTCAGTGAGACCCCTGGGGGGCTCTGCCACTGGGGCAGTTACATAGCAAGAATACGCCTATGTAACCAACAGGGGATAAGAAACTCAGCCTGTCCTCCCTTTCAGACACCCTGGTTGCAAGGTGTTCAGTGCACACGATGGTGATTCCTGATCTAAACGAGAAAGTATATCCATTCAGCCTTGCAGAAGGAGTAGCTTTGGAGCCTGCATCTGGCCTCTCCAGATCCTTTGCTGTGATGCAGTCTTTGGCTACTTCCTATACATTGCCTTACTTTATGCTGTTGTGTGATTGTATCCTTTCCTGCAACATTGTCATTTTGGGTCCTATGAATCTTCTTTAAGAATCAAACCCTGTCTAACTGCCGCCATTGCTGCAGGGCAGGGATGACTGGTTCAATGGTATCCCATTGCCTAATACAGGGCTTAGCACAAAATATGCATTATTGGGAATATTTGTTGAATGGTGCAGCCTAGCAATGGTGAAGAGTAGAGAGGTGAGACAGGTATCTTGCAATCTAGCTTCACTTGTGCCCTTCAATGTCTAACCCTTGATAGCTGCTCAGTAACTGTGTCTCAAATGCATAAGTAAATGAAAGAAGGAATGCATGTTTTATTTACCCAGACTTGGCAGTGATCTCAAGGAGCCACAGGGCAAAAGAAAGGGGGGCCAATGAGACAGCCACATACAGCTCATCTTTCTTCAGGCCTCCCGGACACCCCCATTTAAGGACAGCTTCTCGTGGATCTTTAGAGAAATTGTTCTGAAGTGAGAGGATCCAGCTGACTTTATTTTTGCAGATATTTTACCCACGCTCCTCTCTCTACATCACCCCAGGGGATGACCAACTTTTTAAAACTTCCAATGATGATTTAAAAGCAGGCTTTTTTTGTACTCGTTTGTTCTTGTCAAGTCTGCCTCTTTTACAATTTCCCTTTCCAAAAATGGCCTCTAATTTTGCTTTCCCCTAAGAACTTCTAAATAGAGGAATTCCCCTCTTAAAAAAAAAAAAATGTTGTTAGAACTCCTGTATATAGAGAGATCTTAAAGTCCTATCATTTATTAGGCTTCTCTCTTTTCATCTTCTTAGGCACAAAGTGGCCCCCCAAAATGTGTGAGGCCTTTCTCGAGTTCCATATTATTTCTATCCAGTAGCCACGAAACTACTTTTGTGCTTGAGATGGGCTTTGACAGAGGGTCTAGGAGTAAGTATTCTATTTCAGGTTCTTCTGAGCATTAATGAGAATGAACTCAATGGTTCATTTAAATCACTGGAGGAAAAAAAGTGGATTTGCCCCTGGCTTTAGTACCCAGAAAATGAGCTCTGGGTTCACTAACTGATATAGTTTGGATATTTGTCCCCAACCAAATCTCTTGTCGAAAGGTAATCCTCAATGTTAAAGGTGGGCCTGGGGGGAGGTATTTGGAACATGGGGGCAGATCCCTCATGAAAGGTTTCGGCCATCCCCTTGGTGATGAGTGGCCTCTCTTGAGTTCACACGTGATCTGGTGGTTTAAAAGTGTGTGGCACCTCCCCACCCCTTGCTCCTGCTTTTGCCATGGGATGTACCTGCTCCCACTTTACCTTCTATTTTGAGTAAAAGCTCCTTAGGGCATCCTGAGAAGCAGATGCCCCTACTCTTCCTGTACAGCCTGAGGAACTCTGAGTCAATTAAACCTCTTTTCTTATAAATTGCCCAGTCTCACATATTTATAGCAATGCAAGAATGACCTAACACATTTTTATATCTAATCCACACCCTATCTGAGTAAAGTGGAGATCACAATGAAGTATTTTTGTTTTAAAAGTATAGGCCGGGCATGGTGGCTCACATCTGTAATCCCAGCACTTTGGGAGGCTGAGGCAGGTGGACCACTTTAGGTCAGGAGCTCAAAACCAGCCTGGCCAACTAAAAATATAAAAATTAGACAGGCATGGTGGTTTGAGCCTGTAGTCCCAGCTACTTGGGAGGTTGAGGCAGGAGAATCGCCTGAACCCAGGAGGCAGAGGTTGCAGTGAGCCAAGATGGCACCACTACACTCCAGCTTGGGTGACAGCACAAGACTCCATCTCAAAAAAAAATACATATATAGTAGCTGGAGACTCTGAGGTACAACTGGCAGAAACTAACTAGAATAAATGAAAAGAGAATTTATTGGCTCACATAAAGGAAAGTCAGTTGCCTTCAGGCACAGCTTGATCTAGGAGCTCAAATGATGTTGTCAAATCACATTCCCTTTCTCTTAAGCAGGTTTTCTCTACTAGGGATTATAACCATCGCTAGCAGCCCAAACTTACTAGTTAAGCATCTTCAAGGGAAGGAGAATATCTTCCCAAATCCCCCTGGCAAGAAAATCTAAGGAGGATTTTAAATGGCCTTATTCAGGTCATGTGCTCAGTCCTGAATCATTTATTATGTTCAAGGGCACGGGGTTCTTTGGTGGGGGCAGTCTGGGTCTATGGCAGGTTGGATATAATCAAACCCACTCAAACTACATGGGGTTATTTTCCCATAGGAAAGAGTGCTGTTTCCAGAAAAGGGAAGGACTGTCAGGTAGACAAGCACAACAGATGTTCCCCATAAAAGGCCTTTCAAAGTAACTAGTCAATGGAAGAGAGAAGCAGAAGAAAATAAGAAGTTGGGGTAGGGTGGCATAGACTTCATTTTTTTTTTTTCATTTTCCATTTCTTCTTTTCTTCCTTCATCTCTTCCAACAAGTCTCCTTGGCGCTGGAAACCATAGCAGCAGAGGCTGAGACTGCGGACTTATGGCATGAAGTGATGAGAGCTTTAATAGAGATACAAACAACCCAGGCTGGGCAGGCTTCCCTTCCTAAGAGCATAATTTCAAGTCAGGTCAGGTGGATGAGGAGGAGGAGAATTTCAAGGTGAAGGAGGGGAGGCAAAACCAGGCCAGGAAAAAGGCATAGCTGGCACCAAATGCTGGCATTCTGGCTGTCAGACGCATTCACTCAGTGCCAGAAGGTTCTCTGCTGCTGGAACCCAGGCTGGGAGGAAGTGGGTTGGGTAATTAGAGAGGAGCTGGGAGAGGGACCTACAGGCAGATTGTGAAATGCCTTGAACCTCACACCAAAATGTTTGGACTTGATCTTATCTCTGGGTTTTGAGGAGCAGGGGAGTCTTTAAACTCTAGAGTCAATTTTTCAAATATCTTAACGATACTATCTCTGGCAGTTGAGGGGAACATGGGGTGGAATTGGGCAAGACTGCTGGCAAGCAGCCCAGTGAGGAGGTCAGGGTGGGAATTTTGGCAAGAAACTTCGAAGGCCACCAGGGCACTGACAGGAGGGTGGGATTCTGGAGGCAAAACCCAGGGAGAATCCATGGGGTTTGGCCGCAGCCAACAGATCAGGGTAGAACTGATCAACAGAAGAAGCACAGGGAGGCAGGAGCTTGAAACAAGGAGCTACTGCCCTCCCCTGGCCAATTGGCCACAGAATGAATCATCTATTAAGAGACAGGAAAGTTCACCACATTCTCAGAAGAGATGCTGGCTGCTGGAAAACAATGTCAGGAGGTCCTTGTTGCGTAAGTGTAGCTTTTATTTCATTCACTTTTCAACAGATATTTATTAGGTTCCTGTGATGTGCCAAGTCCTGAGTTAGATGCTGGGTATAAACTGTGGGGTGGAACAGACACCAGTCCTTTCACCATGCAGCTTTCTATATACTGTATAGGAGACAGACAAACAAATGTATATCTAAGTAAAGTGAACGAACTGTATTCAGTGTATGAAGGCAATTGATTCTGGGTGCAATGAAAAGAAATGATGGGATAGGGAGCAGGGAACTTCCTAAAATGAGTGGTCAAGATAAGGCTGGGTTCTGAGGAGGACTTCACATCACATTTCACCTGGGGAGGGCACTGAGGCCACTTGCCAGTCAAGTATATGTCACTAGACACTGAAGACCACCTCATTCTGCAACTACCTGTATCTCTTGGAAAATACCCAAACTTAAATCCACTAATTATTGATAGTTCCCCAAGTTTACAGTTTTCTTACCAAGCATCTTTCTTCAGCTTTTAAAGTGACATTAAGATATGGACTTTGATTCATATTTAAGTAGTTAAGACCCAAGATTACATATAATTGTATGAATAAGGAGAACTAAACTGATCATTTTCTTTTTTTTTTCTTTTCTTTTTTTTTTTGAGGCAGAGTCTCGCTCTGTTGCCCAGGCTGGAGTGCAGTGGCGCCATCTCGGCTCACTGCAAGCTCTGCCTCCCGGGTTCACGCCATCCTCCTGCCTCAGCCTCCCGAGTAGCTGGGACCATGGGTGCCCGCCACCACGCCTGGCTAATTTTTAGTATTTTTAGTAGAGACCAGGTTTCACCATGTTTGTCAGGATGGTCTCGATCTCCTGACCTTGTGATCCACCCGCCTCAGCCTCCCAAAGTGCTGGGATTACAGGCATGAGCCACTGCGCCCAGCCCCTAAACTGATCATTTTCAAAATAACTGCATAATCTCATAATCCACCCTCATAACTTGCTGGGAAATATGTTGTTCTATCATTTCAACCAACAACAGAGTTGAAAGAAACTAAAATAACAATTTACTCAACCTGTTAAAAATAAATTATTGTGACTTTCTGTAACGTGCTTACAGAAAAGTAACAGAAAAAAACCATATTTTTTTCCAGTTCTTCAAAATATGAGCACAATAAACCTAAAGTTGTATAATCTAACATGTTTCAGACTTTTTATAGATAGCAAACAATTTTTCCCCAGGACGCAAGAGAAACCTGCATCTCTTTAATGTTTTTTGTATTTTCCTTTTTCCAGCCTGAGAATCACTTTAAACTTCTTAATAATAAAGACTTGAAGATGTTACGTTATTGGCCTGCGACTACAGATTATAAATCTTAGTGATGGAATTGAATACTGTTCTGCCAAGTCCCACTCTCTTAACAAACCTAACTGGAAAAACTATTATTATACAAGTAACATATGCTCATAAAAATCCAAATTATGGCCAGGAGCAGTGGCTCATGCCTGTAATCCCAGCACTTTGGGACACCGAGGCGGGTGGATCACCTGAGGTCAGGAGTTCAAGACCAGTCTGGCCAACATGATGAAACCCCAACTCTACTGAAAATACAAAAATTAGCCAGGCGTTGTGGCATGCGCCTGTAATCCCAGCTACTCAGGAGACTGAGATGGGAGAATCACTCGAACCAGGGCAACAGAGGTTGCAGTGAGCCGAGATCGTGCCATAGAACTCCAGCCTGGGCAACAGAGGAAGACTCCGCCTCAAAGAAAAAGAAATCCAAATTATACAGAAACATATAGGTTCAAAAGGTCCCTCCATCACTGTAGTTGCTTACTTACCTGACATTCATCCACCACTTCCTTCTTCCTAACAGAACCCAGGTTTTTTGCAGTTTCCCACCTTCCCCCCAACAGCCACCTGCTTCTGGGGAGGTGGGCACTTCCTGAGACTGAGAGTGTGGTCCTGTGGTCCTGACTGGTCTCACTTCCCCTTGCTAGTAATTGTTTTAAATCAGGATATGTGACACATAGATGTTAGCTAGGGCACTTGTTCTTAAAAAACAAGAATGCGATGGCCGGGTGCAGGGGCTCACGCCTGTAATCCCAGCACTTTGGGAGGCCGAGGTGGGTGGATCACGAGGTCAGAATTCAAGACCAGCCTGGCCAATATGGCGAAACCCCGTCTCTGCTAAAAATACAAAATAATTAGCCGGGTGTGGTGGCGTGTGTCTGTAATCCCAGCTACTTGCGAGGCTGAGGCAGAGAATTGCTTGAACCCGGGAGGCAGAGGTTGCAGTGAGCCGAGATCGCGCCACTGCACTCCCCCATCACTGGCGACAGAGCAAGATTCCATCTCAAAAAAAAAAAAAAAAAAAAAAAAAAGAATGCCTGTGAACGCCATGAGAATGTCCTCTCAGATCTCCAGCTGCTGCGAGCACTGCTGACGGATGGCTGCTGTAGTGTCTGAACATCTGAGGCCACACTTCCCAGGGGCTGCTTCCAGCCAGGAACAGAGTGTGGCAAGGATACTAAGACAGCTTGTTTCTGAGAGATGTGGGTCTCCTCTAACAGGTAACTTTGGCTAGAGAACTCCACAACAGCGTTGCTGAATTTTCCTTAGAAGTACATGGCTAAGACACTTTCCTTCAACTTTCTACCCTAACTTCCCCCTCTCCTCTTGTGTTCAGACCTTCATCAATCTCTGATGGCTCTCTCAGCCTCCATCACCTCCCTCGTCAATTTCTCTTAAAGGCATTTCCCTTAATAAATTTCTAGCACATTTAATCCTGTTTTGGTGTCTGCTTTTCACAGGACCTAGATTAGCACAATGCTTTCTCTGCTATGAATGCTGTCAAGTTTGGATGTGACTCCTGAAACCTCTGCACCTACCCCTCACAAGAAACAAAGCTTCATTACTGAGCAGATATGGGACTCCTTTGACAGGTGACTTTGGCTAGGGGACTCCACAAGAGCATTGCTGAACTTTGCTTACAAGTACATGGAAAGCAGAAAGATGGAAAGAGGAGCTGCTGTGTTCAGCAACCCCAGGGTCCCTGTTTCTATGGACTTCTTATTTTGCAAGACAAGGCAGTTTCTTATTGTATATTAAACCCTGGCCAAGTGGGTTTTTTTTTTTTTTTTTTTTTTTACTTGCAACAGAAAGCTTTGTCACTGATATAGTTACTCTCCAACACCACTTCCCAGAAGAAACCTCTGATAACATTTTACCATGAACTTTTCCAACACATTTACAACATTCATACTTTGCAACTTCATTTTGTGGTCATAAATATATTATGTATTAATACATTTTTCCACATCAGTAAATATAGATCTACCTCAGTCTTTTTCATGGTCACATAGCATTCTGTAGAAGGATGTGCCCTAATCTTTGTGCCTCTATCAATGACCATTTATTTTATTTTATTTTGGTATAGAACAGTTTGTACCTATCAATGACCATTTATGTTGTGCCCTTTGTCTACCTCAAGAGGCATGGGGAGAGAACCACTGAAAAAGGCTTCCCTCAGGGGAAAATTGCTTTGTTCTTCCTTTCTCCATCCCCAAAATGGGGCCTCCCATAATGCTGGGGCAATATTTTTTTTTTTTTTTTTAGGCAGAGTCTCGCTCTGTTGCCCAGGCTCGAGGGCAGTGGCACGATCTCGGCTGCAACCTCCGCCTCCCGGGTTCAAGTGATTCTCCTGCCTCAGCCTCCCTAGTAGCTGGGACTACAGGCACATGCCACCACATCCAACTAATTTTTTGTATTTTTAGTGGAGATGGGGTTTCACCGTGTTAGCCAGGATGGTCTCGATCTCCTGACCTCGTGATCCGCCCGCCTCGGCCTCCCAAAGTGCTGGGATTACAGGCATGAGCCACTAGGCCCAGCCTGGGGCAATATACTTTTAAATGAACACCAAAAGCAAGTAAATAAAAGAAATTTTATGTAATTTGGCTTACAGTCATCCACTGTCATTCTCCAAGGCCCATCTGTCTTTTGTGCAGGTCAAACAGGAGTTTAATGGGAGTGTGGTGGGCATCAGCACTTCTGCATCTTTCAAGTCCTCGATGATGACATTAATATCTGCAATCTCTCCAGGAATTTGCTTTTCGTTTACAATTTTCCTAGGTAGGGGCAGTTCTAATGGCTTCCACTTGGCCTTTCCCACCATAGTACCCCTCTCCACAGGTCAGGGAAGCAATGTGAGGACTCTGCCAGCTGCTACTTAGTATGTCTATTCCAATTATGTATTCTTTTTTTTTTGAGACGGAGTCTTGCTCTGTCTCCCAAGCTGGAGTGCAATGGTGCAATCTCAGCTCACTGCAACCTCCACCTCTTGGGTTCAAGCAATTCTCCTGCCTCAGCCTCCTGAGTAGCTGGGATTACAGGCACCTGCCACTGTGCCCAGCTAATTTTTGTATTAGTAGAGATGGTTTCGCCACGTTGGCAAGGGTGGTCTTGAACTCCTGACCTCAGGTGATCCACCCCTCTCGGCCTCCCAAAGTGCTGGAATTACAGGCGTTGAGCCACTGTGCCCGGCCCCAGTTGTGTATTCTAAAGCTGGGGAAATAACTGAAGATGGTTTTGGAGACCCACTGGGCCCACTGTGAGTTAAAACTTCATTGAGCACCTGACCTCCATAAGCCCCTACTCTGACTGGTGGACCACAGTGATGTTCTGGGTCTCCTGAAATCAACATCTGTTTAGAGCAAGTATCAAGAAGTCCCGAAAGGAAATGTAGAGTTGTCTCTTCCCCAATGTACAGTTATGCTGGTAAAAGGCCATAGGTCCCTCCCCCAGGCTGGGAGAAAGATTAACGGTATATGTATTTTCAGTAGTGTACCCAGGTCCTTCCTCAAGGGAATCTGGCTTTTCCTTTATTCAAGCGGTTCAAGGTCTGTACACAGGCTGAAGTCTGAAAATTGGTTAAGCACCATGATTCTATTTTTTTATGATTCAGCTTAGGCTTTTGTTCACTTGACCTAGAAGTTTTCTGCTTATGCAGATCCGGGAAGAATTTAGTAGGCTTCCCATCTACTTCACTTGTAGCAACACCATCAGCAATTAGCAGACGCCCTGGGTTTGCACCGTCAGGCTATTCTGATTGCAGCTCTGACTCTTCTGTTTCGTATGATAACCACGCCTACCTTGCCTTGTTGCGGGGAGGGATTGAGTGCTGCCACCCCGGGATCCAATTACTCCCAATGCATCTAGGCTTCCTAAGTTAATTTAATTCCCAATTACAGCAAATTAATCAGACTTAGTAACAAGGCAGGGCACACATTTTGTAGAAGACAAGATCTCCCAGATAGGCCTGGTTGCAGAGGAGCAGCCTAAGAGTAGGTGTGGAAGAAGACCGAGTATTCCATACTATTCCACTTACCGGCGCCTCCTCTGGCCCTTCCCTTCTGCCTTCCTTACTCTTCCACTCCAATGGCCTCGCCTCCTGCTTGGTTGGGGTTATGGAGACCGTGAGGGAAGGAAGAACGAGTTGACTCGGCTAGAGGGATCTTTTTCCTGCAGAAAGAGTCTCTGCTGCGCTGGTTAGGCTCGGGATTAGGGAGACCTGCAGGTCCACAGCCGCAACCCAGCCTGCCCGCCTCTAGCCCTCGGCCCCCGCCCCCGTCTCACCGACCCCGCCCTTCCCCTCCTAGCTCCGCCTTCCGCCCGCTCTATCCCCGCCCCCTGCTCCCCGCCAGGAGCACTGATCTCTGGCTCCTGCAGGCCCCCTGCCCCCAGGACTAGAAGTCACCCGCCTTCCTTACTCTGCAAGGGGTTATTGTGAGTCTGTAAAGAGACAAAACGAGCCCGAAGTGTTCATTCTAAGGCGCCGTTATTATTAGACCAATGTCGCGTTATTGTTAGACCAATGTCGCGAGCCTTACCTTCTGAGAAAGGGACGGGACCTCGAATCCTGAATCCCATCGCAGAGGTCTGTCTGGTGTTGAAGACTCAACTCTGAAACCTGCTCTTCACAGCAACAACTTCTGGCAAGAATTGCATGACTTCGCCATTCCAGGAAGCGCCCACTGGTTCAGCCAGCTGATTGCAATCACTTATTGACCTTAAACTGGCCCAGTTTAGAGTTGGATTTTGTCTGTCTCGGGAGATAAAAGCAGCTTGCTTGGCTTTTTCAGAGCTTTTTCAGGCTTGCCTACCAATTGTAGCAAACATCAAAATAGCACCGGCTATATCACACATCAACTGTAACTGCTGGGATTATAGGCATGAGCCACTGTGCCCAGCCTCTCTTTGCATCTTTATTTTTACATCTGTATTTGCTTGAAATTTTCATTGATAAAATGTTGTAAGAAATTATTTGGAAAAAGTATAATTTTGCTTTTAAAATTACTTATGTATGAATAACTCATTTAATTTGGTTATGATTTCTTACATATCAGTTCATGTTTTGGAATCTTTCCAAGGGAGAAAATAATAACAACAATTAGTACACATCTGGTATAGAGAATGTGCCATGCACTGTTCCAAGTCTTTTGCCCATTTAATCCTCTTAAAAATCGATGAGGTTAGTGGCTGGGTGTGGTGGCTCACGCCTGTAATCCCAGCACTTTGGAAGGCCAAGACAGGTGGATCACCTGAGGTCAGTAGTTGGGAGACCAGCCTGACCAATATGATGAAACCCAGTCTCTATTAAAACTATAAAAATTAGCCAGCGTGGTGGCGGGTGCCTTTAGTCCCAGCTACCTGGGAGGCTAAGACGGGAAAATCGCTTGAACCCAGGAGGCGGAGGTTGCAGTGAGCCGAGATCATGCCATTGCACTCCAGTCTGGTCGACAGAGCGAGACTCTGTCTGAAAGGAAAAAAAAAAAAACCTATGAGGTTAGTGATATAATTATCCACAATTTATTTATGGGATTAGAAAGAATGAGGACAATGAAGCTCAGAGATGTTGAGTAACTTGCTGGAAGTTACATAGTAAAAAGCGGAGCCAGAATTTGGACACAGGCAATTTGGCTTCACAGTCCAATGCCTTCACCACTATGCTAATTTGCAATTTATTTCCCAATATAAGGAAATTTTTATGAATGCAATATTGAACAATTAATGAAGTTGACAAGAATGAAGTGCTTTATACACACTTATTTCACATTTATTAACTTATATTTTGAAATTTTCTCTTTATATTTTATTAATTTTTTTTTTTTGAGACAGCTCTGTCACCCAAGTTGGAGGGCAGTAGTATGATCTCAGCTCACTGCAACCTCTGCCTCTTAGGCACAAGCGATCCTCCCACCTCAGCCTGCTGAGTAGCTGGGACAAGTGCAAGCTACCATGCCTGGCTAAGTTTTGTAATTTTTGTAGAGACGGGGTTTTTGCCATGTTGCCCAGGCTGGTCTCGAGCTGTATTTTAGAGCAACACTGGTTTTCAAGGTCCCAGATATTTTCACGGGCTCCAAATATTTCACAAGCCCTAGGCCTTTCCTGCCCTGAGACCTAAGGCAGAAAATTAATGAGCTCTCTGGCAATACTTAAGTCTGATTCTCTTTGCCTCTGCCCTCTTTTACCAACCTTGCTGAGGTTTTGGATTCTGACATATCCTGCAGATCTCCAGGGTTTGCCACTTTCCATGTCTGTGATGGTTAATTTTAGGAGTCAACTTGACTAGGCTGAGGGATGCCCAGGTAGCTGGTAAAAGTTATTCCTGGGTGTGTCTGTGAGCGTGTTTCTGGAAGAGATTAGCATTTGATTCAGTAGACTGAGTAAAGCAGATCCACTCTCCCCAGTGTGGGTGGCCTCATTCAATGTGTTGAGGGCCAAATAGAACCAAAAATGTGGAGGAAGGGCAAATTCTGTCTCTCTCTCTCTCTCCCTCACTTTCTTTCTCTCTCTCTTCTTCAGCTGGGATATCCATCTTCTCCTGCCCTCAGACATCAGAACTCCTGGTTCTCAGGCCTTCAGACTGGGACTGAATTACATCAACAGCTTTGCTGTTTCTCCAGCTTGCAGATGGCATATTGTGGGACTTCTTCTTCTTCCTCCTTTTTTTTTTTTTTTTTGAGATGGAGGCTTCCTCCGTCACCCAAGCTGGAGTGCAGTGGTACGATCTTGGCTCACTGCAACCTCTGCCTCCTGGGTTCAAGCATTTCTCCTGCCTCAGCCTCCCTGAGTAACTGGGACTATAGGCGTGTGCTACCACGCCCAGCTAATTTTTTTTTTTTTTTTTTGTATTTTTAGTAGAGATGAGGGTTCACCATGTTGGCCAGGCTGGTCTGGAACTCTTGACCTCAGGTGATCTGCCTGCCTTTGCCTCCCAAAGTGCTGGGATTACAGGCGTGAGTCACCACGCCCAGCCGATATTGTGGGACTTCTTGAAGGCCTCCATAATTGTGTGAGCCAGTTTTCATAATAAATCTCCTCATTTCGAACAGTTGGACACAGGGTGGGGAACATCACACACCGGGGCCTGTCGTGGGGTGGGGGGATGGTGGAGGGATAGCCTTAGGAGAAATACCTATGTAAACGACGAGTTGATGGGTGCAGCACACCAACATGGCTCATGTATACATACGTAACAAACCTGCACATTGTGCACATGTACCCTAGAACTTAAAGTATAAAATAAATAAATAAATAAGTAAATAAATCCAATATTTGAAAAAATAAAAATAAAAAATGATTTTAATACATATGTTCAAGAAGGTATAGGAAGCATTTAAAATGTTTCAGTAGTGACATAGGAGAAGTGGAAAAGATCAAAATAAAACTTACAAAAAATAAAAATTTAAAAATTTTTTAAAAATCTCCTCATTTTTCTCTATCTCCTATTGGTTCTGCTTCTCAGGAAAATGCTAATATGATACCCCCACTGATTGTTTCTGTGTGCCTTCTTCAGTACATCCACAGCCTATCTTCTTGAGTGGACCCTGGTCCATTTTGACCTTTAGTTCTACCTTGAACAACTGGTATCTGTTTGCCCTAGGGAAAGTCTCCGCTTTTCCAGTTTCCCCCAGCTCCAAGTTTGGTTGGCCACCCTTTGGTCAAAATCAACAGACAGGATCTGGCCTACAGAAATTCCACGAGATGGGCAGGGCAACTCTCACCTCAAATTTTTTTTCTCAACCTCCACTTTATCAGTTCAGCCTGTCCTGAGGACTTGGAAACATTCTCTCCAATGGTACTTCTGGTTTTTGTTTGTTTGTTTGTTTGTTTTTTGAGACCAAGTGTCACTCTGTTGCCCAGGCAGGAGTGCAGTGGTGTGATCTCAGCTCATTGCAACCTCTGCCTCCTGGGTTCAAGTGATTCTCCTGCCTCAGCCTCCCGAGTAGCTGGGACTACGGGCATGAGCCACCACACCTGACTAATTTTTGTGTTTTTAGTAGAGACGGGGCTTCACCATGTTGGCCAGGCTGGTCTCAAACTCCTGACCTCAGGTGATCCACCTGCCTTGGCCTCCCAAAGTGCTGGGATTATAGGCGTGAGCCACCATGCCCGGCCTCCAGTGGTATTTCTGGATCCAGCTTCTGCGTAGTGACCAACTGGGTGTGACAGTAGCTTAGTTCGTGAGCAATAGAAAATGATGAAAAGACTCACACACGGTCAGCCCACAAATTCCTGCAACACTGGAGGCAGACAGGTTATAGGACCCTGGGTTCCCTTACGTTCCTAAGTCATCTTATTGTGTGTCTTATTTTCCACTTGAGGCTGTTCTTCGTGGTAATTTTAATATGACTTATCTTGCCTTAAACATTTAGAGTTGGAAGGAAGGGACAGAATGTATTTTGCCCTGGGCCCTCACCTGCTGGGGAGGTCTACTAGCCACAAACCCTCCCTAAAGATAACTGTGAGCACAGGGTGATCATCCATTCCAAGCGTGACTTAATGAGAACTCTGTAATGCACCAAGAAATAAAAAGATAAGCATAGACTGACACAAAGATCAAAAGGGCAGACAAACTGTAAACTTCCAAATCAGTTTTTCCTCCAAAACACATGTTTACAAATCTTTACTGGTAACAAGCCTGAAGGATTTTCATTTTGTGATCTCACATATAAGCTTATCACCAACTCCGAAGGCTTAGGCCTGCTGGCATGGGTTCCATCCTTCCTCAATGAATGAAGTACCACTTGTTGAATTGCCTCTGTTGGTCCCTGGAGTGCCTCTGAGTTCTTGGAGGTCTCTGGAATTCAGGAGTTAGTCTGTTCAATCCAATACAGTTTAGGGCAGGGGACCCCAGCCCCTGGGCCATGGACCAGTACTGGTTCATGGCCTGTTAGGAACCGAGCAGCGGAGCAGGAGCCGAGCAGCACAGTAGGAGGCGTGCAGCGGGCAAGCGAGCAAAGCTCACCTGTATTTACAGCGGCTCCCCCAACGCACACATTACCACCTGAGCTCTGCCTCCTGTCAGATCACTGGGGGCATTCGATTCTCATAGGAATACGAACTTTACTGTGAACTGTGCATGTGAGGGATCCAGATTGCATCTAAGTTGCATGCTCCTTAGGAGAATCCAAAGCCTGATGAAACCATCCCCCCATCCTGCTCCCATCTCTGGAAAAATTATCTTCCACAAAACCAATCCCTGGTGCAAAAAGGCTGGGAACCTCTAGTTTAGGGAATTAAAAAATGGCCCAAGACAAGTAAGATGTAGAGCCATGTGAGAAAACATTTTAAATGGTCCATTCTCAAGGCATGATAAATCTAAGTACTGGCAGCCAGCCTGAGAATGTAACAAACCGCACAGCTCATGCACCTAGAAGATCAGAGTAAGTGAACAGAATGTAGAGGAGGGGTCAGCCCATGAAAGGGAAGAAAGTTTCTTTATTGGGAAATCAAAACTTAAGCGGAGAAAGGGACCAGGGTGTAACCTTATAAGAAGGATAATGAAACTTAGGTGACATCCGGGAAGATTGTAACTCCATAGTGCTTGACCAGTGAGGAACTGAGGGAGGGACTTGTGTGCTAGGAGATAAATTATCTGCTGTAGCTGCCCTGTGTGTGCCTGCCCACCAGACACCAAGTCTTGTAAGACCATTACAAAAAAGTCTCATTTTTAGCCGGGCATGGTGGCTCACATATGTAATCAACACTTTGGGAGGCCGAGGCAGGTGGATCACCTGAGGTCAAGAGTTCGAGACCAATCTGGCCAACATGGTGAAACCCCATCTCTACCAAAAATACAAAAATTAGCTGGGTGTGGTGGCGGGTGCCTGTAATCCCAGCTACTCGGGAGGGTGAGGCAGGAGAATTGCTTGAACCGGGAGGCAGAGGTTGCAGTGAGCTGAGATTGTGCCATTGCACTCCAGTCTGGACGACAAGAGTAAAACTCTATCTCAAAAACAAAATGAAACAAAACAAATCTCACTTTCGCTGTTCTTCATGCGTCTAAGTCCATTCTTTGGGACTGGATGTGTCTTTCTCACAGCCAGAAACAACCTGATATCACAAAGAAAGAAAAGAAGAAGAAAATGAAGCCACCCTGTATTTTAGCTTGTGGGTATTAATGCTGCTATTTGCATCATTTCCCACAGTTGTTATGACATCAGTAGTCCAGGAGTGTGCTAGGCAAGGGTTTTTTGAGCATGATGGTGGTTGTACAGGGTGGTGGCAGGGATAAAGTGGAGAGAGAGAATATGACAGGTGTATAAAGTGGCCTGAGCCACCATGTTGCACAGCTGCAGGGGGTGCTATTCACTATAGTCTAAGTGAATGGTGCTCCCTGGAGTCATGGACTGCATCATCTGTGCCTTGGAGGTTTAAGATAATAAAGTAATCATCTCATTAGTCCAGCTGAGAAATGTCCTGGCCAACAGACAAGCAGTCCTTTCCCAGCAGCCTAAACCACTTCGTCTACTCAGTGTTTTTTCTCTCTACTTACACCACTCAATACTTCACTTCTGATGCCAGATGTGTGTGGGTTTTTCTCCATACACCAAGGAATTCTCTTCAGGCACCAGCTTTGCATCCTATAATTCCATTCGATTCTGACACTATCTACCTAGAGATAGCGTCAGATCCCATGGGTTGAGGACCCAGTCCCATAAGACTGCTTTAGATGCCAATGGCAAGCTCAAGGTTGTGACTCTTGCTTCCGGCCAATCAGCTATTGAGAAGGAACAGAGGCCCCTGGTAGGCAACCTCAAGCATGGAAATAAAGGCAAATCTTGAGTTCATTTAAGGGAAATTCCGGGAACCTAGCTAGCCCTGAGAAGTAAATGAGCAACTTAATAAGCAAAAAAAGTAATAGTAGCTTAAAACAATAGCCAAGGAATTTAGAGTCATGCAATATTTGGTTCCCTGTAGAAACTAAAGATGACACGTTAACAAATAGCCCCGAGTTGTTCTTTAGAAATCCAGACCTCTGCCAAATGGACCCACTGGCACACAGACCTCAGATAAGGGGAACACTGAGGACTGAACTCTGGTTGCCAATCTTTGTTCTAAATTTCTTCCTCAGGGGCTAGGAGGAAGTCATGCCTATGGGCCAGACCTAACTGATGATCCCAAGTCTTTAGATGAAGCATTCCTTCCCTAACCAATTGCAAATCAGAAAATCTTTTAATCGACCCATGACTTGTAAGCACTTGGTTTAGGATATCCTGACTTTTTAGGCCAAACTGATGTTTAACTTCCAAGTATTGATTTACAATTTTGCCTGTAACTTCTGCTTTCCTGAAATTTACTTCTACCTTTAAAAACCCTTGGCTTGCAGAGGTCAGATCTTAAGCATGAACTGCCAGATTCTCCTTGCATGGCGTCTTGCAAATAAATGCCCTGTTTCTCTCACTACAAAATCTCAGCATGGATGTTTGGTCTTACTGTGCCAGGCAAGCAGGCCCCAGCTCAGTCTGGTAACACTATAAATTGGAGTTCCCATGACCTCCTCCTCGGGTTCAACTAAATTGCTAGGACACCTCATAGAACTTACGGAAACACTTTACTTATGTTTATCCATTTATTATAAAAGATATAATGAACAGATAGATGGAAGTGATGCATCAGAAGGTTTATGAGAAAGGGCACGGAGCTTCCATGCCCTGTCCGAGTGCTCCACCCTCTAGGCACCTCCATGTGTCCGGCTATCAAGAAGTTCTTCAGGCCAGGCATGGTGGCTCACCCCTGTAATCCCAGCACTTTGGGAGCCTGAGGTGGGTGGATTGCTTGAGCCCAGGAGTTTGAGACCAGCCTGGGCAACATGGCAAAACCCTGTCTCTACAAAACATACAAAATTAGCCGGGCGGTGGCGGGCACCTGAAGTTCCAGCTACTTGGGGGCCTGAGGTGGGAGAATCACTTGAGCCCAGGAGGTAGAGGCTGCAGTGAGATGTGCTTGTATCACTGCAATCCAGCCTGGGTGACAGTGAGACTCTGTCTTAAAAAATATATATATATATTTTCAAGCCCAGTCCTTTGGTGTTTTTATGGAGGCTTCATTACAAAGGCACAATTGATTAAATCATTGGCCACTGATGATCAACTCAACCTTTGGCTTCTTTCTTCTCCCTGGAGGTTGGCAGGGTGGGACTAAAAGTTCCAACCTCTACTCACATGATTGCTTCCCCTGGCAACCAGCCTTGGTCCTGAGACTGCTTAGGAAGCCCTAGCCTTCAGTCATCTCATTAGCATATAAATAGACATTTATCCCTTCAGAGGTTCCAAAGTTCCAAGAGCTATGTGCCAGGAACTAGGGGCAGAGACCAAATATATATTTCTTATTACACCACCACATCTCCCCATAGCCTAAAATATTTACTATCTGGCCCTTTACAGAAGAAATTTGATGATCCTTGCTTTATAGCAAGGGCTATATATTCCTTCTCTCTGTACTTCCAGCCTCCTGCAACATCAACGTTGGGTAAGCAGAACCAAAAGGGTATTTGCAATTTACAATCAGATTTTGATAAGATTTCTGAAACCCTTACAATGTTTTCAGTTTTGTGATTCTGTTACCCCTTGTCAGCTCAGAAGAAAAGAGGAAAGCTAGCCAAATGATTGCGGGCCTTTGGGAAAACATGAGAGAGACCTAGACCTGAAAAGCAAGCCCACAACCTTAGCTGGGAATAGGCTCTTCTGTGCTTCCTCACATCCAACAGGAAATCATGCCAGTAAGAAAGAAAATAAAACCTTTTTTTTTTTTTTTTGAGATGGAGTTTCGCTCTTATTGCCCAGGCTGGAGTGCAATGGTGGGATCTAGGCTCACTACAACCTCTGCCTCCCGGGTTCAAGCAATTCTCCTGCCCCAGCCTCCCGAGTAGCTGGGATTACAGGCATGCCCCACCATGCCCAGCTAGTATTGCATTATTAGTAGAGCAGGGTTTCTCCATGTTGGTCAGGCTGGTCTCGAACTCCCGACCTCAGGTGATCCTCCTGCCTCGGCCTCCCAAAGTGCTGGGATTACACACATCAGCCACCGTGCCCAGCCAAAAAGAAAACTTTTTATCTGAGGAAGGTTATCAGGTCCAGAGAGGCAGAGGAGTGAGGCAGCAGCCAAGTCCCATTTCCCCACCTCCAGCTGAGTAACTGAGTAATCATCTCTTGAATCCTCGTGTTAGATAGACTCTAGACTGAGTGTCACCATAAATGACTATAAATTAACCTAAAGATGCCACAGGCTGGACACCATAACTCATACCATATATATAGTTCAGTAATATACAGCCAATCACTAACCAATGTTATTTCTCTAAACCAATGAGAATTCCTGACAAATAACTTTTGTATTTGCCCCTCTCCTGATTCATTCTTCTTTCTTTAAAAACTCAAGTCACTTTTTGGTTCTCCACAGCACGTCCCAAAGTAATTTGGAAGTGTTTCCCAGGCTGCAGTCCTCAACCTTGGCCCAAATAAATATTTACCTGTTTTTATCTCAGTTTCTTTCTTTATGTCAACAACGGGCTGAAGGTAAAAAAAAAAAAAAGAGTAGGAACAAATATGGCTGGGGAATTCTCCACAATACGTTCTCAGAGATTCCTGATATGGTTGGCTGTGTCCCCACCCAAATCTCATCTTGAATTGTAGCTCCCATAATTCTCACATGTTGTGGGAAGGAGCCAGTGAGAGATAATGGAATCATAGGGGCGGTTTCCCCCATGCTGTTCTTGTGGCAGTGAATAAGTCTCACGAGATCTGATGGTTTTATAAGGGCTTTCCCCTTTCACTTGGCTGCCATTCTCTCTTGCCTGCCACCATGTAAGACATGCCTTTCACCTTCTGCCATAATTGTAAGGCCTCCCCAGCCACTTGGGACTGTGAATCCCTTAAACCTCTTTTTCTTTATAAATTACTCAGACTCAGGTATGGCTTTATCAACAGTGTAAAAATGGACTAATACAGTTAATTTTGTTTAGTGACACAGCATTATCAATCAAGTTGGCCTAATTGCCATTTATAGAACAGTCTGCCCAACAAGAGCAGAATGCAAGTTCTTTTCAAGTGCACACAGAGCATTTACCAAGATAGATCGTATTCTGGGCCATAAAACAAGTCTCAACAAATTTAAAAGCATTCACTTCCTACAAAGTGCATTTTCTGAACACATGAAATTAAATTAGCAATAAATATCAATATTTGGAAACTAAATAAAGCACCCTTAAATAACCCTTGGATCAAAGAATAAATCAAAATGGAAATGGGAAAGTATTTCAAACTAAATAAAAATGAAAATGCCACATATCAAAGTTTGTACAGTGCAGGAGAATTTAGAGGGAATTTTGGAATAATAAATATTTACATTATAAAAGAAGAAAGGTGTGAAATCAATGACTCAGTTTTCATATTAAGAAACTAGAAAAAGAAAAGCAAATTAAGCCTTGAGTAAGTAGAAGGAGAACACTATAAAGATCAGAGCCAAAATCGGTAAAATGGAAAACAGGAACAATAAAGAAACATTAATAAAACCAAAAGCTGATTCCTTGAGAAGAGCCATAACATTAATACATCTCTAGCTGAATGCTCAGGAAGAAAAGTAATAAATTTTTTATTTTTTTTTATTTTTTTTTTATACAGGGTCTCACTCTGTCATCTTGGTTCACTACAACATCAGCCTCCTGGGCTCAAGCAATCCTCCTGGCTCAGCCTCCCAATTAGTTGGGCCCACAGGTGCGCACCACCATGCCTGGCTAATATTTGTATTTTTTGTACAGATGGGATTTCACCATGTTGCCCAGACTGGTCTTGAACTCCTGGCTCAAGCAATCCTCCTGCCTTGCCCTTCCAAAGTGCTGGGATTATAGGCATGAGGCACTGCACCCAACCTAAAACAGATTATTAGTATTAAGAATAATAGAGGTAGGGACGGGCACGGTGGCTCATTCCTATAATCCCAGCACTTAGGGAGGCCCAGGTGGGTGGATCACCTGAGGTCTGGAGTTTGATACCAGCCTAACCAACATGGAGAAACCCCATCCCTACAAAAAATACAAAGTTAGCCAGGCGTGGTGGGGGATGCCTGTAATCCCAGCTACTTGGGAGGCTGAGGCAGAGAATTGCATGAACCCAGGAGGCGGAGGTTGCAGTGAGCTAAGATTGCACCATTGTATTCCAGCCTGGGCAACAAGAGCAAAACTCCATTTCAAAATAATAATAATAATAATAATAATAATAATAATAATAATAATAGAGGTAACATCATGATATTTATTAAAAGGATAATAAGGCAATACTATTAACAATTTTATGCCAATAAATTCAACGACTTAGGTGAAATAGACAAATTCCTTGAAAGCACAAACTACCAAAGTTCTGATGAATCTGACAGATTCATGATTTAAAAAAAAAAAAAAAAAACGGCCGGGCGCGGTGGCTCATGCCTGTAATCCCAGCACTTTGGGAGGCCAAGTTGGGTGGATCACGAGGTCAGGAGACCGAGATCATCCTGGCTAACATGGTGAAACCCCATCTCTACTAAAAATACAAAAAAATTAGCTGGGCACGGTGTCGCGTGCCTGTAGTCGCAGCTACTCGGGAGGCTAAGGCAGGCAGATTGCTTAAGCCCAGGAGTTTGAGACCAGCCGTGGCAACATGGTGAGACCTCATCTCTATAAAAAATACAAAAATTAGCTGGGTGTGGTGGTGTGAACCTGTAATCAGCTACCCTGGAGGCTGAGGTGGGAGAATTGCTTCAGCCTGGGAGGTGGAGGCTGCAGTGAACTCTAATTGTGCCAAGGCATTCCAGCCTAGGCGAGGGAGGTCCCTGTCTAAAAATAAAAACAAAAATAAAATCTCCCCAAAATAGGAGTAGGAGGAAACTTCTCAACCTGCTCTTGGGTATTTATCAAAAACCTACAGATAACATCAAACTTAATGGCTACCAACTAAATGTTTTCCCCCTAAGATTAGTTATAAGGGGAGAATGTCTGCTCTTACCAATTCTACTTAACATTATAGTGAAGATTCCAGCCAAGAAAAAGAAATAAAAGGTATTTATATCAGAAAGGATGAAGTAAAATTGTGTTGATTCATAGATAACATGATCATTCACATCCAATGGCATCTACAAATAAAGCTACTAAAATAAATGAAATTGCAGGATACAAGCTATTTCTACAAAAATTCCTATGTACTAGCAATGAAAAATCAGACATTAAAATTAGAAAAACAATACCATTTTCAATAGATTCAAAAATCATGAAAATTTAAGTCTTCTGCGATTTCAAATCCCAGGGCAGACCAAGACCCTGGTAATTTCCTGTGATCCTAATGGCTGAAGCAAAATAAGTTACAGTAAAACAAACAAACAAACAAACAACAAAACCCAAGACAACAACAACAAAAACTTTACAAAGAATGAGTGACACTACTAACCTTTTTTTTTTTTGAGACGAAGTTTCGTTCTTGTTTCCCAGGTTGGAGTGCAATGGCGTGATCTCCGCTCACCACAACCTCCACCTCCCAGGCTCAAGCGATTCTCCTGCCTTGGCCTCCTAAATAGCTGGGATTACAGGCATCTGCTACCACGCCTGGCTAATTTTGTATTTTTAGAGACGGAGTTTCTCCATGTTGGTCAGGCTGGTCTCGAACTCCAGACCTCAGGTGATCCGCCCACCTGAGCCTCCGAAAGTGCTAGGATTACAGGCGTGAGCCACCATGCCCGGCCACTACTACTCTAAACTCACACAATTGCGTAAAAACAGACAGCTACAATTTTCACACTAAACATTCAGTCTTGTAATCCCACTCTCCTGTATACCTAATTTAAATACATTTAAAATATTTTATTTAGAAGAATGGTAGTATGTTAATATTTAATCTTCTCATGTATAAAGTTTGAGCGAGCAAAGAAAAGTATCACATTCATCAAGGAAGTTTTAAAATAATATAGTCATCTTAAGCTAAAGAACCATAATTCCAGTTATTCATGTGTAAAATGCAGCAGCAATGTTCATGGAAAAAAGTGGAATTTTTAACCATGTGAGCTGCTTTTGCACTTTGAGAAAGTGAACAATTTTGTTTTAGATGTCATTGTCCTTCCTTGCATTCGGAATGTGAATGTTCATAGACTTTGCAAAATAAGACCTAAAGTTGCCCTTGAATCTGTACTTAATTAAAATTTTTTTTGTTTTGAGACAGGGTATTTTTCTTTTCTTTTTAGTAGAGACAGGGTTTTGCCATGTTGGCCAGGCTGGTCTCGAACTCCTGATCTCAAGTGATCTGCCCACCTCAGCCTCCCAAAGTGCTGGGATTACAGGCATGAGCCACTGTGCCTGGCCTGTATTTAACTTTTTTATATAAGAGGAAAATATAAAAATAAATGTGCCTACCAAATACAAATGTTCTTCACCTTCTTCAAAATCAAAATGATAATTCCAGCTAGTTCTCCTTATAAACTCCAATAATTTTTTTAATTGTGAAAATCTGACAAAGAATTGCAAGACCTAAACAGTGAAAACTATAAAACACTGCTGAGATAAAGATGATTTTAACAAATGGAGAGATATACTATGTTCATAGGTCAGAAGGCTCAGTATTATTAAGATGTCAGTTCTCTCCAAATTGCTGTTAACTCAATGCTAATGAAAATTACTGCAGGCTATTTTGTAAAGAAAAAAAAAAAAGACAAAATGATTCTAAAATTCATGCAGAGGCCTGGCATGGTGGCTCACACCTACAATCCCAGCACTTTGGGAGGTTGAGGTGGGTGGATCACTTGAGGCCAGTAGTTAAGACCAGCCTGGCCAACATGGTGAAACCCTGTCTCTACTAAAAATACAAAAATTAGCTGGGTCTGGTGGCACATGCCTGTAGTCCTAGCTACTTGGGAGGCTGAGGAGGAGAATGGTTTGAACCCAGAAGGTGGAGGTTGCAGTGAGCCAAAATCACACCACTGCACTCCAGCCTGGGTGATGGAGTGAGACTCTCTCAAAAAAATAAACAACAACAAAAAAAGACGGGAACAATAGATGCTGATGTCTACTAGAGAGAGGAGAAAAGGAAAGGGGTAAGGGCTGAAACATTACTTGTAGGGTACTATGCTTGTTACCTGTGTGATGGGTTCAATCATACCCCAAACCTTACTATCATGAACTATACCTTTGTAACAAATCTGTACACGTACCTCCTGATTCTAAAATAAAAGTTGAAGAAGGCTGGGCATGGTCACTCATGCCTGCAATCCTAGCACTTTGGGAGGCTGAAGCAGGAGGACCACTTGAGCCCAGGAGTTTGAGACCAGCCTGGGCAACATGGCAGAACCCCATCACTACAAAAAATACAAAACAAATCAGCTGGGCATGGTGATGTGCACCTATATTCCCAGCTACCCTGGAGGCTAAGGTAGGAGGATTGCTTGAGCCCAGGAAGCTGAGGCTGCAGTGAGCTGTGATTGTGCCACTGCACTCCATCCTGGATGACAAAGTAAGACCCTGTCTCAATAAAAGAAAAAAAAATTAAAAGAAAAAAGACAGTGTGGTATCAGCATAAAGACAGAACAATACAGCATAAAGACAGAACAATACAGCAATAGAACAGAATAGAGAGTCCGGAAACAGACCCACACATGTAAGAATAACTGATTTTTTTACCTTATCAATGTTACTTGCAAGATGAGGCTATAAAATACATCTTGGTTACCCTGTCTCATGCCAGCTACATTGTGAGAAATCCTTTGGAGAGCCCCCTGTGTCAAGGTACTGAGGCCTCTTCCCAACAGCCATGTGAGAAAACTTGGAAGTGAATCCCCTAGCTTCACTCAGGCCTTCAGATAACGGCATCCTCGGCCAACAGTTTGACTAAAACCTCAAGAGAGAGTTGGAACCAGAACCTCTCAGCAAAGTTGCTACTAGATTCTTGCCCTTGAGAAACTCTGTGATATAATAAATGTTTGCTATTTTTGTTTGTTTATTTGTTTGTTTTTTTTTTGAGATGGAGTTTTGCTCTTGTTGCCCAGGCTGGAGTGCAGTGGCACAACACTGCAACCTCCACCTCCTGGGTTCAAGCAATTCTCCTGCCTCAGCCTCTAGAGTAGCTGGGATTACAGGCACCCACCACCACAACCGGCTGATTCTTTGTATTTTTAGCAGAGACGGGGTTTCTCTATATTGGTCATGCTGGTCTCGAACTCCTGACCTCAGGTGATCCACCCGTCTCGGCCTCCCGAAGTCCTGGGATTACAGGGGTGAGCCACCGCACCCAGCCAATGTTTGCTGTTTTAAGGCATTAAGTTTTGGGAATAATACTTTACACAATGATTGGTAACTAATAGAGGGACTATTACACAGATGTGAGCAGGGTTTAGGAAAACCAGTAGGAGCCAGTGTAGTTCCTCATGGTAGCAACAGCTGGAAACCACTTGACACCCGAGTCTGAGGAAGCAAAGGGAAGGATGCATTTCAGAGTCTATGGAGCATAGGGGGAGTTGGGGGTGGCCTTGCCAGGGCTACTCACTTGGGTAGGGGGAGGCAGCGGCCTAGCAGGAGGGAGCCAGGGAAATAAACACCCAACCTTGATTTCTTCTCTTCTTTGTTCTGTTGGTACCTCTCCTCACTGGCCAAACTCAAGAGTAGGTAGGGCTTGAGTTCTGCAGCTGGAAGAAGGAGGAGGCCACAGGGCTGGGCAGAGGTGAATAGATGCTTTATGGCAGGGTTCCCAAATCCCTGGGTCACTGGCTGGTGGTACCAGTCTGTGGCCTGTTAGGAACTACCTGAGCTCCACCTCCTGTCAGATCAGCAGCCCTGTAGATTCTCACAGGAGCACAATCCCTGTTGTGAACTACACATGTGAGGGATCTAGGCTGTGGGCTCCTTATGAGAATCTAATGCCTGATGATCTGTCACTGTCTCCCATCATCCCCAGATGGGACCACCTAGTTTCAGGAAAATAAGCTCAGGACTCCCACTGATTTTACATTATGGTGAGTTGTGTAATTATTTCATTATATATTATAATGTAATCATAATAGAAATAAAGAGCACAATATACATAATGCACTTGATTCATCACGAAACCATCCCTCCCATCCCTTGTCCATGGAAAAATGGTCTTTTATCAAACTGGTCCCTGGTGCCAACAAGGTTAGGGACCACTGCCTTAGGGAGTAGGAAGCAGAGGAAGATTTACACCTGGGTTATGGACATGGAAAAAGAAAAATGAAAGAAAAATGGAGGTGAGTAGCAGGGCAACAGCAAGAAACGTCGGATGGGGAACAAGGACTGAGATTTGGATCACGATAAGATTGCTCACTGAGCAGCGGAAAGTTCTCTGATGGGCAGATCCAAGGGGCAGTTCAGCTTGCAAGGGCTTCTAGGAACAGAAGTGGCCTAAAGACTGTTGTGCTGGCTCTCCACTTCTTTATATTTCAATTGTTGCCCTAGACCAGAGGGCAGCACATCTTTTCTTTCAGGGGCAGATAGTAAATACTGTAAACTTTGCATTGCAACAACTCTGCTGCCATTGTAGCAGGAAAGCAGCAAAGACAATAGATAAATGAAAGATGTGGCTGCGTTCCAATACCACTTTCTTTACAAAAACAGGCAGCAGGGCTGTAGGACGGAGTTTGCCAACCCCTGCCCTAGACAGGTAAGAAGTTTTTCATTGTTTTGCCTTCAGGTACACTGAAATTTTTTAAAAAAATTTTAATTGTTGTGGGTGCATAGTAGTGTATATATCTTCAGATAGACTTTTAATGGGCCTTATCCCAGGACTGGTTCCTGCCGGATAAATTATCTGAACTTCTTTCAGAGTACCAGGAATTAATGAGTCAGATTCTGCTGTAATTCCTACGGATGTCTCCGAATGAATGCATATGTAGCTGACTAACTATTAAAGAGGAATATGGAACAGGAATTTCCAGTTCCAACATTTGATTTAAGGTATTTCTGAAAATATATTAAACTAAAGGAAGGTTTTCCTTTCATGCCAGGAACATATTCTAGCCTGGTGAAATGATTAAGCTTTGAAATCAGACACATCCGAATTCACAACCTGTCACTTTCTAGCTCTTTGGTTTGCTGAGCCAATTTTCTCTCCTGTAAAATAGAGATAATACCACCTCATAGGTAATGACAACCATTATTATTACAAGGGATAACAAATATACTCTTTCTTACTTAAACTTTTTTCTGTCTTCTACTGTCCTCTTGAAAATGATTGGTTCTTAAAGTTTGTTCCCAAATTGCAGCCTTTTCATTCCCGAAATGCTCTTCAAGCAAAACCAAAATAGATCCCAGACAATTTATATATTCACTGAGACTCTGATTGCAAGCAACAGAAACTGAATTCAAACTTACAAAAGGGGGAAAAAAGAAAGATAAGAGTGACTTATTGGATACTAGAGTAGTTCTCAGAATTGAAGCTCAACAATTCAGCCTTAGGTAAACAGGAACTAGAGAAGCTCAGGGATCTTCAGGAATTAAGTGCCTCTCCCCCAACACCCTGTCCCCCTTCCATCTTTTCTCTGAATTAACTTTCCTATGTAGACAAGTATTTTCTATATCTCAAGGGAGGCACCTGTTGGGAATTCTGGGTCACATCATGACTTTATCACCTAGGAGCAAAGTAAATGTTTGCTTTTTCTTCCACTAGATCTAGACTTTAAAACCCAATGGAATGATCATATTTGGCCTGATTTGGCCCACTCCTCAAGCTAATCACCGTGGCTGGGGGAGGTAAGGTACTGTGATTAGCCTGGCTTGTGTCAAGTATCCCTGTAATAGGATTGGCTGCACCCTCTAGGACCGTGTGGTTGGAGGTGGGGGAAAAGCAATTATCCCCAAAGAAGGAGAGCAACGTCACCTAAAGAAGGGTGAAAAGGCATGCTGGGCAGACAGGTGTGTGCTGTATTCACAAGAGAAGTCTACTCTATCGACTACATTGACAATTATTTTTATAAGTTGCCTGCTATGATTGCAGTGCTAAGATCCTTAAACAAACATGGCCACTGACTTCTGCCACTGTTGGAGGTAGTGGAGGCAGTTGTCAGGCAAGAGGGCATGAATAGGGCATTTGGAATCAATTTAGTTTAAGATGTGGGAATACAGGTGTACACCACCACGCCCAGAGTTGTTGCAATGCAAAGTTTACAATATTTACTATCTGCCCATGAAAGAAAAGGTTTGCTGCCCTCAGGTCTAGAGCAACAATGGAAACATAAGGAAGTAGAGAGCCAGCACAACAGTTTTTAGGCCACCTCTGCTCCTAGAAGCCCTTCCAAGTTGAACTGCCCCTTGGATCTGCCCAACAGAGAACATTCCACTGCTCAGTGAGCAACCTTATTGTGGTCCAAATCACAGTCCTTCTTGTTCCCCACCCAACATTTCTTGCTGTTGCCCTGCTACTCACCTTCATTTTTCTTTCATTTTTCATATTAGGTAGGGATTCTACATGACAGTTCTTTCTTTCTTTCTTTCTCTCTCTCTCTTTCTTCTTTCTTTCTTTCTTTCTTTCTTTCTTTCTTTCTTTCTTTCTTTCTTTCTTTCTTTCTTTCTTTCTTTCTTTCTTTCTTTCTCTTTCTTTCTTTCCTTCCTCCCTCCCTCCCTCCTTCCTTCTCTCTCTCTCTCTCTCTTTCTCTCTCTCTCTCTTTCTTTCTTTCTTTCTTTCTTTTTTTTTGAGGTAGAGTTTCCCTCTCTCACCCAGGCTGGAGTGCAGTGGTGTGATCTCAGCTCACTGCAACTCCCGTCTCCCAGGCTCAAGAGATTGTCGTGCCTCAGCCTCCCGAGTAGCTGGGACTACAAGCGTGTGCCACCACACCCAGCTAATTTTTGTATTTTTAGTAGAGATAGGATTTCACTGTGTTGGCCAGGCTCGTCTTGAACTCCTGGCATCATTTGATCTGCCTGCCTCAACCTCCCAAAGTGCTGAGATTACAGGCATGAGCCACCTCACCTGGCCTTTTAAAAATTTTTTTGAGACAGGGTCTCACTCTGGTTGCCAAGGCTGGAGTGCAGTGGCACGATCTTGGCTCACTGTGGCCTCGATCTCCTGGGCTCAAGCAATCCTCCCACCTCAGCCTCCCAAAGTGCTGAGATTACAGGCATGCGCTACCATGCCCCACCTACCTAATAGTTTTCTAAATGAGCAGGTGTCCTGTAAAAGCTCTATTTTAGTGCCATAAAATGTGAGAAAACATTTTTTTAGCTGAATATCTTAAAAATGTAAAGCCTAGTTCAGAAGTGTCTCCCCTTTTTGAAGTCCTCTTTCGTATCGCTCAAGCCCTGCGTACTTCTCATCCTGGGTTCTCTCTGGGATCCTTGCCTTGTGTCGCTAACGAAAAGCCTTGCAATAATTTATTTTGCATTGCATATTATTTAAGAGATAATATGTGCTTTTTTTTTTTTTTTTGAAACGGAGTCTCGCTGTGTCACCCAGACTGAAGTGCAGTTGCATGATCTCGGCTCACTGCAACCTCCATCTCCCAGCTTCAAGCAATTCTCCTGCCTCAGCCTCCACTGGGATTACAGGTGTGTGCCACCACACCTGGCTAATTTTTGTATTTTTAGTAGAGACAGGGTTTCACCATGTTGGCCAGGCTGGTCTCAAACTCTTGACCTCAGGTGATCCACCCACTTCTGCCTCCCAAAGTGCTGAGTTTGCAGGTGTGAGCCACCATGCTCGGCCAGAGGTGATATATGTTAACTCAGATGACTGGAGATGTCAAGAAGTATCACAGTGAATGAAATTAACTTCTCTTTTAGTTATTATGTCTGGGACCATACCTGACACGGGATACAACCAGTACTAGCTTAGACGAAATGGAGAACTAGAGACTTGAATTCTGCAGAGTCTCTCCTCTGTTTCTCCTTTCTGCTGTTCTCTTAGTGTTTTGGCTTTCTCCCCAGGACTGGTGACAAGTCAAGCAACAGCTACCAGGACAGCTCCACCCAGCTTTGACACCAGAGAGGGACTGACCCTTGTTCTCCCTGGGGTCAAGTTTACAAATCCTGGGTAAGGGTTCTGGCCTGGTTCAAAGACTGTATCCAGTAGGGCAAGAGAGGCTCATGTCTGCCCTGGCTTGAATCAGGTGCCCAATCCTGCACCAATCACCAGGGGCCAAGGGGATGGGATCTGTCAGAAGAGAGTGGTCTGCTCTCTGTTCCCATTGGAACCTCACAATTGGAGTCAGGGAAATGTACATTTCCCAGAAGAAGGGGGGAAGCCTATTCTGGATGAAAAACAGCAGCAGGCCTCTTCGGAGTTTACCTGTCTCTGCACCTGTGATGTGAGCACAACCAGTAACCACATGAAAAACAGAAGGAAAAGGCAGGAAAAGGCAAGGTGGGGCTGGGAATAGAGATAGGTCTCCCAGAGGCGGTCTGGGACTTGAACTGGGCTTGGAAGGCAAGGACATCCCTACACGAGACAGCTGGGGAAGGAATTTTTGGAATGGGTTGGAGGTTGAAACAGCCTCAGTGGCCAAAACTCAGATCAGTCATCAGAGGCCATGTTGGTAGCATAAACTAAGAAATAGCCTGGTAGAAGCCAGGGGTTGGTGGTGGGGCTTGGGAGAAATGAAAGAAGCCATGGCTTTCCCCAAAATACATTTAAACTCCTCCCAAAGTTTGGGGTAGAAACTCCCCAGACTTGCATAGGTGAAATAAAAATAAGTATGCTGCCTACAAAGGCAACCGGATAGGAGTTTGTAACCTTTGAGCTAGATGGTCTCAAGAATTTTTTAGCAATTCTGGCTGGGTGCAGTGATTCACGCCTGTAATCCCAGCACTTTGGGAGGCCGAGGTGGACAGGTCACTTGATGTCAGGAGTTTGAGATCAGCCAGGCCAACGTGGCAAAAGCCCGTCTCTACTAAAAACATTAAAATTAGTGGGACATGGTGGTGGGTACCTGTAATCCCAGCTACTCAGGAGGCTGATGCATGAGAATTGTTTGAACCCGGGAGGTGGAGGTTGCGGTGAGCTGAGATCACGCCAGTGCACTCCAGCCTGAGTGACAGAGTGAGACTCCATCTCAAAAAAAAAGAATTTCTTAGCAATTCTGCTGTTGAATCTGTGACTGATTATAGGCAAACAAAGTGGGGAGCCTTTCCTGTCAGGAAAACCCTATTTAGGAAAGTGATTAAGACAGGATTGTGCCAAGTTGGGAAGGGGCAGTTTGCAGAAAATTCTTTACTTAATACTTCATAAAACTCGGAGACCCCCTCAGAGTGAGGTCATAAATGCTTTGTTTCTTCAACTTTATCACCTAGGGCTCAGAAAATTCAGTTGTGGAAATTTTGTCTGTGCTTATAATTTTTTATCCTTTGACTGGGTTCTCATTGAACTCAATCAGTGTGGAATCGGAGGCATGCAGGTGGGAAGATCTCTGATTTTGAGGCAGCAGAAGTGTAAGAGCTCTGGAGACAGGTGGGAGGGACCTATCCCAAGCCTGCGGGATAACTCTGACCAGGTGTTTGTTGGAGGTGGAGGAGTCAGGGGACGTGGGGTGAAGTGGAATCACTCTTTCAATAATTTATTCACTTAGTACACCTTTTTTTTTTTTTTTTTTTTTTTTTTTTTTGAGACAGAGTCTTGTTCTGTCACCCAGGCTGGAGTGCAGTGGTGCGATCTCAGCTCACTGCAGGCTCCGCCTCCCGTGTTCACGCCATTCTCCTGCCTCAGCCTCCCGAGTAGCTGGGACTACAGGCACGCACCACCACGCCAGGCTAATTTTTTTGTATTTTTAGTGGAGACGGGGTTTCACTGTGTTAGCCCAGGATGGTCTCGATCTCCTGACCTCGTTATTCACCTGCCCCGGCCTCCCAAAGTGCTGGGTTTACAGGCGTGAGCCACCATGCCCAGCCCATTTAGTACACATTTATTCAGCTTTGAGCCAGGCACTGTTCTAGGCACAGCGGGTGCAGGGATGAAAAAGAGAGACATGGTCTGTCTCTCCACAAATTTACATTCCAGGCCAGGCACAGTGACTCACACCTGTAATCCCAGCATTTTGGGAGGCCAAGGTGGAAAGATCGCTTGAGTCCAGGAGTTCAAGACCAGCTTGGGCAATATAGGGAGACTCCATCTCTAAAAAAAAATTTAAAAAAATTTAACCTGGCATGGTACGTGCCTGTAGTGCCAGCTACTCTGGAGGCTGAGGTGAGAGGATCGCTTGAGCCTGCACTGAACCGTGATCATGCTACTGCATTCCAACCTGGGAGACACAGAGACCCTGTCTCGAAAAAAAAAAAAAAAAGAATTTCATTCCAGGGGGAAATGTGCTTTAGTGCAGCAGTCCCCAATCTTTTTGGCACCAGAGACCAGGTTCATGGAAAACAATTTTTCCGCGGATGGTGGTAGTTGGGGAGGGGAGTTAGTTTCAGGACGATTCAAATGCATTACAGTTATTGTACACTTTATTTCTATTATTATTACATTGTAATATATAATGAAATAATTATCACCATAATGTAGAATCAGTGGGAGCCCTGAGCTTGTTTTCCTGCAACTAGGCAGTCTCATCTGGGGGTGATGGGAGACAGTGACAGATCATCAGATATTAGGTTCTCATAAGGAGCATACAACCTAGATCCTTGGCATAAACCGTTCCAATAGGATTCATGCTCCTATGAGAATTTAATGCTGCTGCTGATCTGACAGAAGGCGGGGCTCAGGCAGTAATGTGAATGATGGGGAGCGGCTGTAAATACAAATGAAACTTCGCTTGCTTACCTACTCACTATTCACCTCCTGCAGTGCAGCCTGATTCCACTAATGGTCCATGGCCTAGGGGTTGGGGACCCCTGCTTTAGTGAGAGAGATGGATGTAACTACAAGACCTGGTCTTGGAGGATCAGGGAAGGCTTCCTGGATGAAGTGATACCTGAACTAAATTCTCTGAGGGATGTATAGGAGTCAGCTAAGCAAATGGCAAGGACTGAGGAGTCAGTGGCCACAACTTTTCAGGTGGGAGTACAGATTAGGCAAACCAAGAATGTGCTTGGGGATCAGCAAAGCAAGGAATTTTTTCAAAAAGAATTTGATATTGAGAAACATATAAAAGTGTCCATCATGAGAAAAGCCAGAACTTTGTGGGACTTCTAGCCACATACTCTGCAGTGAAGCATCCTTTTTATTTTGAATTACATAGGAGGAGATACGGCATCATCACCTTTTCAGTGCTTGAAGCCAGTGAACAGCCTGAGGAGTCACCTTGGCTTCAGAGGTGGAAGGGATGTCTCTGGCCCCCCATTTTCTCTCCTCCATTCCCTCTGCAGTTTCTTCCCCTCCCGGCTTAGCCTGCCTCAGCATCTTTTCCTTTTAGGGTCATTTCCTAGAGTCCTTATTAAAATGTACTGCTCTTTTATTCCTTCCGTTGGCCACCTCTAATCCACAGTGTTAATTATCACATAGTATATCAATTACTCCCATAACTGTTAAACTAGGTAAACTTTAATAGGTGGCATGATTCCACTGTAATAGAGAAAAATTAATAACCACACCTTTTAAATACTCACAGTCATTCTTAATTTTGATTTCTTTTTTAGTAATCCTCATCTCAACAGTTGTAAAACAATAATAATAATGGCTAATAATCTTAGCTATTTTTCAATGTGTGAGGCTCTCTTTGAGGATCTTTATACTAACTCATGCCTCCCAACAACTCTGTGGATTAGCTTGTTATCTGCAAAGTGGATGAGGAAGGTCATCGATTTGCAGACGAGGAAATTGAGGCACACAAATTATGTAGCCTGTGGACCCAAGGTCACACAGCTGGTAATTAGTAGCAGCAAGATTTTAATCTATCAACCTAAATAACAGAGAGGGGCCCTCTAAAAGAAAATGATGTTTATTTGGGAATAGAGCACTGCAATGGGAAAACACCTGCCATTGTAAACTACGTGAGTATTCAGGGAGGTAAAGGAAGACAAAGGTTTCTAAAGAAAAAAAATGAGAAGGATTACAAAATTGTTTTGAAATAATTATCTTTAGCTACAAAGATCAATAACAAGGGTGATACTGGTCCAAGGTTGGACAGGTAGCTGCTGGACAGATGCTCTTGTAAAAACATGTTTTGTGCAAGGTTGTAATTTTTGCAGTCTTTTTGTTATCAGGTACACAAGTAGGAGATCCTTTCTTCGTAGACTTTGCCATGAGGAAAAAGATAACTTGTTAGGGTTTTCTTAATATTAGTGACTCCATTTTGATTTTGACAACTTTCACAAAATCAAACACTCTACTCCACAGCCCATCCTACCATCCACTCAAATTACCCAAACCCACCACCTAAGAGTAAACCCTATTTCTTCACTATTCCCTTTTTGGCTTTAGTTATTGCTGTTGTTGTTTGTTTTTTATCTGAGATAAAGTCTTGCTCTGTTGCCCAGGCTAACATGAACATGGCTCACTGCAGCCTCAACCTCCTAGGCTCAAGTGATCCTTCCACCTCAGCCTCCTAAGTAGCTGGGACTACAGGCACGTGCCACTATGCCCAGCTAATTTTTAAATTTTTTGTAGAGACAGGGTCTTGCCATATTGCTCAGGCTGGTCTTGAACTTCTGGGCTTACGCGATCTGCCTGTCTCAGCCTCCCCAAATGCTAGGGTTACAGGTGTGAGCCACCTGGCCTTATTCCTTTTTTGCACCAAAATGTTCTACACCTGAAATGTATCAACAATCCATTCACTACACTCCATCTTTCCACCTCCATCCCCACTGCTATAGAAGAAACCAACAGGAGGGCTCACCAAGAAATAAGTTCCGTGAGTGCAGGGACTTGGTTTTTTTGTCTCCATTGTCTCCCCAGGGCCTGGCTGACACACTGTAGATGTTCAATAAAAATGGACCAAATGAATGAGTTCCTAACTGAAATCAACAAGAATGCTTTGAGCACCTATTCTGTTTTACAGAGAAAATTGTTGACCTTCAACATATTTACTTGCAGGTTTTCTCTGTAAGTATTCCTGTACATACAAATTGGGATCATATGGTATCTCTTTATAGTTTGCTTTATTCTCAACATCTTTCCATGTTTTAAAAAAGTCTTTGAAAACATTTTTATAGCAGGATAATATTCTATTTTATGACATGTTTCTTAATCATTTCAAATTGTTAGACAATGCAGTTGTATTTGTTATCTACTGCTGTGTAACAAATTATCCCAAAACTCAATGGCTTAAAACACCAAGCATTTAGTATTACTATCTCAGTTTCTGCGGGCCAAGAATTTGGGAGTGGCTCTGGCTCAGGGTTTTTTAGTGCTCCAATTAAGCTATCAGCTGGGCTGTGGCTATGTCAATACTCAGGCAGAGGAAGACCCACTTCCAAGCTCACTCACTTGGCTATTGGCAGAATTCAGCTTCTTGCCAGCTGTTGGTTGGAGACATCAGTTCCTTATTCTATTTATCTATATCTATGCATATCTGTATCCCTCTATATAACTATAGATATAGATATTTAAATATATAGACCTATCTATAGATAGATCGATAGATATAGAGATACACACACACACACACACACACACACACAGTGAGAATGAGAGAGAGAGAAAGGTGACCCAAGATGGAATTCACGGTTATTTTGTAATCTAATATTAGAAGTGACCTCCCATTTTGCCTGCTGACTTTCATTCACTAGAAGTGAGTCGCCCTGGCACTCCTCTCTCTCCCCAGCCCAACACCCTGTGCCCTCACACTGCCAGGCCCCCTCCTGTGAGGGAGAACAGTGTCCAATAAACTCCTCCACCCACAGGCTTCCTGAGCTTTGACAACCTGGCCAGCACGCAGACCGCCATCCAGGCTATGAATAGCTTCCAGGTCAGCATGAAGAGGCTCCAGGTGCAGCTGAAGCGGTCCAAAGGTGCCAATCACCTGGACTGAACACCTGTGGGAGCGTCTCCCACTGGAGATCAGGACTCGAACAGGGCAGGATGCCGAACGGGCTCCATTTAAAAACCTGTACATGTATACCGGAATTTCAAACCAAATTAAATAAATAAACCTTTCTCTCTCTATTTATATATGAGAACTGTTGGATGACACCCTTGACATATCAGCCAATATCAATCAAGCTGAAGACTCCAGATACTGTCTGTGTGACTGTAACATTTCTTCAAGAAAAAGATAGCATCTATGGAGTTCAGAGTTCACATATTTGGGGGAAATATATATGACATAAAGAAGATGATGAAGAAAAATGAAAAAAAAAAAAAACCCACATGCACACACGGCAACTTTAAAACAAAATAACATGAGACCACACGTGAGGCTGAAGGGCTGGGAACTGGGAGGAGATGCTGCTTTTCTAGCCTACAAGCACCTGAACCAGGCCCAGTGCACAGGGGATAGCTGGGAGGCCACTGAGCATCTCTATCTCTTCTTCCTTCAGCTATTTAGGGACCAAAGGACCAGACTTTTTATTGCAGCTGTATGTGTAGCCCTGTGTCAAATGGAGGGGGAATGGAGGACAACCCCCTTCCTGCCTCATGGCTGTTCTTGACACAGCTTAGAGCGATTCAACAAAAAATAAACTAAAAAATTTAAAAAATAAAAGGAAAAACAACGTGTCACTGCTTTTAAAACAGCAAGATAATAGTGCTTTGGTAATTAGAGAGGCACTTTGATGACCCTCAACCAAGTTTATGACACTTCCCTAAGGTTTTCTGTATTCTATGTCTGGATGGAGCTGTTAAGATGAACAAATTGGTGGATATTTGGGGAAAGCAAATCTTAAAACTCATTAACCGCAAAGTGTGAGAAAATAAGGAGGGGGAAAAAAGGGTTTTACCAGGCAGGGTCATTGTTGTGAAAAGTCTGTAAATGCTTCTAACTCTTCCCCTTCTTAAAATCATAATAGTTGTACAGAATTTTAAAAAGGAAAAGTTTAAAAACCTATATAATAGAAGAAAAATAGAGAAAAGCAAAATAAATAGATAAAAATGAAAAAAAAAAAAAAAAAGATGTGAGTCGATAAGTGCAGCCCATATCCCAGGGGAGGAAAATACACAAAGGTATGAATACTAGGAGGTGCAGAGCCTTCGGGCCGTTTTAGTTTGCTTACCACATAGTTTTCCCCAATTGTTTCTATTGTTAACAGCGTTGTTATGAATATCTTACTACTTATTACCTGTATTACAAATTATTTTCTGTGATAGATTTTTTGACTAGGTGTGTAAGAACACTGATAGGGTTTGACTGTGTCCCCACCCAAATCTCATCTTGAATTGTAGCTCCCATAATTCCCATGTGTCATGGGAGGGACCCAGTGGGAGGTCATTGAATTATAGGGGTGGGGCTTTCCCATGTTGTTCTCGTGATAGTGAATAAGTCTCATGAGATCTGATGGTTTTTTAAAGGGGAGTTCTCCTGCACATGCTCTCTTGCCTGCCGCCAAGTAAGACGAGACTTTGCTCATTTGCCTTGTGCCACGACTGTGAGGCCTCCCCAGCCATGTGGAACTGTAAGTCCATTAAACCTCTTTCCTTTATAAATTACCCAGTCTTGGGTATGTCTTTATTAGCAGCATGAGAACAGGCTAATAAAAACACCTTAAAAGCTGCCAAAGCACACGCCGCTTTCTAGAAAGCTCTCCCATTATCAGCATATAAGAACACCAATCTCATGCTGGGCGAAGGGGCTCACACCTGTAATCCCGGAACTTTGGGAGGCTGAGACGGGTGGATTGCTTAAGTCCAGGAGTTCAAGACCGGCCTGGGCAACATGGCGAAATCTCATGTCTACAAAAAAAAATTTGCTGTAAAATTATTTGCTTATGTATTAGGTTTCCCCTTGTTTTAATTTGTCTTTGAGGTAAACCTTTTTCCCTGCTCACACGTTCATGAACCATTTGTATTTTTTCTTTTATGAGTTTTCTATTTTATGTCCTTTGCTCATTTTTCTATTGGGAATTTAGTGTTTTGCTTAGAATTTAGTGTTTTGCTTATCAATGTGTGTGTGCTTCAAATATAAAAAGATATGAACACATATGAAAAGGTAGGATCCTTCTGGCAAAAGCTTTATTGAAATATAATTTACATACCATACAATTTTCAAATTTAAAGTCTACAATTTACTGTTTTTGAGTATACTCGCAGATTTGTGCAACCATCCTCACAATTTTTCTTTAATTTTCTTATTATTTTTTTAGACGGATCTCATTCTGTTGCCCAGGCTGGAGTGCAGTGGTGCAATCTTGGCTTACTACAACCTCCGCCTCCCAGGCTCAAGCAATTCTCCTGAGTTAGCCTCTTAAGTAGCTGGGATTACAGGCACCTGCCACCACACCCGGCTAATCTGTATATTTTTTTAAATAGAGATGGGATATCACCATGTTGGCCAGGCTGGTCTCGAACTCCTGACCTCAAGTGATCTGCCTGCCTCGGCCTCCCAAAATGTTGGGATTACAGGTGTGAACCATTGTGCCCGGCCCTCACAATTTTAAAACATTTTCATCACCTCAAAGAGAAACCCTATACCTTTTAGCTATCACACCTCTGGCTCCCCCATCTCCTCCCTGAGCCCCCAGCAAAGAATAATCTGCCTCTGTCTCTACGGATTTGACTATTCTGGATATTTAATATAAATGAAATCATATATCTGTGGTCTTTTGTGTCTGACTCCTTTTACTTAGATAATGATTTCAAGGTTAATCCATGTTGTAGCATATATTACAGCTTCATTTGTTTTTATGGCCAAATGATATTCCATTGCATTGATATATCATATTTGTTTATCTATTCATTTGTTGATGGTCATTTGGGTTGTTTCCACTTTTTGGCTATAAGAAGAAAGCTGCAGCCAGGAGTGGTGGCTCACACCTGTAATCCCAGCACTTTGGGAGGCCTAGGTGGGTGGGTCACTTGAGGTCAGGAGTTCAAGACTAGCCTGACCAACATGGTGAAACCCCGTCTCTACTAAAAATACAAAAATTATCTGGGTGTGGTGGTGCATGCCTGTAATCCCAGCTACTTGGGAAGCTGAGGCAGGTGAATCACTTGAACCTGGGAGGTGGAGGCTGCAGTGAGCTGAGACCGTGCCATTGCACTCCAGCCTAGGCAACAAGAGTGAAACTCTGTCTCTAAATAAATAAATAAATAAATAAAAATAAAAGAAGAAAGCTGTTATAAATGTACAATTTTTGTATGGATATATATTTTCATTTATCTTGAGCATAAACCTAGGAGTGGAATTGCTGGATCAAATGGTAACTTTTATGTTTAGCTATTTGAAGAACTGCCAGACTGTTTTCCATAGTGGCTGTACCATTTTACATTCCCACCAGCAATGTGTTAAGGTTCTAGTTTCACCATATCCTTGACAACACTTGTTATGATCGACCTTTCTGATTCTGGCCATCCAGGTGGGTATGCAGTGGTCTCTCACTGTGGTTTGATTTGAATTTCCCTTATGACTAATGATGTTGAGCATCTTGGCGTATGCTTGTTGGCCATCTGTGTATCTTCTTTAGAGAAAAGTCTCTTAGGACCCTTTGAATAAATAGTTGTTTCTTTTTATAAGAGAGACTGGGGCCAGGTTTGAGGCTTGGCTTCCAGCTGTCTCACTTCTTAGTTTCTTAAACTATGAGCTTGTTTTTATGTCTTTTGAGTTGGGTAAATAACACCTATTTATAAGGTCATTGTGTGGCTGAAATGAGAAAACATGCAGGTAGCATTTAGCAGAGTGCCTGATACATAGTAACTATATCATAGATGAGAGTTGTTTTCATGATTTTTTAAAAGGTAATAACACAATAAGAACTATGTTTTCTAAGACCTGGCATTCACATGTAGGATTTAAAAAAACAAGTTTTCAGGAAGATTAATATGGCCATGTTATATTAAATGGACAGGGACACCAGTTTGGAAATGACCCAAGAGTTTAAGCAAAAAAATAAAGGAAATGAGAAAAGAATGTTCTCTGCCCTTCTTTCCTATCAGAGACAAGGGTTTCCTCCTGTCCTCAGCCTCAACAGCCCTAGAAAGGAGAGTGATCATGCTGCTTTTTCAAACTGATCAAGAATTTTTTAGTCATCTTTGTATATTAACTCACCTAATACCTGGGGAAATAGTGATGAATGTTTTGGACTTTTTGATTAACACATCACAATAATGTGAGGAATTTTAAATGTGTTCATTAACTGTGTTTCTGTGGAGGAAGATGGCACATAAGGCTTTCGTAATCTCAGGGTCATTTACATTACAATTAAAACAATTTTATACCATACCTGTGCATGCATTCATTTAGTACATACTTATGAAGCACCTACTATGTGCCAGGGGCACTGTTTTAGGCTCTGAGAATACAATGGTAAACACAGTCTTTGCACTAAAGAAGTTCTAAAAAGGTGAAACATTCAAAGTCCATTCATTCAACAAATATTGAGTACCAAGTGAATGCTGGACACTATTTTAGATCCGTGGGATGCATTGGTAAACAAAACAAGCAAAATTCCTTGTCCTCATAGGGCTTACATTTTAGTGGGAAGAGAGAGACAATAAATCATAAACATAACAAATAAGGAAACGATATAGTATGTTAGAGGGTTATAGCTGAGCGGGGGTAGGGAGTTGGAATTACAACTTTTAGATAAGTGATCAGGGCTGGCCCCATGAAGGCATGGAAGGAGGTAAGGGAGTGAGCTATGCGGCTGAGGGAGAATGCACTAGGCAGACGGAACAGCCAGTGCAGAGGCCCTGAGGCAGGAGCATTCCTGGCAGAAATAAGGACTGCAAGGAGCACAATTAGCAAAGGAAAAAGTAGGAGGAGATGAAGGTAGAGGGGGAGTGGAAAGGGAATAGATCAAAGATCCCATAGGGTGTTGTCCAGTGAAGAGGCCACCGTTCACATCTGCAACAATTAAGTGCGGAATATATTTCTTGCTAAGCGGAGGACAGCAGTACTTGTAAGAAACAGTGTCTCTGAACAAAGGAATCTGTGACTCTTATATAGTGTTTTGGGAAGCATGGGGTTTGGAGGTTGGGGAACTCTTAGAAGCTGGACTGTTTAGAGATGAGTTGACCTTTAGCTGCGAAAGAAGGACTACTAGAGTGTGGCTGTTGCTGATTGGCTAATTTTCAGAAGTAAGTCACTGATCAGGAGATTGTTATTGATTGATTAAAACAGATTCTGGTTGTTTCTGGTCACTATGACCAAAGAACAATCAGTATCTTTTTGATGTTCAACTTGGAATGAAGAAGCTTGCCACTGTCTTGCAAGGCCACTGGACAAGTCTTTATCTTTTACTTTGAGGGAAATGAGGAGTTAATAGGGGATTTTTAAGCAGTGGAGTGATGGGATTTGACTTATATTTTCAGAGGATCTGAAATCTTGGCTGCTGTGTATCAGAGTGGAAGAAGGGAGACAAGTCACTGCAGTCACCCTGATGAGAGATGTATTAGGTTGTTCTTGCATTCCTGTAAAGAAATACCTCAGACTAGGTAATTTATACAAATAGAGGTTTAATTGGCTCACAGTTCTGCAGGCTGTATAGGAAGCATAAGGCTGGCATCTACTTCTGGGGAGGCCTCAGGAAGCTTCCAATCATGGTGGAAGGCAGCGTGTGAGCAGGCACTTTATAAGGCCAAATCAGGAGCAAGAGGGAGAGGGGGAGGCGCCACACACTTTTAAACCACTGGATCCCAAGAGAACTCACTCCCTATCTCGAGGACAGCATCCAGGGCATGATGCTCAACCATTCATGAGAAAGGTACCCCTATTATCCAATTATCTCCCACCAGACTGCACCTCCAACACTGGGGATTACATTTCAACATGAGATTTGGGCAGAACATCCAAATCTTTTCAGGAGATGTGACTTGACCATGGTGGTAGTAGTGTGGGCAATGAGGAGTGTTTTTTCCCTTTTTTTTTTTTTTTTCTTGAAATAGAGTCTTGCTCTGTCACTCAGACTGGAGTGCAGTGATGCAATCTCAGCTCACTGCAGCAATCTCAGCTCACTGCAGCCTCCACTTCCCGGGTTCAAGTGATTCTCCCACCTCAGCTTCCCGAGTAGCTGCGACTACCAGCATGCACCACCATGCCCAGATAATTTTTGTATTTTTTTTAGAGACGGGGTTTCACCATGTTGGCCAGGCTGATCTCAAACTTCTGAGCTCAAGCAGTCCACCCTCCTCAGCCTCCCAAAATGCTTGGATTACAGACGTAAGCCACTGAGCCTAGCCTGTTTCCATTTCAGATATATGTACTTATAGCCAACAAATAAACAAGATAATCCAGTTAGGCTAAGGGTATTGGAGTAAACATAATCATATTTACTTTTACATCGAATAATACAGCTGGATGACAGGATAGAGAGTAACTGGGTGGGGCTACTTAAGAAGAAGGGATCAGGGAAGTCCCTTGTTGAAGGGGCAAGACCTCAGTGATGAAAAGGAGCCAGTGAGGATCTTAAGGCTGGTGCATGTGTGAGGAGCAATGCATAGGCCAGTGGGTCTAGAGGGTGGTGAGGTCAGGGTTGAGGAAGAGCCACAAGCCGGATGGGAGAGGGAAGCTGAAGGCAGATCCTTCTAGGCCTCAGTGCATAGAATGGATTGAGAAGAGTGGAGCAAGAAAAGAATCAGGAAGGTGGAAGTGGAGACAATATTCTACTAGACACTGTCCTCATGGGAATTTTACGAGGCCTCGTTGAAGTGATGAAGTAAAATCTAACTGTGAAGTCTTCATGGGGCCAGGGATTCTGTTTCGTTGTTTGCTGAATTATGATGCCTAGATAAATAGTGATATAAACTAACTGGCAGCTGTGGTGTACAGACTCAAAATAAAGACACTCAATTACCTGTCTCAGACTTTTAATGCAAAGACTAGGTTAGCTGCAGTGTTTTTTCCAAGACTAAATTATGATCTTGGCCTCCCTCTTTCACCAAGACATCAGAAAAATGGTTAACATTTACTGGGGGCTTCCTGAAATAGACACAGAAGGCACAGAGAACACAGGTTGGTTGTCAAGGCAGGATGACCTAGGATCCAACTGCAGAGGGGATGTGGACTGGGTTCCATTTCTCCTAGAGTTCTGGCTCCCCAGGGTAAGCAGAGTGATTCATTCACCTTTGCAGCCCTGGGGCTCCTAGTACAATGCCTGCAGAACCGTAGGAGCTGATACTACCTTTTAGTGGAATTTGAATTAAGTACATAGTTTAGATACACAGTACTGAAGTGATAAACTCAGAAAAGTAGTCATCTTCACATCTTTTGGTTCACTGTTCACAATTGGAAGGATTAGTCATCCTTCTCCCAATTCTATTACTTGTGTTTTTATATTTCCTGCCCTTGAACCTTTGAACACATCATTTCACTCCTAAATCCCCACTATGGGTAAGCATAGAGAAAGGGACAAATTAAACTCAGGCCAATTCTTCCTTTTTTTTTTTTTTTTGCAAATAACACTTTTTAAATGTTTGATGGAGATTGAAGAAATTCATGCTATATAAAGATCTTAGGATAACTTTTTTTTTTTTTTTTTTTTTTTTGAGATGGAGTCTTGCTCTGTCGCCCAGGCTGGAGTGCAATGGCGCGATCTTGGCTCACTGCAACCTTCGCCTCCCGGATTCAAGCGATTCTCCTGCCTCAGCCTCCTGAGTAGTTGGGATTACAGGTGCCCATCACGACGTCCGGCTAATTTTTGTATTTTTAGTAGAGACGGGGTTTTGCCATGTTGGTCAGGCTGGTCTTGAACTCCTGACCTCTGGTGATCCACCCGCCTCGACCTCCCAAAGTGCTGGGATAACTTTTTTTTTTTTTTTTTAAGGGCTTTACATGTATACATTATCCCAAACGACCCTGAGAAGCAGACATTTGAGCAAGATCACAAGCCAGTAAGAAGGGGAGCTGGAATTCAAGTCAGGTTGTCTGATGACAGTGGCATTGCTACTTACTCCTCTTTTCACAATTTGGGGCTTTCATTTGTCCTTTCTTTCATACTTGTCCCAGAAATGTTTAAATACTCTGAGAAACAGTGGGAACTCTATAAATAAAAGATCTCTCTGTATTTTTACATAATCAAAGCTAGAGAGTTTAATGTGGCACAAGCCACTTGGTTAGTGGAAGCAGAGGGCACGCCATCCCCAGCTCCAGTTGCAGTGAGTGGTGTTGGATTACCCACCTCTGGGATGGTCACTGCTGAGCGAAGCTGGACCCGGGACTGCAGTCAGAGAAAGCGAAGGAGCTTGGCTGCACAGAGGCAAGAACGGGCCACGGATTCTTGCAGCCAAAATGTCATCTGGTTGGGAAAAGCCGCTTGGCAATTTGCAGCTACTAGAGGGGCGGGGGTGGGTGGAAAATGCAGCATCTTAAGTTCAAGATTCAGGGTGAAGGCTGGCTAGACTTAGCAGGGGTCTGCATCTTTAGATGAAATGTGAAAAACACCCAAGCTCAGGGACCAAATGACAGGGAGCGCTGTGCATGCAGCGACGGTAACAGGGACCCAAGGAAAGAAAACACGAGGCGCTGAAGGCGCTCCAAGAGGTCCCCGCCATTCAAACTCTCCTCGTGGCCCGGGCGCGTCGTCCTAGGGGGCGGCTTCTGTCCTTGGTTTCCCCTTCTTAAAAATCCAGGCGCACGCAGGCTGAGCTCGGGCGGCTGAGACACCTTCACGTGGCGGGGGAAGGGGTGACAAAGAGAGGGAGGCCCGAGAGATTCCGCTTCGCACAGGCCCGGGTCAGCACAGGGAAAAACGCCCGCCTAGACCCGAACGGCGGGCCCGGGCCCGGCCCTGGAAGACCTAGAGCCAAGAAGAGCGGGATCCGGAGCTGCGCCGCGGCCTCATAGGAGCGCGGGGCGGAGCCGGGGGCGGGGCGGGGCCGCGGCGGGCGGGCGCGCGGGCGGCGCGGAGGGAGGGTGTCGCGCCGAGGGAAGCGGCCCGCGGCGGAGGGAGGGGAGGCCGAGTCCTGGAAGCGGAGCTCCGCGCTGGGACTGGTTCCTTCGCAGCCATTTTCTGTCCAACCAAACAGCCGATTGGAGACGGGAGCCAACCAGGGCTGCATTGGAGGTTTGTGTCTCGCTTCGGCCAATGATCGCTCCTAAACCGACTCCACTTTAGCTCGAATGAAATGTCCGTCTCCTCCCGGCGCCGTCCCCGCCGCCAACGCCGCCGCGGCCGGGGGCACTCGCCTCCCGCCCTCCCGCGCGGGCCGGGGCCGGGGCCCGCGCCTGCGAGGCCGCTCCCGCAGCGGGCCGGGCCGGGGAGCGGGCGCGGGGCCGCGGCGCGGCTCTTTGTGCGCCGGGCTGAGGAGCGGCGGGACGCGGGCCAGGCCGCCTCCCGCTCGCCGCCGTTGAGCTCCGGGCCTGAGGCCGAGGAGGGGCCGCGGGGCTGCGTCGGGGCCCCGCTCTCGACGGCTTCCCGGGCCGGCTCCATTTTGTGCGGGGAGCCGGCGGAGGGGCGGGAGACGCGGCGCGGGCCCTGGCCCCGTAGCCCCGGCCGCGGCGCGGGCCCCCGGGGGCGCCCCCCTCCCGCCCGCGGGGCTGTGGCGGGGCCCGGCGCTTTGTCTCCCCGCACATCCCGAGGGCCGCGCGGCGGGCAGGAGGCAGGCGTTGGGCGCGGGGGCCAGGGCGGCCGGGCGAGTCAGGGGATGCGCTCTGGGGGCGGCCTCCCGGCACTCGCAGGGCTGACAGGTCGCTCGGACCGGGCCGTGGGGCTGGGGCCACCCAGGCACCTGCGTGGGGAGGAAGGCATGGCTTTGGCTTCCCCGCAGTTTGGTTTGCGCGTAAAGAATGCAGCCATCTGGCGGCTTGCGGTCCCAGGACTTGCCCCGAAGGTGGGAAGGAAGCCCTTTGGATTGGACTAAGGTTTTAATCATTAGTGGTGGGAGGCGGGAGGATATGCAGGGCCTTAAGGAACGGTAGTCTTAGAGAACAAAGAATTACAGAGCACCCACAAATCATAATCTCTCTCAAAGCACTCTAACAGGATAATTTAAACAAGGTTAGGTAGCCTGCGACCTTTAAAAAAAAATGGCATCCCACTAACCCGCATGGACCCCATAGTTCCGTGGTTCGTGCCACAAATCACTGGGGTGGTTTCATCTCTCTTAGTATGGAAACTCATCAGCAACATAAAGTGATGAAAGCAAACGGATCAATATCAGTGGCACTAATCTGTGGGGGGTTTTATTTGTAAAGTATTGAAAGTTTAACAAAAATTCCTTAAAAGGCAAATTATTCCTTCCCTGCGCTGCTCTTGTATCTTAATTTAAGGATTACTGTATATTGATGCAAAACTCTGGTTGTTGATGCCAAAGAATGGAGGGTGGAGGAAGGGACTACTGCTTTTCTTGGATACAAATTTGCATTTCTTCAAACATTAAACAGATGTATGCATTCCCTTGAGCTTTTACATATATCAACCTGCCCTTAAGAAAATATATACCATATGAGGTGGCAGTGTTTTTCTTTAATGTACTGAATCTAAATATATACTGAATCAACTATTTGGGTGAGTGAGTGTGGTGTGACTCCCCTGTCCATACCCTCCTCCCCCATTCCAAGCAAAATACATAAATATAGCTCCCATATTTTAAGTGTTCTGAGGGCTTATTTTTTCAAAGACACCCTTTAAAAAAATAACATTTCTCGTTACAAGGAAGGACTTTTCTGAGCAGTTTTGGGGTTAGAGGATACTATTAATATTTGAAAATAAATTATAAGTTACTTTTAATATTATAGCAAATGTCAAGCAGTCTTTGCTACCTGGACCCTTTTAGTGGCATTAAAAACATTCAATTCAGTGGCTACAATTTTTTCTGCTATTTGCTAGATTTCATGATTGGATGCGTATCAGTATATCTTCTCCCTTTAAAATTAACACTGAAAGGATGTGTTTTTGTTTTGGCATCCTACCCCTCACCCATTTAATTGTTTCCTTTGAAAAAGAGAAGGGAACAAATGAGAAATGAAACTTGTAACACTGCAATTGATACTAATTTGTTCAGCTATTTATGCCTTACAGTGAGACTGAAGTGCTATTTCGATGCAATTTTAGTCAAAAATGGTGGTGCTTCAAAATTATAAATAAGGGTCTTGATTGTGTTGCTTTTTTGATATCCTCTCAGTGCAGAATGTATCTTCATTACAGTATAACTGAGATTCTTAATTGGAAAGCATTATATTCTCAGATAATTTTTTCCTCCTCTTGAGTGATATAATGCCTAAATGTTACTCTGAAACATTTAAGAAAACCGCCACCAAAAAATTAAGTTGATAAGGGGTGTATTTGCGTCTTGAGTGTTAATGTTTTAAGTGATGTAGATGTATAATTTTTGGTGTCTTGCATAGTATATAATTTGGTCCCTGTTTGTTGTATTGTAATGAATGTTTATGATGAATATGGCTAAATTCAGGGTTATGTTGGAAAATCCATTTTCTCCTTTCCCCATGAAATTAACTTGTTTGTAAGTTCTCCAAAATAAATCTTTCAAGTCAACAAACATTTATTGGATGATGCCTTTTTATACTATTTTATACCATGCACTCCATGGATTATGAATTGTAGTCAAAATTGTACATGCCCTCTTTAATTTTATGAGCTAAAAAGCCTGTAAGTGATACATGTGATATATTTTTACTACTGATAGATGTTAGGTCCTAATAGATGTTTATCTTTTAGGTTGAAATCACAAAGATTAGACACCTTTTTAGACAGGTGTTCTTCAGCACCACTGACAACACGGTTCTGACAGTATTTCATGACAGTAAGTATGTTTTACCATTTTGGTTGTTAATTAGATTTGAATAGTAATTGGCTGGAAATAAAATTATAACTGATTTATACTGGAGGTGCCTGATAGAATGAATGCATTTCAAGTCTAGTCAGATAGTACCTCTGCTCATTCCTGTTGCTTCCTTATTTTCAGCTTCTTGCATATATTATTTCCCATGGGTCCCTAAGTCCTGTTGAGGCTACAGGGTAACCTGTCCCGGCTGTAAAGGGGCTGTCTGTTTAGCCAGTTAATTGAATACTTAGGGGACAGTTATGCCCAGAATGGAAAATGCTAACTCTTAAGTGCAGTAGATGTGGGAAGAAGAGAGGTGTGATGGGCCTGGGTACTTGGGAATGTCACAGAGGGATCCTGCAGACCTTGAACTGAGCCTTGAAATAGAGGGTGGGAGTGGATTGGTGAAGGGTATCACCAAAAGCAAAAGCCTGGTGGCAGGATGGGCAACTTAAGTTTAGGGGATCAGGAGTAGAGGTGCATGGTCCAGGGTAGATCTCAAAGGATAATGTAGGAAAGAGAAAGCACTTGTCCCCTCTGGATATTTAATTCTGGATGTGCTACTCTATCTCTAACCTGGGGCGGGCGTGTTACAGCTTTGGGCCAGCTATGGTTGCTTCACTCCTAAAATGAAAGAAATGCACTCAGTGATCCCTAAATAAAGCACATTCTAGCACAAAGATTTTTATTAACCATGAAGATAGAGAAAAGTAGGAAACAAGTTTGATTAGGTTAAATGTGCGATCTGCTCATGTGAAGTCACAAAAATGAGATTTGGATTTGACACAGGAGGCCTTTAGGAACCTTTGAGAATAGGTTCAAGAGTATAGAAGTGGTGTTGTGGTGAAATTAGCCTTACAACAATATGTTAAGATGGGCTGGGGTAGTAATCCAGTGGAAACAGGAAAGGGAAAGCATATCTAGGAGACGTTTTTAGAGAGGTAATAGATGAGGTAGAGCTTGAAGGAGATGGAATAACCTAAGATGATGCTGGTATATTTAGCTGGGCAGTGTGAAAGACTGGTATTCTTCTTAGCAGAATTACAGTAGTGGAAAGGGAAATCTCCCTCCTTGCCTCCTTGCAGGGGATGGGGGAAGGTGAGTTTCATTTCCCAATATCTTAAATTTGCAGTGATGGGATATTAGACATGCTGTACAGGCATGGGTTGCTTGAGTTGCAAGCAGGATATTGGTTGTAGATTTGGAATGTATGAGCATAGAAGTGATACTTAGTGAGTTCATTAAAATAAGGGAAGAAAGAGAAGGATAACCTTGGGTGATGTTAACAATTAAGGGGTGGGGAGGAAAGAATATTGCTTTGGAAATCAGAGCAGGAGAGAATTCTAAGCATAAATATATGTGGCCAGCAGTAGCCAGCACTACAAAGAACAAAGTCAAGTAGGATGAGGACAAGATCACTGGCAGCTTTGAAGAGTGGTTTCATTCTGGGTTGGGGTTAAAAAGTACACATTCAGGAGTTTAAATAGAAATGAAGAGGTTTCTTAACTGTCAGGGCAAGAATGGTAGCTAGGCAAGGGTATGGGGCAGAATTAAGATTTTATATTTGTACTTCTGTGTGCTTAATGAGGGAGACTAAGCATGTTTAAGGAAGAGTGAAGGAGCTGGTAAGGAGGGTTGAAGATACATTAGAGAAGAGGAATCTTTGTATTATTTCTTATCCTCAGAGAGATAAAAGGAATGTAACCCAGAAAACAGGTAAAGGGTAAATTAAGAGAGAGAGGAATCTCTGCCTGGAAGAATAATGAGAACCGTATTTGAGGGGGCAGTATTAAGATTACATTTGTCGAGTTCTGACTATGTATCTTACACTTTGCTAAGTACTTTTTAAAACAATAGCTTCCTCATAGTAACATCACTTTAAAAATGGGGAAGCTGAAAACACAAAGAGAACTCATAAACGGGGAGCCAAGCTTCAAACCCACGAAATCGGTCCTAAGAGCCAGTGCTCCTCACCGTTGTCCAGGGTGCGCTTCTTTACCATCTCACAAACACCATCCTGGGTTGAGAAGCTAATTTCAGTGTTTTCAACGTATAATTGGTAGCCTTAGAATGTAAAGGGGACAAATTAAAGAAATAGGTGTAAGAACTACATGAAAAACTAGGCAGGAATGCTGTAGAGAGTAGTTGGCATCTGAGGCCCTGGATTTCAGTGCCATTTACTGTGTCACCTCAGCCAAATCATTAGCCTCATGTTCCTCAGTTTTCTCACCTGCATCACAGGCTTGTGAACATTGCATGAGGTATTTAGAAAGTGTTCAATAAATGTAAACATTAAAGAGGGCAGTATTTGTTTGTGGAACAAATTATTAGCATAGTTTAAGTACGGCTACATCAAAAAAAAGAATAAAGATTTATTAGCTTAGCCCGCTACCTGTTTGTTTCACATCATATTTTCAAAAATAATTCTGTCAATTCAACTAAATAATTAGAATAGTCATTAAAATGAATTTATTGGGATTTAACCACTCTTTGTCCATATTTATCGTTCCCTTGGGTCTAACGATTCATCATTGTCCCCTTGTCATTATCCTACATGCTGTGCTCTTCCAGCCTCATTACCTGGGTGAAATCCAACACTTTCTCTTTTGTATTCTCATATTAGGCCTTTCAAGTGTCACACTGGACATATTGGCACTACTGTAAATTCACAGTCATTAGCTTCAGCTAGGCTCTATGCTGTCCAGCACTCCCCTCCCTTTCCTCTCCCATTCTCTGTGGTGACAACTGTCTGTCTCTCCAGGTGCAAGAATCCTAGCATTATCCTTGGTCTTCCTGTAGCTCTATCAGTCGTTAACCAAGTCACCTACTAAAAAGCTGTCTAGTTGTTCTGCTTCTCTTGATCTCTAGCGCTCTCGCCCGGACCTGATGCTAAAATGATCATTATCTTGCCTGAAGTCATGCCCTGACTGCAGCATTATAGTCCTCACTGGTCTTCTGTGCCTATTTGTGCTCCCTTCCAGGTCGGTTTCTGTACTGAACTGTAGCCAGAGGGAACCTGTTTTTTTTTTTTTTAAATATGGTTTGTGCTCTTCTGCTTAAAACTCTTCTTTGATTTCCTCTTGTCCACAGGACACTGCTTGATCTAGCCCCTCCTTAGCTCCTTCCAATCCACCAGTACTGTATTTCTTGGTTTTCTCTGCCTGGAACATTCGTTTCCCACCTTTCTTTTTGTCTGACTGATTTCTATTCACCTTTCAGTCTCATTTTCAATGTCATTTCCTAAGCTAGCCTTTCTTGACTCCTCAGACTAGTGAGGCCCCTTTTGGAGTAAACTCACATAGCACATAACAAAACATCTTTGTTTTTCTTCGTACTTGGCACTAGCAATTACTTAATTATTTGTAATTATTTTAATAGCTATATATACCACTTACTGAGTATGCCTATTGTACTATGCTGTCTTTACATGGATTAGCTCCTAACCTGTACAGGAGCCCTGGGAGGTTAAGTCTTGTTCTCATCCAGCTTGTTCAAGGTCTCATGGTAAGGGGCAGGGAATTCAAATTAGGTGATTCGATTCCAGAGCCTGTGTCCTGGAAGGACTAATAGGCTCTGTTCTCTACCCCTTCACCCTGCCTCCCAGGTTATGTAACATTTGTCCTGCAAGCTGAGGACAGAGACCTTGTCTGTTGTTGACAGCTATGTGACCAGCACATAGCATGGACCTGGTAAATACTAAGCGCTCACTCAGTAAATATTTGTTGGCTGGCTTACTGAAAATCTACAGTCTGTTTTATAAATTTTTATAGGATGTTTTAGACCTAGAAAAAACCTTTGGGATGCATCTAGCAAGTTTTTTCCCATCCTTCTTATATATAGGCGAATGGCTGGCATATTCTAGGCATCAAAGATTAGGCTGACTTATTGAGTGAAAGGTACTAAGTGCCATAGAGCTTTAAAGAACAGAACATTTGTTTTTGAATTGCAGAAAGGATAAATCAGATTCAAGGAGGATAGAGAACACTGGGATTAAAGTCTGGGGCAGGATTTTAATGGTAGAAGGATAGAGGAAAGGAAGACAGAAGGTGTGAAATGATAGAAAGCTAAAACTTGTGGAACCGAAGACACATACAGTTAAGCAGATGATGTGCGGCTTCTCTTCAAAGGAGGGAGGATGAGATCGAATGTCTGTGGGGTACACTACGTGCCAAACACTGTCTTTAGCAGCTTTCTAGTCTTTATTTAATTCTGACAACTCTAGGAAATACTTGTATCTTCACTTTTAGAAGACTGAGGTTTAGAGAGGCTAATGCTGTTAGTCCAAATGATAATCTTGTTGCTAATTCCAGTGCATGACAAGATAATATGATTTAAACTTTTTCCCTTTAATACTTTTGTTTGTGTTATATTTCTAAATTAATTCATCTCCCAGATCCACTTGGTTATTTGAACAGTGTCTTGCTCATAGCCATTTTTAAAAGATTTACGGTATCATGTAAACACTCATTCAGGAAAGAATTTCTGTTATTCTTCCCAACCCACTGCCTGGCTTCCCCACCCCAATCAAAGTTTTGTTTCCAATTGTAGGTTCTGAAACAACCACTTTGGTCCTGTCTCCTGCACCTTGATCTTCCTTAGGTCATTGTAAAAGCTAGTCAACTCGCAGCTATCATAATTGACCATTCTTTTATGGCTGTAAAAAAAATCCATCATCATGTCTATTAAAGGATACTCTCATAGTATGTTAGCATTTTAGAATCAAAATAGCATTTGATTTTTGGGCAATGTTTCACATTCATTTGTGTTAGTTTAAGATGGGGAGGGTGGTATTATTTACATTTTATATGGAAATACATTTAATTTACAGGGATGTTTATTTTCAGGGGATCAGTAGGAGAGTCAGAATCAGGTCACTGACTTTGTTTTTTACTTCTTAGAGGCTACTAAAAAGTATCAAATAGGTACCCTGTGTTCACAGATTATTAAAGGTCTGTGAATTCTATTTTCTACCCCCTTACAACAACTATATAAATTATAGAAATGTGTCTTTATCTACAGTTATATTAGGCATCACAGTCAACAGATGTATGAAAGAAACGCCCTGTTATTGAAGACCTGAAAACTAGCCCGGTATTTTAATATTAAATAAAAATCCAACAGAGATGGAGAAGACATGTGTTATACAAGGACTGAAATTTTGCAGTTAATAACGTGAAGTTTATACTGGGTCCTGGGCCTTAATGAATGGTCAAATTTCTCTTTTTTGTTCAGCCTGAAAGTATATATGAATTACACTTGATTTTTGCTATACTTTTTGTTCACATAATGCATTTAAAATTTTTTCACTCACAGATATCCTATTTTGAGTAGTAGTAGTTGCAAAATAGAAAGCCTTCTAGGATCTGCCACGTTGGTGAAATTGAATGGAGCCAGTTCAGGGCTTATGATTTACTTTTTTTCCAGACTTTCCCTCTTGGAATTCTCTTAGCTCTCAGCAAAATTAATTAAGCAGGCTTTTTTTTTAAAATAGGAATTTTAACTCTTATTCTTGTCTGTGCAGGTAATTTTCCTATCTTTATACATAGATCTTCCTGACCCCTCCTTTTTTTTGAGACAGGGTCTCACTCTGCCATTGAGGCTGGAGTGCAGTGGTGTGATCACGGCTCACTGCAGCCTCAACCTCCTAGGCCCAAGTGATCTCACCTCAACCTCTCAAGTAGCTAGGACTACAAGCACATGCCACAACGCCTGGCTAATTTTTTAATTTTTATTTTTTTAGAGACAGGGTCTCACTGTGATGCCCAGGCTAATCTTGAACTTGTGGGCCCCAGTGATCCTCCCACCTCAGCTTCCCAAAGTGCTGGGATTACAGGCATGAGCCACACCTGGCCCTGACTTGGCACAGGGAGAGAAAATTAACCTTTGACTAGAATCAAGAGTTTATGGGCTCATTCAAAACATGGGTGTACTTTTGGCTTGCCTGGGTACAGAATTGTGCAGGGAATCCACATGCTTCTTATACCAAGTAACAGTTTGAACGGAGATGTTGTCTATTTTGGAACTTCTTTTCTTTTTTTTTTTTGAGATGGAGTCTCGCTCTGTCGCCCAGGCTGGAATGCAGTGGCCGGATCTCAGCTCACTGCAAGCTCCGCCTCCCAGGTTCATGCCATTCTCCTGCCTCAGCCTCCTGAGTAGGTGGAACGACAGGTGCCCGCCACCTCGCCCGGCTAGTTTTTTGTATTTTTTTTTTTTAGTAGAGACGGGGTTTCACCGTGTTAGCCAGGATGGTCTTGATCTCCTGACCTCGTGATCCGCCTGTCTCGGCCTCCCAAAGTGCTGGGATTACAGGCTTGAGCCACCGCGCCCAGCCTATTTTGGAACTTCTATGAGAAAGCAAAGAAAGTTTGCAGCAGGAGCAAAAGGAAAATCAGGGTTTAGCAGGAGAACTGGAAGTGATGGATACAGGTAGATTCCAGTTGATGACGTAAGCTGATTTTTTTTTTTTTTTTAAGAGACAGGTTCTCACTACATTGACCAGGCTGGTCTGGAACTCTGGAGCTCAAGCAGTCTTCCTGCCTCAGCTCCTGAGTAGCTGGGGCTACAGGCGTGTGTCCAGCTTTATTAAGCTGATCATCATTCCAGGGATAAATTAGGTTATAAGTCAGGGTTGCCTGTGGTACTATATTTGAAGATTATGCACTTGAAAAGAAAGAGGCATATGGTTTAGATTCATTTCCTTGTCATTATTGGCCTTATGCTTATCATTTAGGGAAGATGGATAGGAAAATCTTGAATCGTGGACAAATTGTGGGAAAGTTTCCAAATCAAGAAATACAGGCTGGTTGTGGTGACTGATGCCTGTAATCTCAGCATTTTGGGAGGCCGAGGTAGGTGGATTGCTTGAACCCAGGAGTTCCCGACCAGCCTGGGCAACATAGCGAAACCCCGTCTCTACTAAAAATACAAAAAAATTGGCTAGGCGTGGTGGTGCATGCCTGTAGTCTAACTACTCTGGAGGCTGAGGTGGGAGGATTGCTTCAGCCTGGGAGGTTGAGGCTGCAATGAGCTGTGATCATGCCACTGCACTCCAGCCTGGGCAACAGAGTAAGACCCCATCTCAAAAAAATAATTAATTTTTTAGAAAAGAAATATAAATTCTCTTTTAGTAAGCTTAAGGCTATGAAAAGTATAATTGACCCATCATCCTGTGACAGTTTATAAGTGTTGAATCTGTTACGTTTGTTAGTACTTTGAAAAGTATTAAAAAACTGTTTTTCTCCTCATAGATGGATGGTGACAGTTCTACAACAGATGCTTCTCAACTAGGAATCTCTGCAGACTATATTGGAGGAAGTCATTATGTTATACAGCCTCATGATGGTAAGCAAGCCACAGTTAGAACCAAATGCACAAGATGAAGCAAGTTAGAAAGTGGACATTTCATTAATGTGGTGTTCTAGGTTACTTTTGTCTTTATAGGAAAATTTACAGTCTTGTGTTACAGTTCAATGAGAAAGTCTAAAAAGGCATACCATGCTATTTCTATTAGAAATAGTCTTCAAAAGAATGAGTCCTTGAAAAGATTTTTACTATAAAAATACACCTTGTCTAAAACCTGTACAGTTTCTTTTGAAATTTGTTAGTGACTTCCTGTTTAAATGTTAAATATGAGAAATTTATAATCAATTGATAGGGTAACTAAAATAATTATTTAGAGGGTGAGTTAAATTTCTAGCTATTGTATTTCTTGCACTTATGATTTATTTTTGGTTTTCATTCAATATTAACTTTGAACTATGTCAGGTATCGGAATGGTAGTGTTGGCTCAGTGTGGTGCTCATGCCTATAATCCCAGCAGTTTGGGACGGCAAGGTGGGCAGATCACTTGAGCTCAGGAGTTCGAGACCACCCTGGGCAACATGGTGAAGCCCCACCTCTACAAAAAATTTAAAAAATTAGCTGGGCTTGGTGGCATGTACCTGTGGTCCCAGCTACTTAGGGGGCTGGGGGCTGAAGTGGGAGGATCACTTGAACCTGGGAGGTAAAAGCTTCAGTGAGCCGTGTTTGCACCACTGCACACTCCAGCCTGGGTGACAAAGTGAGACCCTGTCTCAAAAAAACAAAACCAAAAAAAAAAAAAAAAAAATACACGACAATGTTATGTTGGCCTATCAGAAATAATTTACTTTTGTGGCATTTTGATTTGTAAGAAAAATATTTTTTTTTGAGATAGAGTCTTGCTCTGTCGCCCAGGCTAGAGTGCAGTGGTGCAGTCTTGGCTCACTGCAGCCTCCACCTCCTGGATTCAAGCGATTCTCCTGCCTCAGTCTGCCCATTAGCTGAGATTACAAGGGCTCACCACTATGCCCAGCTAATTTTTTTTATTTTTAGTAGAGACAGGGTTTTGCGATGTTGGTCAGGCTGGTCTCGAACTCGTGACCTCAGGTGATCTGCCTGCTTCAGTCTCCCAAAGTGCTGGGATTATAGTCATGAGCCACCATGCCTGACCTGATCTATAAAATTTTAAAAAATTGAGATATATTTTTAGAAGAAATTTGCCAGAGGGATTAAATTCATCCTGAAACAGATATTCAAATAAATTAATTCTGATAACATCATTTTAAACACACAAAAACATAAATTGAATCAACTTAGGTGCCTTGCCTACTTACTTAGTACATATGAAGAGTGGGCAGTTTACTTACAGGATACTGCATTTAGTCATAAAAGGATGTTATTGGTACTGCGCAAGCTTCAGTTATAGCTAAATTTATATAATTCACAAAGTCACTTGTATGAACAGTTGGATCACTGCTATAGCTTTGTTCAAAAACTAATTACATTAGTAATCCAACTGGATCAGTAATATTCAAGTCCAATTTTTCTGTTCTTTATAGAATTTTATATAAACTTTATATAGACAACTTTGTATCAACTTTAAAAAAGTTTTATATAGACTTTTACATAAATGAGTTTATATAAACTTGGGTTTGGAGAAACATACAACCTCTTAATCTAGTAATATTGAAATAGCCATAGGTTACAGTCTGTAAGTTTTATAGCTAAGTCATGCAATAAATATTTATGAGTACCTACTCTGTGGAAGGTACTATACCAAGCTGTAGGAAACACAAAGCTGATTCGTGACATCAAGTAGCAAAAATCTAATAGAGACATGAGGAATAATAAAAATTCTAAAACTGTGTAAGAGAAAAGGCGTAGAGAAACACTTATATTTTATGAAAAGATCATTTTTGAAGGTGCTATGGAGATGTTATTTGAGATTTTTGGAGAATGGGCAAGTAGGATTTTAGCGGGTATATTTGAGGATAAAAAGCATTCTAGGCAGTGAGTCTGAAATTAATAAAGAAGTTCAGTTCTGGCTCTGTAAAAATTATGAAGAGACTTGCTATCCTAATCCCTAAATAAGGGTTAAGAGATGAACCAGAATGATTTTATTCAGTGGATCTTTTTGGTAGTTTTTTCTATCTTGAAATAGAAATAATAAGAAGCTTTAAACCTAAATATTTTTATTTCTTTAGATACTGAGGACAGCATGAATGATCATGAGGACACAAATGGTTCAAAAGAAAGTTTCAGAGAACAAGATATATATCTTCCAATAGCAAATGTGGCTAGGATAATGAAAAATGCCATACCTCAAACAGGAAAGGTAATGTAAAGGAGAAGTTTAACTAGGTTTTTACAAGGGAAACACGAAACTACATAAATTCATAGGTCGTGGGTACAGTTAACTGTTGATTTCAATCATTCAGGCTTTCGGGAAATCAAATATTTCTTTCATGTCTACATACACAGTTACTGAACCGTATCCCATTTTCAATTCTGTCATGTCCCTAAATGTTCTCCCCTCTCCCACTTTTTGGAGGCAGATAAAATAGAATTTAGACTGCTTTTTTTTTTTTTTTAAAAAAAAAGACAGAGTTTCACTCTTGTTCCTCAGGCTGAAGTGCAATGGTAGAATCTCAGCTCACCGCAACCTCCGCCTCCCAGGTTCAAGCAATTCTCTTGCCTCAGCCTCCCGAGTAGCTGGGATTACACGCATGCACCACCATGCCCAGCTAATTTTGTGTTTTTACTGGAAATGGGGTTTCTCCATGTGGGTCAGGCTGGTCTTGAACTCTTGACCTCAGGTAATCTGCCTGCCTCGGCCTTCCAAAGTGCTGGGATTATAGACATGAGCCACTGTGCCTGGCCCGACTGTTTTAAAAAATAGGTACGTTGTCAGAACTATCAGGTTTGGGTGTATGAAGCTGTAACTTCTTTTTTTTTTTTTTTTTGAGACAGAGTTTCACTCTTGTTGCCCAGGCTGGAGTGCAATGGCGCAATCTCGGCTCATCGCAACCTCCGCCTCCCAGGTTCAAGCGATTCTCCTGCCTCAGCCTCCCCTAGTAGCTGGGATTACAGGCATGTGCCACCATGCCTGGCTAATTTTGTGTTTTTAGTAGAGACGGGGTTTCTCCATGTTGGTCAGGCTGGTCTCGAACTCCCGACCTCAGGTGATCCACACACCTCAGCCTCCCAAAGTGCTGGGATTACAGGCGTGAGCCACTACCCAGCCTGAAGCTGTAACTTCTATAATGTTGCAGCAAATTTAGGTCTTACTGGTCTGATACAGGTGTAATAAGAATTTTCCAAAGCAAATTCTGGTATTTGGAAACAGCTATTTTTACATCATTATAGATACTAAGATACATTTAAACTGATACTTTTTTTTTTAAGTAGTTTTGTCTTCTTAGAACTTTTAAAAACTCATTGTCATTGTTCATCACTTGGTCTGAATTAAAATTCACATGTTTTATATCATTTTCCATTGGTAATTTTTCTGTCATTTTATAATTTAAAAAGACTTATGGCAGTAATAAAGCTTGCAAATAAATATACTATTAAAATATATCCCTAAGCCTAGAACTTTCAGTTTGAGAATTTTGTCCTTATGTTTTAAGGGAAAAAAAGCACAAATGCTGATTATTGCTTACATAGGCTATGGCTGCCACTGGTCAGTACCGTAGTCACAAGCCATGTGCTCAGAAGTACCTGAAATGTGGCTGGTCTGAAGGGAGATGTGCTGCAAATTTGAAACACCAGATTTTGAAGACTTAGTATGAAGAAAAGAATTAAAATTTCTCATTTAAAAATTGATTCTGTGTTTAAATGGTAATAATTTTGATATATTGGGTTGAATATATTAAAATTAATTTTACTTTTTTTTGATATGGCTACTAGAGAATCTAAACTTCATATGTGGCTCACATTATATTATCTTGCTTGACTGCATTTGTGCAGTTCTTGCTTACTTTCTCCAGTATGTAAAATAGGCATGGTGGTGAAAGACAGTGTGTTTCAGCGGGGATTTTGAGTGGTATTGCTGTTACAGGTGGCTTTGCAGTTGCTTGATTAATCCATTGGAGTTTCATTTTTAGACCCCCAGACCCTTAAGGGAAAAATTGTTTTTATAATGAAATGGCAGATGTGTGCTTCTTTAGGCAGGCTTTTTAGTAAACTCAAAACCTGTATCTGACACTGTGTATCCCAAATGATAAAAAAGTCAAAGTCACCATATGTTATTATTTCTCTTTTCCAAGCCTTTTGTGAATTCACTTCTCTGCTAGGGCAGAGAAGTGGTACCTAAGTCACCCACAAAATATGCATGGTGGAATTGATTTTCCAGGGGTACTGGGTTAGTAAGAGTTTTCATCCTCTGTGGGGTGGTAGGAACATCCAGTGATTGCTGTTTTATATCTTTTTAAAAATTTTTAACTTTTTTTTTTGAGACAGAGTCTCACTCTTTTTGCCTAGGCTGGAGTGCAGTGGCTCAATCTCAGCTCACTGCAACGTTTGCCTCCTGGGTTCAAGCAATTCTTCTGCCTCAGCCTCCTGAGTAACAGCAATTACAGGCACCTGCCACCATGCCTGGGTAATTTTTTGTACTTTTAGTAGAGATGGGGTTTCACCATGTTGGCCAGGCTGGTCTCGAACTCCTGACCTCAGGTGATCCGCCCACCTCAGCCTCCCAAAGTTCTGGGATTACAGGCATGAGTCACCGTGCCTGGTGCTCTTTTATATCTAAATTAGACTTGTTTTCTGTAAATAGTTGTCAAGGCTTCTTTCAGTTGTATTTTAGTTTTTATTCTGACTCTGAGGTGTGGACTTTTGATAACACACATTGTGTTAATGTTACAACATATATTTACAAGATTAAATAGTCATCAGGTGAAGAGGTGTTCTTCTGAATAGGCTTTTATTTTTGTAGGTTGTTAGGAAGGTGATGGTTATAGTTTCTGTAATTTACCTATGATTTTCTCTTCAGATTGCAAAAGATGCCAAAGAATGTGTTCAAGAGTGTGTGAGTGAGTTCATCAGCTTTATAACATCTGAGGCAAGCGAAAGGTGCCATCAAGAGAAACGGAAAACAATCAATGGAGAAGATATTCTCTTTGCTATGTCTACCTTAGGCTTTGACAGTTATGTGGAACCTCTGAAATTATACCTTCAGAAATTCAGAGAGGTAAATAAAATGTCTCCCATTGTGCTTTTTTTTTTCCTTCTTCTTCTTTTTTTATTTTTTTGAGATGGAGTATCGCTCTGTTGCCCAGGCTGGAGTGCAGTGGCAAGATTTCGGCTCACTGCAACCTCTGCCTCCTGGGTTCAAGCAACTCTCCTGTCTCAGCCTCCCGAGTAGCTGGGACTAGAGGCGTGCGCCACCATGCCCGGCTAAGTTTTGTATTTTTAGTAGAGACGGGGTTTCACCATGTTGGCCAGGCTGGTCTCAAACTCCTGACCTCAGGTAATCTACCTGCCTAGGCCTCCCAAAGTGCTGGGATTACAGGTGTGAGCCACCATTCCCGGCCCCCTTTGTGCTTTTAAGAAAATAAGAGACGTTATTTACTTCAACTTTTTAAATGTATTATTTGTTTAAAAAATTCATTTTGTAGTAAATTATGTAACATTTCTCAGAATTATTTAATTGCTTATATCAGCAGTCCCCAACCTTTTTGGCACCAGGGACCTGTTTTGTGGAAAGCAATTTTTCCATGGACTGGGGTCAGGGGAGGGGTGCGAGGGGCAGATGGCTTCAGGATGAAACTGTTCCAACTCAGATCATCAGGCATTAGTTAGATTCTCATAAGGAATGCATAGCCTACATCCCTTGCATGCGCAGTTCACAATAGGGTTCGAGCGCCTATGAGAATCTAACATGGCCACTGATCTGACCGGAGGAGGACCTCGGATGGTAATGCTGGATTACCAGACCCTCACCTCCTGCTGTGTGGCCGGGTTCTTAATAGGCCATGGACCCTCATCAGTCTGCAGCCTGGGGTTGGGATCACTGACTTATATTACAGTACTTAAATAGTAAGTCCTTTCTTTTTCCCTTTGTTTATTACTAACTATAGCATAGTTATATAATGATTTAAGGCACAGACTTTGGATTCAGACTGCCAGGAGGCTGAATCCCAGCTCTGCCACATGCAAATTCTGTGGCCTTGGACAGATTATTTAATTACTTTAGGCCTTGGTTTCCTCTTCTGTAAAATGAGGCTAATGAGTACCTATATCATAGAATTATTGATGGGACTAAATAAATAATATTCAGTGCTCATTAGTGTTACTTCTTGCTGCTATTGTTAATTTAAAAGAAGTAGCATTAAAAGTAGTAAGGTTGGAGTCTTACAGATAATAAAAAGAGGAAGGTATAATCATGTCTTTCTTATTATTGATTGAATTCTTCTATTCTTCTTAGGTTTATCTTTGCTTGTAGGAATGGATTTTGTGAAAAGGAATTGAGTTTAGCATATTTATTTCCACATGCCAACTTAGGTGTCAGATTCACATTACTTTCAAAATATATTCTTAATATCTTTAGTGTTTGAATCCCATCAAATTAGTGATATTTGCATGAAATGATTGAAGTAGGAAAAGAATGTGTAAATTCCTGACAGTATTTTTACAAATCTTCAGTATCATAGGAACCTAGAGGTATTTGGCCAAACTAATTTAGGAATTTTTAACTCTCAACTTGCTGCAGTACTGCTCAGTTGACTGAGAAGCATATATATACTTAAGTGATCACTTGGATCATTTGTAGATTTATAAGCTCAATATTGGTGGTATTTTGCAGATTTCTTCATCTGTAAGTAGAGTTCTCTTACCCCTTTGATATGGTGTGGAATTAGAATAATTTATTTTTATCTGTACTTTGTTTTCTAGGTCATTACTCTGTCTTGTTAATGATTACAGCTTATATTAAAAGCCTTTTGAAAGCATTCTTCGTATGTAATTAACCAGACATGTTAATAAATACTCTGCTTAGAGTTTGTAATAATAGAAGCTCCTAATTTTAGGCAGTAAGTAAGCATTCGTGTTTGGAAGACAATTTCATTTGAGTATCAGTGACTTTTTTTTTTCCTTCCTCAGGCTATGAAAGGAGAAAAGGGAATTGGTGGAGCAGTCACAGCTACAGATGGACTAAGTGAAGAGCTTACAGAGGAGGCATTTAGTAAGCATTCTTATAATACAAGTCATGTAGATTGTTAGCAGTGATTCATACTAAGTGTTTAATGGTATTTTTGGAATGTCAGCACTGAGTAGTTTGACAAAGCACTATTTTAAATAGATCTTATCCGTTCATGCCCTTTTATTTGAAGTCAGTGAGTGATAAGTGTAGAAAAGTTTAATTCTGTAGACATTATAACCTTTCACTGATAGTTCTGACTGAGTTCCGTAGCCCCTAGTTTATGGTGAAGATTCATATGAGATAGGAATATTAAGGAATTGTAGTTTGTAATATAAAATCTTATGATTTAAATAAATTTGAACTGAGGTTTTTTTTTGTTTTTTTAATTGAGTATCGTGTTGTCATATTGGTGAAATAAAAGGGCTATGGTGAGTCAATTTCTCATTATATGTATTTCTCATATGTAAACTGTATGCTGCTCAGTTACATGTTGCTCCCAGCCAAACATCATGGTGTAGTGTAATCATGAATCAGAAACTGCGTCTAGTCTGTCTACAGATTTGTACACATGGGCAGTTAGCTAAGGTACATGTTAGAGATGGGAAAATTGAAAAACGCAATATAAAATAATGTGGTTTTTAGGGAACATTTTTTAAAATGGAAAATTGGAGGATTTATTATTTTGTCCAAGACTACATCATTGATATGGGGCAGAATTGTAACGAGACATTAATGGTACAACCTTAAGATTCAGCCCAAGAAAGTAGATACAGTTCTTTTCCCTCTTTAACTAATTTTTTTCCTTTTAGCTAACCAGTTACCAGCTGGCTTAATAACCACAGATGGTCAACAACAAAATGTTATGGTTTACACAACATCATATCAACAGGTACAGTTCTTTATATTTTAAACGCTTAAAAAATTTGCTTGTATTGGCAGGGCCCTGTGGCTCACACCTGTAATCCCAGTACCTTGGGAGGCTGAGGCGGGTGGATCACCTGAGGTCAGGAGTTCGAGACCAGCCTGGCCAACATGGTGAAACCCTGTCTCTACTAAAAATACAAAAATTAGCCAGGTGTTGTGGCAGGTACCTGTAATCCCCGCTACTCGGAGGCTGAAGCGGGAGAATCGCTTGAACCCCGGAGGTGGAGGTTGCAGTGAGCTGAAATCACACCACTGCACTCCAGCCTGGGCAATAGAGTGAGACTCTGTCTTTTGATTATACCTATTGATATAGTTAATTTCAACACATTATGAAGGACCTGATAAAGAAGGTTATTAAAATTGTGTTTTCTCAATATAGATAACTATATATAGTGTTCTCTTAATAGTTAAAAATAAGCATATGTTCATATTTCCATAGGAGATTTCTAGAAAGATACACAAGAAATGGGAAGGAGACTTACTTGTTACTGTCTTTTTATTCACTGAATTTTTATAATATGGATATTGTACTTTAATCTCCTTTTCTTTAATTCTGTCCAATTTAAATTTTCTAATCTTAGATTTCTGGTGTTCAGCAAATTCAGTTTTCATGATCTGAAGAAATGATGGAATGGAAAGTGTAGAGAAATGAGAGTCTGTATGATTCTGGAACAGAGACATCAGAAGGAAAGACTGGTGAAAAGATGTATCTTTGTATATTAATAGCTGTAATGTAGCTTCCTGATGCTTGACTAATTGAGGTGTTAATTCTGACTTGAGAATCTTTTTCATGAATGATTTTAAAGAAAAATTTGGATTTTAAAGGTATTAAAATATTTTTGTTTTGTACGAGAGTTTGTTGCTCTGTATGACTCCTGTATGCATTGTATATTGCAATTTATTACTGTCAGAGATTTGTAGACAGTTTCTTATTTTCATATTGAATCATGTTACTTTTGTAATTCAAGTAAGCAGCTGGGTTAATTCATGATGTTTGCCCTTTTAATAAAATATAAGGGTAGAGTTCATTTTGAATGCAAGTTGCCTTTATTACAAATTTGAGTTTGTCTTGGTTATACCTTGCATGATAACCTAGCTAGATTTCTAGCATTTGCTGTATTTATTAAAATTATTTTTTTTGTAAAACATTAATAGTTTAAGCAGCATCATTTTTTTGAAAAATGTAATTGAATAAGTGCGAATGCAGAAGCAAATATTGTCTGCCCTGTTAAACTTAGTGCCCGTTAACAGTGTTTACACTGTTCATCGTGCCTGTTAATGTAGTTTTAGTTATTGGAGCTTTTTTAAGACTAGATTTGGTTTTGAGTTACATTTTTAAGAATGTTGGAATACATTTAAGTTTAATGTAGTCCTAGTGCTCTTGAAATGGTGCCCTTTTCATTTGGTACATGATTTTGTTTCAAATCATATCTTCAAGTACTATAGTATCCTCTTACAGAAGAGGAATTTTATAGTCTGATGGTAAATGTCTTCATTTTACCTTTTTAATTGAAACGTCAAGTTTCCTGTTATACTATGGAAACCAAGAAACATCAGACATTACGTGTATAGACCTTTTACATGGGTGAGTGAATGAAATGGAGAACAGAGTTGAGTGCTGTGAACGGTGTGAAGTAGAAGCTGCCAACTTCTAGCGTGTTGTCTTCATCTTTGCAATAAACTAAACTTAGATAATGTAACTTTGTATAATTTAGTAGTATGTACTTGGATTGTTTCTTTTTGAAAAGTGAGGATTTGTATTTTCTCATCTATTCTTTTTGGTGTTAATTAACTTGAGGTTTTTTTTAAGTTTTAATATCAAAAATTGCTATTGTATAGTTTGCCTAAAAGGAAGTTGGAGTGAATATCATCTTTGAAGGACACTCAAATTTATAAGGTCGGAGCAATTTCCCAGATATAGGCTGAATAGAAACATTTACTTTGCCAGAAGGACCGTTAGGAGTATATTTGGGCTAATCAGAGGTTAATAATGCCCTCATCTCCTACTGTCCAAAATTTAAAAAGCAATCTTCATTATAGTAAATTCAAATAGGAAAAAATGGGGGAGTAGTTAAGCAAAATCAACAATCATCCTACTATGTTGAAAGAACCAATGTTAATATTTTGATAAATATCATTTGTCCGTTTACTTTGCTAAATATGTATATTTTTATAAAAGTGGGCTCATATTGTGCATACCGTTTTGTAACCTGCTTTTTTCACTTAACAATATATTGGGAACATCTTTTCCAGGTCATGCATAGTCTTCTGCATCATTTTTATTGGTTTATTATTCTGTTGTATGACTCAATCATAATTTATTTAATCTTCTATTGGATATTTTGACTATTTACATCTTTTCACAGTTATAAACAGCACTTCACTGAATCTCATGTACATCCATGACTATTTTCTTAAATTCTTAGAATTGCTGGGTTACCAAATATGCAAACTTTTAAGGCTTTTGATACTTCGTTATGAGTGTGTTTTTGAGATATTTTCTACTTGATCCAAGCAGTATGTCACTATATAACTGGTAAAAGCACTTGGTCTTTGATTAACAGATACTGTCTCTAAAATTAATTTACAGATTAATATATGTTCAAGTAGACAATGAAGATAAAAAAGGAATTTGAGGCTAGGCACGGGGTTGCTCATGCCTATAATCCCAGCACTTTGGGAGGCTGCGGCAGGCGGATCACTTTCAGGTCAGGAGTTTGAGACCAGCCTGGCCAACATGGAGAACCCCCTGTCTCTACAAAAAATACAAAAATTAGCAGGTTGTGGTGGTGCACACCTGTAGTCCCAGCTACTCTGGTGGCTGAGGCATTATCCCTTGAACCTGGGAGGTGGAGTCTGAAGTGAGCCGAGATTGTGCCACTGCACTCCAGCCTGGGTGATACAGTGAGACTCTTGTCTCAAAAAAAAAAAAAACCCAGGAATTTGAGTAAATTTTAAATTAGTATATACTACAACAAATTTCCAAACTTCGTAATTTGCTAGTACTGCTAACTAAAACTTTACACCAGGTAAAATCAGGTCACCTTTGTTTGTATTGACTTCATTGTTGGACTTCATACTCTGATGGGAAAGAAAATGGACATTCTGAATGTGTCAGGTGTATGATATCCTAATTTATGCTTGTCAGAGCTGGGGTCTGTGTCTTCCTTGGCCCATGTTGCATTTAACTGAATGTCATGTTTTCTCCTCTGAAACTTATGTATGCAAGCTCCCATGTTAACCTATTATAAAAATGTTTTTATAATTTTGTAAACATTGCTTTCTTGAGTATCTCAGAGAGAAATGAGTTTCCGTGAGTGAGTTCCAGGTAGAAGAAGGGGACTTCGGTAGTTTCTGTCTTAGGTAGCTTCTATTTATCCATCCTCACTACCTCACTCTAATAGAGATGCTTTAAAATCCTCGAGTCCAGTGAGGATTGTTTTTTAAATGCTGCCTTCCTAATGTCACATACTTTAGTATGACAGTGTTTGAAGCTATTTGTATTTTTTCCCCTCCTACACTGTATTACGTGTGCAATGTTTTCCTTTCTTCAAAAACATGCCTTATTGTCTGTTTTCTGGGTTGCCTTAGTGAGTTAAAGGAATACCAATTAACTTTAATAATTCTAAGTGAATATAGTAATGAAGGCCTAATTAAAAGGACTTCTACAGCAGTAGAAATTAGGCATGAAAAGTGGAAAGAATAGTTTCTCCCATTTGCTAAGAATGAAATCTTGCAATGCAAGAGTTTTAAAAAATATTTTCTCTGAAGGAAAATTGTTAACAATCTAAACAAGATGATGTTTGTTGCTTTATATGATAAAATATAGTTTAAATCATTCAAATAAGTGATAATTAGGCAGCTTCTTAGAGGGCTTTAAAAGAAAAGTGATACTGGGTAAAATCTATTTTACTAGTCTATTTTAAATGTACTTTTTGGTTTCCCTGAATTAGCTGATAAATTAATTTACATAAGTTATTAATTTGTATTTATTGACCTTAAACTCCTATATGCTTGTGAGTAAAAAATGGAACTCTAACTTTGTTTTTTAAGGAACTATACTACATTGCCTGAAAAATATTCAGTTTTAATTTATGTTTTCTTTTAGAGCTAGAAATGTTACTTTACCAAGTTTAGCTCTATCTTGATTGGGAAGCTCCAGTCACCCCTGATCTCGTCTTGGCTCCTTATGCCAAGTTCTTTGCCTAAAATACATAGGCTTCCCTCTGCCTAGCTAAGTCCCACTCATTCTTCGGGTCTCAACTTCATCAGAAAAGGTCCTCACACATTTGTAAAACCTTTGTACTAATCACCAGATATAGAAAACAGCACCACCCAAAACTGAGATGTGTAATACAGCCTTTTATACTGGCTGCTGTACTGCCCCTTAGAAACTTGTTTCAAGATGACTGCTTTTTGTACCTGATTTTAAGGATTTGTGAAACCATAAGGCGTAATCTCTTCAAATCTTGGGCCACAGATGGCACTGGCATGGATTCATTTCTCTGGCTTCTGGCCATTGCCTTTAAAGAGAGGCAATTGCCTAATAGTAAAGTTACAGTTTTCCCTGATCCTACTCCAGAGACTGTTTTCTTTTTCCACTGCATATTAAAGGGATACCTGTGCAAGGCAATGTATTGTAAGAACTCCTTTACCAAAATTAATTTGAGCAAGTGTGTCAGAATAAAGTCATTAAAATATGTGCTGGCACTTTTTTTTTTGAGACGGAGTCTCACTTTGTTGCCCAGGCTGGAGTGCAGTGGTGTGATCTCAGCTCACCGCAACCTCCGCCTCTGGGGTTCAAGCAATTCTTCTGCCTCAGTCTCCCGAATAGCTGGGACTACAGGCACACGCTGCTAAGCCCGGCTAATTTTTTGTATTTTAGTAGAGACGGGGTTTCACTGTATTGCCCAGGCTGGTTGCCAGCTCCTGAGCTCAGGCAATCCACCCACCTTGACCTCCCTAAGTGCTGAGACTACAGGTGTGAGCCACTGCGCCCGGCCACTGGCACTGTCTCAAAGGCCATGTACTAGTTTTAGGAGAGCAATTTATGTTAATCGGTAATTCTTTTTTCTTCCACAAAAATATACTGAGATTATACAATTCTGATCCATGGCATAAAATTTTGCCTCTTTTTTTTTTTTTTTTTTTTTTTTTTTTTTTTGAGGCGGAGTCTCGCTCTGTCGCCCGGACTGGAGTGCAGTGGCCAGATCTCAGCTCACTGCAAGCTCTGCCTCCCGGGTTTACGCCATTCTCCTGCCTCAGCCTCCTGAGTAGCTGGGACTACAGGCGCCCGCCACCTCGCCCGGCTAGTTTTTGTATTTTTAGTAGAGACGGGGTTTCACCGTGTTAGCCAGGATGGTCTCGATCTCCTGACCTCGTGATCCGCCCGTCTCGGCCTCCCAAAGTGCTGGGATTACAGGCTTGAGCCACCGTGCCCGGCCAAAATTTTGCCTCTTTAAGGTATAATTTAGATCTTCCTTGATTATCCTTTAAAAGCAAGCAGTAACAGGTTTGTGACATACTTTTGCAACTGTTTTCCAGGGCTCAATTTCAGAGTACATCTGAATGAAAGATATTTCTGAACTTTGAACACTAGGCAGTTGTTGAAAACAAGTTACTGGGCAAGGACAAGTCATAACAGAAAGTGCCTTTCAGTCAGGACAGGTATGCCAAGGAGGCTCATTCATGCATATATAATCCCCCAATATTAGTTTTACAAGAAACCAGATCCGAATTCTTCTTTCAGATCAAAGCAATCGTTAATCAAAGAACACAATGTTTGGGACATTTAAGGAAATGGCAGAGCTGTTCCTTACTTTGGAGGAAGAGTCTATCTTTAAAAAATGGTTTCTTTCTGCACATTCCCAACCTTGCAAGTAGTAGTCTCCACATTGTAAAAGTGCTATCTTATTACAGAACTGTACAGACAGAACCAGACATCTTGCAATTCTGTATAGACTACTACAAAGTACCATGTATTCTACTCACATAAAGGGCAAACTGTTAATCTAGACTAGTTCCAAGAGTAAGACAGCCTAGATACCCTAACAACTCCCACTTAAAAACCCCCAAATGCTTTATAACAAAATAATGTGAACTATCAGCAAATTAATTGAATAATGCATTTTTAAAGTGTATCATGAAAGCAAGGAATTTGCAGAACTCCAAAAATGAAGCAAAAATAACCTGTGAGGTAAGCTAGCACCAAAGCCTGCTTTTGCTCCAAGAGTTCTTTTGGACTCTAGTGTTCATGACCTAGCAGGAGAGGGGGGCCTGGACATAAAGCTGAATGCTTACCTAGGTAGAAGCCTTATTACAGCCACCATGGAGAAATAGGTAGCAAGGAGGCTTGCCTGCCTCAATTTTGGTGCTGGATGAAGGGGTATAAATTACCCATAACCTCAAATTCATAACGACAGGCTGTTCCTCAGCTGAAATGTCAGTTGATAATTGAAAAGTCGTCTCAGGTTGGTTGCTTCTGGATGTCTGGCAGAGCAAAGTTCTCTCAAAGATCTCAATTTCAGTCCATGCTTCAAATTATTTGGCAAGGAATAGAAGTTTAAGATATCACAAACTCCACATGGCCAACATGGCAAAACCCCATCTCTACTAAAAATAGAAAAATTAGACAAGCATGGTGGCATGTGCCTGTAATCCCAGCTGCTCAGGGGGCTGAGGCAGGAGAATTGCTTGAACCTGGGAGGTAGAGGTTGCAGTGAGCCAAGATTGCACCACTGCACTCCAGCCTGGGCAACAGAGACTATAAACTCAAGGGAGGATGGCACCATGAGTAAAAAAATATACAACAGACAACAGAAGCATCCACAAAGACTCAATATTGGTATTAACATAGGAAAAAATTAATGACATTTAGAGAAATAGAAGCATGGAAAAAGGAACAAAAGATTGCACAGAAACAAGGAGATTTGTAAACCAAATAGAACTTGTAAGAAAAAAATACAATAATTGAAAACTAAAAACAATGGGGGAAAAAGAAAATTTGAAGACAAGGCAAGAAGGCAGGAGTGGATACAAAAATCTGTGACAGATAATTTATGACAAAAACCTAGAAATAAATATAATGATATTTGTGATCACAATAAGTATAAATGGACTAGACTATGCAGTTAAAAAGGCAGGTTTTCTTTGGCTTTATCTTTTAGTTATGTCTCCTATAAACTTGAACTAAAAGGCCAAAGAAAAATCTAAGACATACCAGACAAAGACTAACCAAAACATCGTTATCGTAAGTACTGACAACAAAGAAGATGCAGGCAACATGCAGTCATAGAGACAGAACCACTAAACAATTTTAAAAGGCTCACTTTACTAGGGAAATAGAACAATTCTAAATTAGTATGCACTTAGTAATAAAGCCAATGAAAAAGCAAGTACAACTTTAAGAGAAATTATAAGATCCATTACAATGAAATCTTAGATTCCAGTAAATAAATCAGGTACAAGTTAAATCAATAAAGTTGTACCCAACACAACTAACAAGTTTGATCTGCGACTTACAGAACATAATACTCAACTATTAGGTAATACACATTCTTTACCAATACACATGGAATATTCATGAAACTGACCATATAATAGGACATAAACTAGTCTCAGTTTCAGAAAACCAAACTCTTAAGAGATCATGTTCTCTGGCAAATGATATTAGAAATATAGATTAAGGTTAGGCACAGTGGTTCACACCTGTAATCCTAACACTTTGGGAGTTCAAGATCGAATGACAGCTTGAGCCCAGGAGTTTGAAACCAGCTTGGGCAACATAGCAAGACATCTCTAAAAAAAAAAAAAAAAAAAAAAAAAAATTAGCTCGGTGTGGTGGCGCTGCCTATAGTCCTAGTTACTCAGGAGGAGGCTGAAGCAGGAGGATCATGACCCAGGAGTTCAAGGCTGCACTGAGCTATGATTGCACCACGGTACTCTAGCCTGGGTGACAGTGAGACCCTGTGTCTTAAAAAAAAAAAAAGAAATATAGATTTAGACAACCTACTATAACCTATCCCTGACATTTGGAAATATACTTTTAAAGAAACTAATGTGTTAAACATTTAAACCTCTTGAAGGATTAATCAAGAAAAATGAGAAAGCACAAATCAACAGTAATGAAATGGGGTTAACTAACAGATGCTATGGAGACTAAAATGATACAAGAATAATACAGACAGCTTCATATAGGAGAAAAACTAAGATGAAATGGATAAATCCCTAGAAAAAATAAAAAAACTAACAAGAGGCCAGGCATGGTGACTCATGCCTGTAATCCCAGCACTTTGGGAGACCGAGGCAGGTGGATCACAAGGTCAGGAGATTGAGACCATCCTAGCTTACACAGTGAAACTGTCTCTACTAAAAATACAAAAAATTAGCCGGGTGTGGTGGCGGGTGCCTGTAGTCCCAGCTACTCGGGAGGCTGAGGCAGGAGAATGGCATGAACCCAGGAGGTGGAGCTTGCAGTGAGCTGAGATCACGCCACTGCACTCCAGCCTGGGCGACAAGAGGGAGACTCCATCTCAAAAAAAAAAAAAAAAAAACCTGACACGAATAATATAAAATCTTAATGCTCTTATAACCTTTAAAGACATTGAATACAAATCTTCCATTAATGACCAAATGGTTTTAAAGACTGTTCTGATCTTAAACACTTCCAGAAAATTGAAAAACTCACCATTTCATGAGGCTAGTATAATTTTGATACCAAAATCAGACAATGATAGGACACGAAAGTATTATAGACTGATTTTACTCATGAACTTAGGAGCAAAACTATTTATTTGTTTTTATTTATTTATTTTTGAGATATCATCTTGCTCAGTCGCCCAGGCTGGAGTGCAGTGGTGTGATCTGGGCTCACTGCAATCTCTGCCTCCCGGTCTCAAGTGATTCTGGTGCCTTAGCCTCCTGAATAGCTGAGACTACAGGCGCACACCACCATGCCCAGTTATTTTGTATTTTTAGTAGAGATGGGGTTTCACCATATTGGCCAGGCTGGTGTCGAACTCCTGACCTGAAGTGATCTGCCCGCCTCAGCCTCCCAAAGTGCTGGGATTATAGGTGTGAGCCAGCGCGCCTGGCCTATAGGACCAAAACTAAATAAAATATTGGCAAATTGAGTCCAGCAATGTATTAAAACACACACCATGACCAAGTTGGGTTTATAATTGGAATTAAAGGTTGGTTTAATATTAAAAAGTCAGTTACCATAATTTATACATTAACAGATTAAAGGAGAGACAGGAAAAAGCCTTGAATAAAATTCAATATCCATTCATAATACAACTATTAGCAAACTAGATAAAGAAGATAATTTCTTTGGCCAGGTGCAGCGGAGCACTGGCCATCTTAGCACTTGGGAAGGCTGCGGCAGGAGGATTGCTTGAACCCAGGAACTGGAGACCAGCCTGAGCAACATAATGAGACCTCATCTTTACAAAAAAATTTAAACATAAGCTGGGCATGATGGCACATGCCTGTAGTCCCAGCTACTTGGGATACTGAGGCAGGAGGATCACTTGAGCCCAGCAGATCACGGCTGCAGTGAGCTGTGATCATGCCATGCACTCCAGCCTGGGTAACAGAAACAAAAAACCAAACCAAAAAAACAAAAACTTCCTTAAACTAATAAAGGCCATTTACAAAAAAAAAAAAAAAAACTAAACAGTGAAATGTTAAAAAAAAAAAAAGAAAATCTTTCAATCAGGGTTAAGACAAAGATGTTCACTATCAGTTCTCTTCATCTATAGGTGCTAGCTAGCACAGAAATATAAGAAGAAATTTTTAAAAAGTAAGGATCAGAAAGGACAAAAATTGCCATTATTTGCAAACGTTAATTAAAAAACTCAAAGGACATCTAGATACATTGTTAGAACTAATAAAAGTTTAGCATAGTTGTTGGATCTAAAATCAATACATATCAACATTATTTCCATATAATCAGCAATAATCACAATGGAAAGTATAATTTTAACAGGTGTTAATTTTACCTGTTACGAGATGGAAACGGGTAAACTAAATTTAATTAAACTGAATTTTAAAAATCAGCAACAATCAGAATGGAAAGTACAATTTTAAAAATTCAGTAATTCAGTAAAATTCAGTTACCATCCATAACAGGTAAACTGAATTTTTTTTTTTTTTTTTTTTTTTGAGACAGAGTCTCACTCTGTCGCCCAGGCTGGAGTCCAGTGGTGCGATCTCAGCTCACTGCAAGCTCTGCCTCCCAGGTTCACACCATTCTCCTGCCTCAGCCTCCCGAGTAGCTGGGACTACAGGCGCATGCCACCACGCCTGGCTAATTTTTTGCATTTTTAGTAGAGACGGGGTTTCACCGTGTTAGCCAGGATGATCTCGATCTCCTGACCTCATGATCCACCCGCCTTGGCCTCCCAAAGTGCTGGGATTACAGGTGTGAGCCGCCGTGCCCGGCCAAACTGAATTTTTAAAATTATACTTTCCATTCTGGTTATTGCTGATTATATAGAAATATTGTTATGTACTTCGAATGAAATTAACAAAGTCAATAAAAATAATGAGAAAAATTTTAAGATAAAAACAAATTTTAAAAAGATAAAAACTCAGTTTAACTACAGCATTAAAAACTATAAAACCACTAGGATGAAATCTAATATAAGATGTAAAGGCCTTTATGTAGAACGTTCTTAAACTTTATTGAGACATTAAAGAAGATCTAATAAATGGAAAGCTACAAAATGGTTTTGGCTGGAAAGACTCATTATTGAAAAGATGTCAGTTCTCTCCAAGTACATCAACAGATTCTTTACAATTACAAAGACAATACACAAACTGAGAGAAGATGTATGCAATATATTTAACTGACAAAGGATTGGTATCCATCATATGAATCAATGAAAAAAAGACAGACAACCTAACAGAAAAATGGGCAAAAGACATGAATATTTCACAGAAGAGGAATCATGATGGACCCATATATGAAGAAATATTTAATGTCATTAGTAATCAGGGAAATGAAAATTAAACCCACAGTAAGAAACCACATAATAGCCATCCAGTTGGCACATACAAAGACAGTCAAGACCAAGTGTTTGCCAAGATGTGAAGCCATGGGAACTCTCAACCACTGCCAGTGGGAGTGTAAGTTGGTACAAATGCTTTAGAAAACAATTACCAAGTAAAACCCACTCCTTAAAGCAGCAGTTCTCAAAGTTTTGGTCTCAGAACCTCTTTCTAACCTTAAAAACTATTGACGGCCTCAAAGAGCTGTTGTTCATGTGGGTTATATCTATCAATATTTACCATATTAGAAATTAAAATTCAGACTTTAAAAAAAAAATATACAAGTATACTTGATTAGCTGCCAGAGTGATGATGTTATCATACATCTGGAAAATTGTGAAAAAATGAGAATGAAATGAACAAATATTGCCTTAGTAGTATTATGAAAATAGTTTTGTCCTCATAGACCCCTCCCAAAAAGGTCTCAGGGACCCCCAGGGGTCCCTGAACCACACTTTGACAACAACTGTCCTAGAGCAACTGCTGTAAAAGTGCACCAGGAGACAATACAAGAAGTCATTCATTCCTCAGATATTTATTGAGCATCTACCTGGTGCCAGACATTGTTCTAGACATTGGGAATATGGTAGATTACAGAACAGACAAAACTTCTGCCCGCACACAGCTTACATTGTAATTGGGCAGAATGTTTATAGCAGCATGGTTTGTAATTGCAAAATGCTGAAAACAATCGAAATCTCCATAAATAGAAGAATGGATAAATAAATTGTGAAACAGTCATAAACAATCAAATATCATACAGCCGTGAAGACATGAAATACAGTTACATGCATAAACATGGATAGGAATCCCAAAAACAATGTCAGAAAAAAGAGGTCACAGAAGAATACATACAGCATGATTCCATTTACATAAAAGCTCAAAAACAAGTAAATCTAAACAATATATTATTAGGAATACATACATAGATGGTAGAGTCACAAATGAAAACATAGGGAATTATTAACAAAAAATCCAGAAGAATGTTTACCTCATATAAACTATGGAGGGAGAACAAATGGGGGATTCTAGGCAGCTGAGAATGTTCTAGTTCTTAAGCTGAAGGTTGAGTACTGTGTGGCCATGTTATTTTTTAAACCATACATACACAATATACTTTTGTATGTATTATTTCACAACAAACATTTTAAAAGAAAAAAGATATAAGGTTATGCAATACATACTTTCACCAACAAAGAGAAAACATTTTCTGATATTTCAGCCACTACTGTGCTATGCAAATCAGTCAATTATAATAATGAGGGAAGCAATACATGATAATATGAAAAAGAAATGAGTATGGACTATTCCTCACCAAAGTTAACGAGATTCCCACAGGGTCAAGATCCAGTGAGATGGCAATATTATAGCACTGTTCTTCCAAGTTGGCTTGGACTCACTGGCATGACTCTGGTTAACTGGTTACTTTGTTCTCTGGGTATAATTATTTATATAAAGCAGATAATGAAATGATTGGTGATATATATTCCAAATAAATTGACAAAGACACCACCTCTTTACTGAATTATGTTGACTTTCAAAAGTACAAATTTCCTTTCACATATTCTCCTAATAATGCATTTATGTATTAAGTATTCCAAAAATATGGAAAGTGCATGGCAGCAACTGACCGTTTCTCCACATTGCTCAATAACAGGTGTCTTACTGGTCACACAAATGTTATAACAATTTTGCAATCATGTCTTTACCAAGATTATCAATGTCAGTGCCATTTTGTAGACTTAAATGAGACATAGTTAAGATGCAATTTCTCCTGATTCAGAAAACTAGCTAGAACTTTTGATATACAATTTAGAAATCCTCAAAAATTAAATGAATCTTGAAATATCAGTGTGTCCCTGTATCTAAACAGGGCGGGTTAAAGTTATTATCTTGGGTTAGGAAGTTGCAGGAAAGTAGAAAGTATATTCTCCAGGTCCAGTCTCTCCAACTGGGTCTAACACAGGGTTGCCAACTCACCAGAAAGCTCCAGATATTGCTGTAGCTATTTTTTAAATCCTGGGCAGCTACAAGACCTAGAATCTTACCCACATGTAAACTGGACTGGACAATGCCACCAGGGGGTGCTAAACCACAACTGGAAGGATGATTTTGAATCAAGCAGTTTTATCTTCAGATCTCTGCCCGCGCTCTTACATGCTATGCTTTGTTAAAAAGGATGATGAACATTATGGCTGTAGCTTTTTGCCCCTTCCCCAGTATGAAAAGAGAAAAGGAGGTAACTCTTCTTAAATTCTCAGAGAACGTCTACTGTATCTTCTCAGTAGGAGGAATGGATAATCTTTTTGGTTGGCGCTGGACATTTGTTGGAGTATAATTTACTAGTGGACATGGTTTTTCTATGTTCAAAACCAAACACCAGCTGCTAACTTTTATTTTTAACCTGTATGTGCTCATACCAAAGGGCTCCTTTTGTGCCTTCCTCAATTCTCATGCTCAGGAATGATGGATCTTTTAGTTTCATATCTCTGGGGGGTAAGAAGACCATGAAGGGGGAAGTGGGTAAAACGGTGGGTGGAGGGGAGGACGTTTCCTTCTCCATGACATCTTCTATATCTGATATGCCACCAATTCATACTTTCTTCTCTTTTATATGTAAACACCCTGACAGCTCTAGGCACTCTTCAAATATCTTTTGAACAAGCAAATTAAAATCAGTAAATAAGGAACACTTCTGTAACCTTCACAACCTCATCTCTATGACTTCCCAGCATTCTCTCTATCCAAGACCAAAGGCTTTATAATCTTGCATTCTCATAACTTTTTTGAATGTGAGGTACTAACAGGAGTGGTGGCCAGATTGTGAATTTGATGATTAAGTAGCAGGCCTTTGCTCAACCTAATTTATCCAAAATACCAAATATATAAAACAAAAGAACCTCATGCTCAGTTCCAGATCCCCTCTGCTGAGATTAACAGGCCCACAAGTGGATACTTTCTTGATAATTAGTTCTGCAGAAAACAGGAGAGAAGCAAATTGATACTAATGAAATGTAGAAATCTATTTTGAACAAGGAGGCTGGTGTTCTCAGATTTTATGGCTTTTTTTTTTTTTTTTTTTTTTTTTTTTGAGATGGAGTTTCACTCTTGTCGCTCAGGCTGGAGTACAATGGCAAAACCTTGGCTCACTGCAACCTCTGCCTCCCAGGTTCAAGTGATTCTCCTGCCTCAGCCTCCCAAGTAGCTGGGATTATAGACGCCCGCCACCACACCAAGCTAATATTTGTATTTTTAGTAGTGACGGGGTTTCACCATATTGGCCAGGCTGGTCAATCCTCAGGTGATCCACCCACCTTGGCTTGGGATTACAGACATGAGCCCTTCATTTAGTTTACAGAATTTATTAATTTTCCCCCAGAATTTTGTAGTTCATGTTTTTCCAGGAATGATCAAAGTAAGTTTTTTTCTGGAGTCACAGAAATCTATAAGTCTAGGGACTAACAACTATAACTAGAAAACTTAGAAGGGAGTTTTGTCAATGTCATCTCATTTTCCTGAGTGTAAGAATCTTTTGTCCTACAAGCTTAGAGGTGGTAACAGTGACCTGACTTGATATGTAACAGAATCCAGTGCAGTTCCAATCCTGGTACCCATGTCCTTTAGCAGTTCCTGAACTTATATAGGTAGGTAATTTCTAGTGTCAGACAGAGATTAACTTTGACAGTTTTAGCTCATTTTGATCATCCAGTGTTAAAAATCATAATCCAGCAATGCCCATAACCTCATCAAAGACTATGATCTTTCTTCTTTCCTTTTTTTTTAAAAAAACAAACCTGATCTGATAGAAGGACCTTTTCAAATCAAAGACCTCCTATACTAAATCTCTTATCCCAGAACTTCTTTTAACCTAAAAGCAGGGCAGGGGAAGACAAAGCTAAAGAGTTTGTATTTCCTTCAGAACTTGGCAAATCTGCAAAAAATCTCTTTCCCTTTCAAAGCTTCCCTCCCATTTTTGACCTCTATTTAGGAGGAGTGGGAATATGAAGAAGTGTAACGGTGTAAAGGTAAATTTTCTTTACCCACTTGTTAAAATATTTAAGTACCAGTTAACTAGCCGGCCAACATGGAACGGGTATAAAGACACAATCTCTGCCTCGAAGACCTACCATCTAGCAGACGGAGAGGGGCATGCTAACAAATAGGGGCACTAAGTTTTTAGACTGCTATGACAGAAGATTTAACAAAGGACAGTGGGAGAACAAAAAGAAGGGGTTAAATCTAGCTGGTGGTGGAGTATGTCAGGAAAGACTTCTTCAGGTTGGCAATTTGGCCTGAATCTAGGAAAAAAGATGAATGGGACCAGGTGGGAGTAAAAAGGGGGACCATAGACAGAAGGAGGTGTGTAAAGATGGACAGAAAGCATGGTATCATAGACACTACAAAAATGAGGAAGTGCCGAGACAGTGGACAAAAGTTTCAAACGACAAGATTAAATACGATAAAAGAGTTCCCTGGATTTGGGAAATGGGAAGTTATCCTTGAACTTTGCTAGAGCCATTTCAATGGAGTAGCAGGTCAGAAGTCTGGCTGCTACGAATTTAAAAGGATGAAAAGAATAAAGAAAAATATTTTAGAGTAAATGAAAGACAAAAAAAAAGGTGACAACAAGTTTAGACTGTTTCTTGGAGTCATTGGCCTTTTTACTTTCAAGCATACTAGTTCAGGTATGACAAGGGTTACTTACATAGGATTTACATTTCTATGAGAAAATTACTCCCAATTGCCATCTTAAAAACTTAAAAACAAGTTTTTAAACACAATCCATTCTTAATTTAAAGGTTGCCTATATTATTTCAAACAATACAGGCAGCCTTTTAAATATATGTTTAACAATTATTAAACATGTTAATTATCAAATATTAATTAAACATGTTAATATGTTTAATATGTTTACATGTTATTTTAAATATAAAATCAACATTTCTACAGATTCACTCTGCCATCACTAACTTTTCTTTCATATCCTTCAAAATAAATAACACCTGTAATTGTTTATAGTAGAAAAGGTGCTTTATTTTACATATCATTGGTACACGATACATAAAACTGCCTAAAATCAGTCTTGGAAAACACAACAGTCAGTCAGTTACAACTCAAAGGGTCAAAGACCAAGGCTATTTTGCAATCTACTTCATTTATGATCAAATGACTACAATAATTTTAAATACTAATCTCTTCATATCCAATGTTACAAATGATTTTTATGTTACAAGGGCTGTAATTTTTAAAAATAAAAATATCTTTAGCTATAGACCTTATTTCTAATCAGAATGAATCTTTGCTAGTCTACGAGTCTTTGAAATAATAGATCAACAATTTCACCTTCCTACAGATAATTGTATTTATGTAATTGGGTAATGAGGCAGGAGTCCTTCATACATGCAATCAGATTATTTCAATTTTTTAAAGAATGCAGATAAAATTGAGTTTATATATACCCTATGTCTAATTAAGTTGCCAAATAAGTTTATTAAACTAAAATGAAGCCAATATGATATTTTAGAAAACATAATTCTGAGAGCATGCAACATCAAAAATACTTTTACTACTTATGAGAGCCAGAGTTGCAGAACACAGAAGAGGACTGGCACAAAGGCTTGTTACATTTGAATTGCTTACCCGACTGGGAAGAGTAAAGAAAGTCATTCAACTCAGTGCAAATCCTATGAAAAATATCTGCATGATACAGCCTACTGCTACACAGAGGGATCTTCACTTAGAAAATGTGCAAATCATAAGAAGCTAAATGCACTTCTCCTGCTATTTACTCCAATTCATTCTATTCATCAGCACACAGCTCTAAGATTCCTTATTAACCACTAATGTCAAAGCCACAGAGATTTCTTAATGGCATTTTTTAGTCACCAATCCCTTATCACAGAGATAAATACGACTGGTGTTTAAAGTACAAATGCCAAAAAAAAAAAAAAAAAAAAAAAAAAAAGAATCTGGGCTAAGTATCAAGACAAAAAACATTTATCATTTTAACAAATCCCTCAGTACAGAAAGACTTCTCTTCCCTCTAAAAAGTAAGTCATATGTTAGAACCACAGGTTCAGAATCACCTCCTGGTCCAGAAGAGTGGAGGCATTTAAGCAAAGTAAACTGAATCAAATACTAAACAGGTATAAATGTGCACACTCAAACAAATATTCTATCCTTTGCTTAAAATCAACTTATTCCTTGTCATTAGAAGTGCTTCAAGATGCACGTTGTTAATTAATGCAGAAAAGAAAGCGTTGAAAGCCAAACTTTTTATATTAAAGCAATAGATCTTTAAAATAATTGGGCTTCAAACATATACTTTTAGTATAACTTTCCATTCATATTCTTTTTATAATTAAGTATACACATATACACAACAAACCCTAATATTTAATATGTGCAAAATTGCTTACCATGTATTTTAACTTTGGTTAAGTATTTGTTTAGCCTACATCAGACACATTACAGAAGCTAGACAAATGATTACAAACATAATAATGAGGTAAGTTAAAATTCTACTAGTGCAAAAAGCAAGCATATGCCAAAAGCAAAGCATATGAATTAAACAAATGCAGAATGAAGCTCTCACCAAGGGCACTGCTGGGATAACAAACCAGAGAAGCTCCTTGTAAACATTGTAAAGTACACATTTAAAGAGTAAAGATTCATACAGCCACAAAAAAGGTATTCTAACAACACCATAGTAGTGCATTTATTTTATCTTTAGAGTTTGGAAACCACTTATTATGTGTCTAACAATTTGCATATTTTCTTCAAGAGAAAATTAGTGAGACACATTAATTACAAATACTGTAGTATAAAAATCCCAGTTCTTTACAAAAATTATATATTAAAATATTCTATACACTTTAAATTAGTAACTGGAACACACATATATATCAATTCTGCACAATTAAATCCATCTTTGCTGGGGGGTATTATACATGAAATTTGAGGACATAGCTACTCAGTCAACCTAAACTGGCATAAGGTTATGTGGTATAAAAAAAGATAGACCTGTGCCCCTGTAGTTATTGAAGCTCTTAGTTTGAAATATCTTTTCTGCAATTATTGCTCTGTATATTAATTCCAGGTTTAAATAGGCAGTGGAACCATGAAATTCCTAAAAGGTTTAAAACAAGTTACCTGTAGCAGAGTGTTTATAATACCTATCTGTATCTTTAAGGTTGTAATGGAACCTGAGTTAGCTGTCTAATGCTTATATTTTCATAGTAAAAAAGTTTATACAATTTCAAGGTAAAAACAATGCAAAAATAAAACATTTAGAGCATTTACAAAAATCTTACAAATGTTTAAAACACTATTTTAAAACTTGTGTCCTGTTAAGGTGCTTGTTTCTTTCTCCAATAGGAGGACATATACTTTAATTTTGAATTCAATTATGAAGATTTTAATTTTAGCAAAAGCAAAATTAGAGCCATTAAGACAGATGAAAATGTTCAGGGATATATTTCACTTCTACTAAAAACACAAAACCTTAGAGCTGAAAGGGACCTAAAAGATAAACTGTTTTCACTCCCTCATCTGTTATGAGGAAAATGAGGGCCAGATAAGTGCTTTGGCCAAAAATATATTCAAATATATTGGCCTGGTAAGAATCAAGAAAACTCATTGTTCTTATTGTATTTTACCATGATTCTTGGAAAACAATAAAAGTTCAAAAGCAGTTTCTAAACTTGCCTCTTTCTTTTTTAATTTCTTAAGCTCTGTGCTAACTGTAAACAAAGAAAGGAATCAAACAACTACTAGAATTATTATAGTATCACACATAGTATCCAACAGAAGACAGCTGTTAGAGGAATACTACTCATATAGAATAAAGATAGAGGGAGTACTCAAAGATAGGACATTTACAAAGTAGAGAACATTTACTACATAAGACAGCATAGTATACAACAGCCAGTTACTAGAATTATCTCAATAACTCTAGGATGACTGGGTTACATAGCCCTTATAAAATATATTGGGGTAATAAAGCTTTCTAGCTTTTATCTTAATTTCACTGTTTTTCTTTATAAAAGAGCTATATCTGTAAGGAAGAATTCATATACTAATTTTCAGAGAGTCTTTGCTTCTTTTCTTTTATTTGGATCTATAATTCAGCAAATACATTTTAAGAACAATTTACAAACTTAAGTTCATAACTGCTGGAAATACAGTCAGAGAATACTCTTTTAAATGACAAATCTTCATAACCAGTTACTAATAAATAATCATCATCACAATAGCTTCAGTAAAAAAAAATTCAATTTAAAGGTGCTTTCTTATTATTACCTTGAAGCCACCGAACTTGTGTAGCTGGTCCATATCCCTTTTCATTCTTTGCTGATATCCTGAACACAATGGCAGGCCTGGATGTATAATCAATATGTGCATTTGCAAGTTGCCCAGCAGTTACTGTACATGATGTCTTAAGACCACAATAAATCCTCATGAACACAAGTTGACTTGGATTATCTTGTATCTGTGCTGTGCGGATAGCCAAGTAGGCTGAATATTCCAAAATATTTCCAGAAGGTGAAGTTGGAGGTTCCCAGGAAAGGTGGATACCTTCAACATTCTTGAAGAGGGCGGGAAAAAAAACAGGTTAAAGGTTCTTAAGTTTCCTCTGTTATCATTCATTATGTTGAGTCTATCTTTAGAATAAAAAATGCTCATTTTTGCTAAAATAATTGCATTAGATGTTAGATTTTTTTTTTTGTTGAGTTTTAAAACCTACCTCATTTGAATCTACAATGTTTAATTCATGCTTGCTTTTCAAAAACAACTAAGTTTAAATGTCTGCCTGTAATGTCCCAAAACAGGGATTTTTATTTCCTAAACAATCTCTAGGGAAGGACGGGACATTAGGATAAAATATAATTCAGTTTCGAGTGCTCTATTAAAATTCTCCAGCCAAATGTTTTCATTCCATAATAACAAGAACAAATTTAGAAGCATACCAGATTTCCCTGCCTTTCTGTGATTCGGATGCTGTAATTTTGCTTGAAATCACATGGACACGTAGAGGCAGACAACACACACTGGGGCCTTTCGGAGAGTGGATGGTGGGAGGAGGGAGAGGATCAGGAAAAATAACTAATGGGTACTAGGCTTAATACCTGGGTGATGAAATAATGTGCACAACAAACCCCCATGACACTCATTTACCTTTGGAACAAACCTGCACATATGCCCCTGAACTTAAAATAAAAGTTAAAAAAATACGAATGATTAGCTAAAATTATTTTTTAAACTTTTAATCCATTCTTTTAGGTATCTCTCATTTCATTAGATGGTAACAAGAATTTCTAAACTGACAGTTTATTTCACATATGAAATTTCAAATAATTTAAAATCAACAAGTGTTGACCCGATGTCTCACCTTTGAAATTCTGACTGCAGAAGGAGCTCCAGGAAAACCAGGAATACAAGTTTTAAATTCACTGATTTTGCTGAAAGGACCTATCCCACAACCATTGATTGCAGCAACCCTGAATCTGTACCCTGTGCCTGGAACAAGATCTTGTTTCTTAAGCAAGCTGTAGTCAGGTACATCTGCATTTCCTACCTAAAATGTAATATATGCAAAAGTCAAAGAAAAGGTACAACTAACATTGTTAAAGTTTCAAGAATTAATTCAATTTTTATTAAACAAAAAAACTTTTAAAACATAAATTATGTTTTAAGGTTCTGGTTCACATTTATCTCGCTCTCTCTCACAACAGAGAAGCAACTAAGTCCATACATCTGCTCCTTATCCAGAGGGGAGCACTCTTTCCAACTGAGAATCACTGATTATACAGATAAATGTAAGAGCATTCTTCACGCGAACAATGTGAAGGTAGAAAAAAAGCTGACAACCACTATAAACAAAGTATCAACTATCCCATCATCATGTAAACTTATCTTGAAGCAGAAATCTCAGAAGATATACTGTCAAATAATAGTCTGCCCAGGAACAATACCCTTTAGAGACAGGCAGGCAAGCTTGATAGAAAAGGAGGAACTAGCATGTAGTACAGAGTGTTTTTTGTTTTTTTTTTTGAGACGGAGTCTCGCTCTGTCTCCCAGGCTGGAGTGCAGTGGCACAATCTCAGCTCACTGCAACAGTCTGCTTCCCAGATTCAAGCGATTCTCCTGCCTCAGCCTCCCAAGTAGCTGAGATTACAGATGACTGCCACCACAGCCAACTAATTTTCATATTTTTTTAGCAGAGATAGGGTTTTGCCATGCTGGCCAGGAGTTCCTGACCAAAGGTGATCCACCCCTCTGGAATTCCTGAGCAAAGGTGATCCACCTGTCTCGGCCTCCCAAAGTGCTGGGATTACAGGCATGAGCCACCACGACCGGCCTATAGAGCATTTTTTAAAATTAAAATTCAGCAGACACCAAATAAACCTTAAATAATTAGATTATATACTGTAGGTAGGAATATAATAACATTTACAACTTTCAAACAATTTTTACATATGCTCCCTAACTCTCCCAGTTAGACAGAGAGCGCCAATGTTTTCTCCTATTTTAAGGGAGCCATGTCATCCCTACTTTACAGATGAGGAAACTGAGTCTAGGAGAGATTAAACAAGTTGACTTGCCAAGATCACACTGCTGAATGCTGGAACTAGTGATTCAAACCTAAGTTTACTAGCTCTAAATTTTAGGCTATTTTTTCTTTTAGGAAAAATCAGGTAGCTACTAGGCCCTTGGACACAGACACATCTTTATATATGAAATCCAACTACAGTGAGAAATTTCATTGGGCATAATACTAATTATTAACTAGAATTTCTATTTTTGTCAAGAGTTAGAAAAATTCTATATGAAAAAGAGGGATATGAGGAGTAATAGTAGAGCAACTAAAATACATATAAATATATAGGATATATTCCCCATTTGTACATATCTTCGGGAGATTCAAAATGAACATCTATTTCCTTGGCAATTCTCTCTCAGAAATTCTCCATTTAATAATTTTTTCAATTTTTATTTATTTATTTATTTATTTATTTATTTATTTATTTATTTATTTATTTATTTATTTTTTGGAGACAGCATCTCACTCTGTCATCCAGGCTGGAGTGCAGTGGCCTGAACATGGCTCACTGCAGCCTTGACCTCCTGGTTCAAATGATCCTCCCACTTCAGCCTCCCAAGTAGTTGGGAGCAGAAGCATGTACCTTGCCCATAAAATTTCTTTATTTTTTGTAAGACAGGATCTTGCCATGTTGCCCAGGCTGGTCTGGAACTCCTGGGCTCAAGCTCCTCTCACCTTAGCCTTCCAGAGTACTGGGATTACAGGCATGAGTCACTGCACCTGGCCTTTATAAATTTTTTCAATGTGCTTTGGAGCTGTTATCTATGTAATAATTCTTAGAAGGTTAAATGTCTAATTTACATATATATAAAATATCTCATATATGTATATGAGGTCCTCTTTAAGGGGTTTCAGCATCAAGGGAACATTAGATTGTATTTAATAGTGTATCAGGGCTTTTAGATTTTTTTTAAATTTTAAAATCAGAAATAAAAAATTTTTTTTCAATAGAAAAATAAAGTTCCATTCTCTAGACACATTGGTTAACAAAATTAGAGATATTTCAAAAAACTCTTATCTGTGCTAGTCAGACTAAATTATTTATGACTCAAAACCCAGCTCATTGGCTGGGTGTGGTGGCTCGTAGCTGTAATCCCAGCACTTTTGGAGGCTCGGGCGGAAGGATCACTTGAGCCCAGGAGTTGGAGACCAACCTGGGCAACATGGTGAAACCCAGTCTCCACAAAAATTAGCTGGTAATGGCGGCTTGTCCCTGTAGTCCTAGATACTCAGGAAACCAAGGTGTGAGGATAACTTAAGCCCAGGAGGTTGAGGCTGCAGTGAGCTCTGATCGCACCACTGCACTCCAGCTTGGGTGACAGAGCAAGACCCTGTCTCAAACAAACAAACAACAAACAAAAAACTCTCCACCTCAGTGATTGTATAAGTTTTTTTTTTTTTTTTTTAATTTAGAGATAGGTATTGCTATGTTGCCCAGGTTGGAATGTAGTGGCTATTCACAGGTGCAATCATACTGCACTGCAGCCTCAAACTCCTGGGCTCAAGCAATCCTCCTGACTCAGCCTCCTGAGTAGCTGGGGCTGCAGGCATGCTCCACCACACCTGGTTCAAAGATTTTTTAAATGACATGCTTGTGATGTAGTCCATACAAAGGGCCTTAACAAAGAATACAGTGTAACTTGGTGATATGATTTGGATCTGTTTGCCTACCAAATCTCATGCAGAATTGTAATCCCTAGTGTTGGAGGTAGGATCTGATGGGAGGTGATTGGATCGTAGGGGCAGAGCTCTCATGAATGGTTTAGCACCAGCCCCCCTTAGTATTGTATAGTGAGTTCTCATGAGATCTGGTTGTTTAAAAGTGTGTGGCACCTCCCCACCCCACGCATTGCCCCTGTTCCTGCCATGTAAGACATGCCTGCTTTTCCTTCACCTTCTGCCATGATTGGAAGTTTTCTGAGGCCTCCCCAGAAGCTGAGCAGATGCCAGCATCATGCTTCCTGTATAGCCTGTGGAACCTTGAGCCATTTAAACCTCTTTATAAATTATACAGTCTCAGGTATTTCTTTTTTTGTTTGTTTTTTTTTTTTTGAGATGGAGTCTTGCACTGTCTCCCAGGCTGGAGTGCAGTGGCGCCATCTTGGCTCACTGCAAGCTCCATCTCCTGGATTCCCGCCATTCTCCTGCCTCAGCCTCCTGAGTAGCTGGGACTACAGGTGTTTGCCACCACACCCGGATAATTTTTTGTACTTTTAGTAGAGACGGGGTTTCACCGTGTTAGCCAGGATGGTCTCGATCTCCTGACCTTGTGATCCACCCACCCTGGCCTCCCAAAGTGCTGGGAATACAGGCGTGAGCCACTGCACCCGGCCAGTCTCACGTATTTCTTTATAGCAATGTGAGAATGGCCTAATACATTTGGTATACAGAATTCACAATTATACAGATTGTGGATGGATCCCAATTTTACTCATTCAAGTGACCTGAATTAGGGTTCTAAAAAAGAAATCTCATTATTAATTATTTTTTTTCTTTCCCTTTCTTAGTTATTGGTAGAGAAAAATCTCATCCTTTAGGCTTATGATTTACAATGTAGAAAATATATCAATAGCTACCTTTGAGATGCTTTGCTTCCCTTTTGGCAGCAAATAAAACTGGCTCACCAAAGCTGTATTATTTTTAAAAATTCCCACATCACACCATTGTCGTTCTCCTGCTTTCATTGTGGCCACTGGATTTGAAGGAGTCTCTTTCTAATTTCAGAGAAAAAAAATTTATGAAGACTCTTATTGAATATATGAAAAATTTCAAGATTTAATAAGTCCATGCAGTGATCTACAAGTAGGTATTTGGATAAACACCACAACATTAACAACTCATATGTAAATAAAGTCTTAACAGATTAGGTCAACTGACAGTGAAACAGGGATGCCAATTCAAACACAGGAGTGACAGGCATTCTCCAAGTCAGTAGCTCTGTACTATCAACCTAGCTGGAGTTAGCATGCTTTCCAATCAGTGATATGTTAAAATGCCAGCTATTTTATAGAACATTGTCATTTCAGAGACTCTCTCAGAAAATGTAATTCCTTTAGCGTTAACATTACAACTTGCTCCAAAAGGAGCAAATAAAGAAAAATTCATTCCAAGCTGGCTCATTTCTAGATCCAAAAACAACTAGCAAAAATTCAGTGATCTTTGCACTTGAAATACCTGTGATTCTCCAAACCTAAAAGGAGAAAAAATGTTCAAAACTAAAATGCAATTTGAATATACTTTAGTATATACTAAAGAGGAGTAGATTAAACAGTTTTACATTTTTTATCCTGTTTTAAAACAAATAAACTTCCTCTACCTTAAGCTACTTTTAGTGGTAAGTGAATTATACTTATCCCTGGAACTAACCTTTTAAAGCCATCTTCTTATAAATGAGACACTGTTTCCAGAAGCTCAAAACAAATGTGCACTTCAGTTATTTATTTCTGTCTTAAATATATAACAGCAGAGGTACATGCTTATAATTCACATTTTTTTAATATTTAGGCTATCACACATGACAAAGTGAGCTAACTAGAAGAGTCTTTAAAGTTAAAAAAAGAGTAATAGCTTTAAACTTGTTGTAAAAACTCTCTTCAACAACTTTTATAAAACAACTGGCTCCAACTCAAATAACAAATACAATTCTGGCTGATGCATGGCAAAATAGACTCAAGAGAAAAAAAATTCATTTTAGTAATCCTTCCCTAAGAAGAGTCTAAAAACACTAGGACTTAACATTCTGGAAAGATGAAAGCTGATAAAGGTAAATATATGGTCAAAATCCATAAAGTCATGATTGAAAGAAAACAAAAACTAAAGAGAATTCTTAAAGATTCTAAAAGTTAAATTCAGGTCAAATGAAAACTCTTGCTCACAGAAATTAAGTTGAAATGACTAATAACAAAAAAAAACCCTCAAAAGTATATATATGTTTTATCTTTGTATTTATCTAAGTAAGACAATCTTGGTATATTTGTAAGGCACTTTCCTGACATTTCAAGTTTGGTGCCATGCATACCAAATTTGGCCTACGTAAAACAACCAAATATCAGAGATTATTGGGCTACCCTACATTTATGTCAATCCACTATTGCAATATTCTGTTGTGCTCCTATTAAGTAGCTAGCAATACAGCCATTTAAGTTTTATGTTCCATAACACATCCTATCTTTTAACCATTAATGTAATTTACACATATATACACATATATGTATGTATATACACATACACACATTTCTGATTATAAAAATAACATTTCATTATAGAAAAATATAAAAAGCATAAAGAAGAAAGCAAAAAGTATCTGTGGCCCCCCACCTGGATTTTAGAGTGGTTATGTGTGGGTACATGTGAGAGTATAAATGTATGAATTGCATGTATTTTTTAACAAAATTGGGAACACAACACATGTTGTTTTTTATCCAGCTTTTTCACTAAACATTATACTGTGAACATTTTCCTATTCAATCATTTATTTCTAAATGTATGTCAATTCATTACTGAGACCTGAGAATCTTTTTATGAAGTTATTTAGAAGTTGCTCAGCATTTAAAAGTACATAATCATGTGTAAACATGCATCATCACCAGGTCATGTACTTACAGAAAACGGCATTGCTGTAGCATGTGTCTCTACACGGCTGATCTTCGTTGCAGGCAGTGCATATGTTTCATCAACTAAAAATTAAACAATTTATCAGATAAGATTTACATAACTTATCAGATACATTAAAATATAATTTTTAAATATATATTTAATGCCACCAACTGTAAACTTAAAAACGGCTAAGACAGCAAATTTTATGTTATATGTATTTTATCACAATAAAAAAACAGCCAGAGGGTATTATACTATTATTGACAGTAAGTAGTAATATTGACCCTTTAACTCAAAACAATTCATAAACTTCATTTTTTAAGGGTTTGATGACTAGCTAGAACTTCAGAGAATGTTTACTAAAGATGCAATACAATTCCTATTTCAAAAGAATAAAAATTTATCAAATTAGAAATCAAGCAAGTTGGAAGAATTGTTAATACACAGTCTAGAACCAATCTTATCTAAAAAACAGTTTGCTAAATTTATTCACAGTAGGAAAGACACATTCTGATTGTATTTCAGTAGTGTGTGCTAATCTAAATATTTTATGCAGAGAATAGTTTATAAAATAATTTTAACTGAAATGCTTTATCTGTTTACATTACATTCTGGAAAGATGAAAGCTGATAAAGGTAAATATATGGTCAAAATCCATAAAGTCATGATTGAAAGAAAACAAAAACTAAAGAGAATTCTTAAAGATTCTAAAAGTTAAATTTAGGTCAAATGAAAACTCTTGCTCACAGAAATTAAGTTGAAATGACTAATAACAAAATTCCAAGATGAAATGCAATTCCCATCTAAGACAAGTAAGTTTGATGAATTTACATACATAAATGGCTCAAAATACAGTATGTGAAACACATTTCAAACCTTCAGATTTGGTACTGAATGTTGTTAGTGAAGTTTCATCTTTAACAACTGCCCCATTTGTACTGGATGATTCAGTTTTAATGGTCTGCTGGGTTACCATAGTTTGTGTGCTGGAAACAGTACTGGATACAGAAGTTTCAGGAATTACTGTTCTTACATCCAGGCAACTACTTAGAACACCTACATTTGCTGAAGTGTGAGGACCTAAAATAAAAGGGAAAAGGTAATTATTAATATAACATCTGCAGATAATTGTTGTGTCTTATAGTTCTTGTCATACGATTCTTGGTACTTTCAGTTTTAAAATCATACATGAGCACCACAAATGGTATTAGTATGAATTAACCACTAGGCATAAAATGTTTAGAAAAATAAAGTACATTATATCCATAATGGATGTCCAACTTTTTACCTTCCTCGTTCATTCTAAACACTGAGCCATTGTTCTTGACTTTTCACTAAATCATAGATCAAATGGCTCTGCCCTTCATTTCAGGAAAAAAATATTAGAGGTCATTAGGCATGAATTATCTCAATTTTTTTGCCTTCTCTGGCTGCAAACTGGAATTGTACTAATAATTGTGCTCATCCTCCCTATCTTCCATTGCAGAAGATTTGACCTCTCTCCTAAAAAATCTGAATATATCTTCCTGTATTCTTGGTCCCATTCCTTCCCCTATATGTTGGGACCCTCATCAATCATTCCTCTCTCTTTAGGGTTTTCAGATTCTTTGTCAGTAGTTTTTGGTCCTTGGCCCATAAATATCATCAAATTCCTGAAGCAAACAACACACCTCTTCGTTTACCCAACAATTCCCACCAATTACCCTCTCCCTTTACTAATTCCCTTTAGAGCAGTTTATACTTCCTTGATCTCCCCAAAATTTGATTTCTAGCACACTACTCTAATAAAATAATTCTGGCAAACATCAATGATTTCTAGGGGGTATTTTTCAATTTTCATTTACTTGACTTTTCTGCACTGTAAACAATGCTGACCACATACTCCTTTTTGAAGCTGTTTTTTTCCCCCCCAGGACGTATATTCATTCATTCCATAACAGTGAAGTCTACCATGTATGAGATATTGTATTTGTTTTTATAATGGTGAAATAAGGCAGACATAGATTATGCCTCACAAACTTAAGCCTTCTTCTTGTCGCCCTTACATATTTTTCTGTGCGTTAAATACCATTCCCAAATCCATACATATCTCCCGGGCACTGCACCAGGTGCTAGGAATCTAGCAGTGAACAAGTCAACAAGATCCTTGCTCTTTTGGAGATTACATTTAAATACTCTTAATTTCTAAATTTATGTTTCTAGCCTAGTACTGCCTTCTAGACTCCAGGCCTAAGTATCCAACTGCCCATTAGAAATCTTTACCAGTATATTCCTGAAGTGCCTCAAAAACAGAGTTCCAAGTTGAACCTATCTTTTCCAAAATCCGTTCTTGCTCCTATATTTTCTATTTTGATGAAGACTATCATTACCTACTCTCATATCCAACCGAAAACACTGGGAGTCATATTCAACTCATTTTTATTTCTCATATACAGCCAGCTGTCAAGTCTAATAGATGAAACCTTCTAAAAGTCTCTTAAATGATGAATTCTCTCCTCTCCATTTCAGCCACTGCTTTAGTCTCTATGTATCTCCTGGAGTCCTAAAAGAATCCCTAACAAGTCTCCTAATCATTTTCTACTATAGTTCTTCCTGATGGAGAGGCTATTCTTTAAAAAAAAAAAAATTTGCCTCATTTAAATTCCATAGTTCATAACCAATCATTACTATTGGTAAGTGCTTACTTAGTATTTTAACATCATTCTAGGTGCAGCACACCAACATGGCACAAGTATACATATGTAACAAACCTGCACGTTATGCACATGTACCCTAGAACTTAAAGTATAATAAAAAAAAAATAAAATAAAAAATAAAAAAAATAAAAAAAAATAAAAGGCTACTACATTATCGAAAGATTTTTCTAATTGTACTAGAATACAAGTTATGAGATTCAGTAATTATATAACTTTATATAATTTTATAATAAAAGTTATATAAAGAAAGGAAAAAAAAAAAAAACAAAAACCTATCATTCTAACCAGGTTGAACATGGCAGTTTTTTGCTATTAGGAAAATGGATCAAAACTGTACAACATTTACTTTTTCAATGACTATTAAATTCCCTACCAATTTTATAAAAAGCTTTAGTTTAAAATGTCATCCATTTACCTTCGTTTTTCCTTAGCATATCCACCACGTGACTATTATGATTAGAAGCATTCGATGCCAAAGATGGATATAAAATGGCATTAGAATCCGTCAGTGCTTTGAAGTCTGGTTTGTTTTTCATTGAAGTTTCTTTTGTGGCTGGCTGTTCAGTTTTTGTGCTGTTTATTGTATCATTGATCTACAAGAAATATAACAGATTACTGTAGCAAGCAATATTCAATGAAATAAAAATACATGTAAAAAACAAGCAAAATAATTTACAATTTAAATATTTTATCAGAATATAAAACACCCAAAAATTACATTATTAATTTCTACAGGATTTTTATTCAATTTTATAATAGTTTCTAAGAAAACAATTTCTTTTCACTTAATCTCCACGCTCAAAAGATCCGTTTTGAAGAGGAAAGGGAGAGTATATTTTGAGGAAAAAAAATCTACATTTTAATAAGTGGTAGCTAGTATCACAAGCAAATACATATATAACACAGGAGAGAACAAAGCTACTGGATCTGGTCAAATTTTCTTAAAGGGCAGACATGTATCCTAAAAATATGGTAACTCCAAAAGTAAAATCTCAGCTATATAGAATCTTCAAGCAAATAAACTATTCTATATGACTGAGTTTTCCATATAAAGATTTCATACATACACATATAATTATCCTATAGCATGAGGTATTTTGGATAAGAATTTCCCTAATTACATTTTTCTTAACCTTCTTAAACACACTATAATAAACACATTCAAACTTTTAAAAAAATTATTACTATTATTATTATTATTTTTGAGATGGAGTTCTGCTCCTGTTGCCCAGGCGGAGTACAATGGTGCAATCTCAGCTCACTGCAACCTCCACCTCCCAGGTTCAAGTGATTCTCCGGCCTCAGCCTCCCGAGTAGCTGAGATTATAGGCGCCCACCACCAATGCCTGGCTAATTTTTTGTATTTTTAGTAGAGACGGGGTTTCACCATATTGGCAAAGGCTGGTCTTGAACTCCCGACCTCAGGTGGTCCACCCACCTCAGCCTCCCAAAGTGCTGGGATTACAGGAGTGAGCTACCATACCTGGTCTTAAAAAATTATTTTTATTTTTTATTTTTTTGAGACAGGATCTTGCTCTGTTGACCAGGCTGGACTGCAGCAGCACGATCACAGTCCACGGCAGCCACCACCTGCCAAGCAATCCTCCTGCCTCAGTCTCCCAAGTAGCTGGGGCTACAGGCACATACCAGCATACCCAGCTAATTTTTCTATATTTTGTAGAGATGGGGTTTTGCCATGTTGTCAAGGCTGTTCTTGAACTCCTGAGCTGAAGGATCTACCGCCTTGGCTTCCCAAAATGTTGGGATTACAGGTGTGAGCCACAGAACCCAGCTGCTAGGTTTAAAATGTTTTGATAATTCAAGTCATCAATGTGAATTATCAGTTATTATACCTACAGGTCTACCTAACCATAAAAGTGACCTGGCTTCATTCAAATACCCTAATACTGTTGTTCTTTCTAATTACCTGTTTTTTGTTACTTTTCTGTCTCTATTTTTATTGTCAGCTCATAATTTCTCATGGCTCTGAGGATACTTGTCTATAATATGCCCTGTGCTTGCCCTTAATTGGTGGTGGTACTGTTTATAAGTGATGATGATGATGATAGCCACAACTATGCCAGGCATTATGGCAGGCAGTGTACTATATATACCCATAAACTCTGAATCTTACTTAATCTTCACAAGAATCCTATTAGTAAGATAACTTGACACCATTATAGATGAAGAAAATGATACTCACAGAACTTAAGTTACAAACCTACAGGCAGGTAGCTAGTAAGTAACAGCTAGAATTCGAATTTGGTTTATTTCATTTCAAAATCCTTACATCTGGAATGTGCTTTTTGCTTAAAATCAGACACTCAGTCTAACTGAAATTTTATAAAATAAGTATAAATAAATCCTGAGAATTTTCATTAAACATGATAGATTAAACACATTTGCTTCAGATTTCTCCAAAACCCAATTCAAATGACAAAAAAGGAATTTTTTAAAGTATGAAGCTATAACCTTTTAAGAAAAAAGAGAATGGCAGGAAAGAAAATAGTAGATAAGATGTAAAACAGAACAGCTGGAGCTAAGACCCTTCTCCTAAGTGGAAAGTCACTAAGATGTGGCCTGTTTGTGCCCCAGGGCCCAGGGCAGTCAGTGGTGGCAGAGGTGCAGAGTACAAGAAAACGCTGGAAATTTGTCACACAGAAGCCGGTTTAAGAAGTGTTGTAGCCCTAGTTCTGCTCTCCCAGCATACCAAGGCAGAGAAATTCCTCTCCTCCATTCTAGCTGAAGATGGAAAATAGGTATAAAGGTTGAAATGTGAGTCTCTAGACTACACTACAGTATCCCACGAGTGATACAAGTATGAAGATGATACAAGTATGGGGAGAGGCGCCATACTGAAAATCGGAATTAAATGAAAGTCTAAATGCTGAACAGAAATATACCTTCCCTCCAATCCCCTTACTAAGCTCCCAGATTCTGACAGCCAGGCTCATAACCCTTAAGCAAGAGGTTGGAGAATTCTTAGGGGAAACTAATTGGTCTAAGAAAAAAGACCCACAGATATTGACATTTGTTGGTCCCCACCTACTTACTCTTGTTGAGGTTTACTAAGTAACAAGCCACATCCACATGCATAGGCCTTCCAGGCTTTCTTAAAGCCTCACTTTAAACATAAAGGGACAGCCAAGCATCAGCAGACACTTGATGACAACCTCTAATGTGGAAGTCCAAGATTAAAACACATTAAAAAATAAAAAAGAGCTTGCAAAAAAGAAACATAATAAAGAGCAGACTAAAACTCCAAAATGTTTTAAAGTATAATTCTTCAGGAGAGAAGGAAAGATATTATATTTATGAAACAAGAATAGGGTGCTATAACAGAAATAAAGAATAAAATGAGGCTTTTAGAAATTAAAAATGTGGTTGGATATATTTAAAATGTAAAAATTGGAATAGACAGAGAAAACAGAAGATAAAAAGCAAAATCAGAGGACTAGGTTATAAAAAAAAAAATGAAAAGAAATTGAGGGAAGAAATCATCAGTAATGAAGGTCATGAGTTTCCAGAACAATGGGGTCCACTGGGTGAGGCACACCAAATGAAGACATACACTCTAAGGCACATCATTGTTGAAATTTCAGAATACTGGGGATAAAAAGATAAAAAATTAGGTCATATATAAAGGATCAGGAATACAAATGGCATCACACTTTTCAATAGCAACACCAAATGCTAAAAGACACTACAAAAATTCCTATAAATTTCTGAGGGAAAAACTTCCAATATAGGATTCTATAAGCCAGCCAAGCTATCAGTTAAATACGCTAAAGACATTTTCAGATATGCAAGATCTCAAAAACTTTACTTTTCATAAGCCCACTTCTCAGGGGGTTGCAACAAAATAAAGGAAAACACAAAGAAAGAGGAAGAAATAAGGTCAAGAAATATGGGCTGTAACACAGGAAAGAGATAAATTCCTACTATGAAACAGAGAAGGTAGTTCTAAGGTAACAGCTGTGCAGCAGGCCTAGAGGACAGGGGGCTCCAGGAGGAATTGTTCCAAGGGTGGAAAAAAGAAACTACCTTTATGTCCAAATATCTTAAGTTTTATAACTTTTTGGAAAATTTGATTATGAATTAATGATAGAGAAGAAGAAAACCAAGCAAGTGAAAAAATGAGGCAGTTAATGCCAGGAAAAACAAAGTTGCATGAAAAAGGAGTAATTCTCATAGCACACTACATGGCTCACCTGCAACTGTTTCACCATCATAGTATAAACATCAAGCCATAACTCTACTAAAAATATGTGAAGGATGTGGGAACAGGAAAGGAGGGGATAAGGCAGAATTGTAAGAGATCATTAAAATTGTCATCTTTCATTATTGAAGACAATTGATCTAAAAGTAGACTCTTCAACAACATGAGTTTGAACTGTGAGGGTCCATTTCTATGTGGATTATTATTTATTTATTTGTTTTTTGAGACAGGGTCTTGCTCTGTCACCCAGGCTGGAGCGCAGTGGTGCAACCTCGGTTCACTGCAAGCTCTGCCTCCTGGGTTCACGCCATTCTCCTGCCTCAGTTCCCCAAGTAGCTGGGACTATAGGTGCCCGCCACCATGCCCAGCTAATATTTTGTATTTTTTTTTAGTAGAGACGGGGTTTCACCATGTTAGTCAGGATGGTCTCAATCTCCTGACCTCGCGATCCGCCCGCCTCGGCCTCCCAAAGTGCTGGGATTACAGGTGTGAGCCACCGTGCCTGGCCGTGGATTATTTTTAAGAAATACAATTGGTGCTCCATATCTGTGGGTTCCATGTCCTCAACCAAACATGTATGGAAAATACAGTATTCGCAGGATGCAAAAACTGTGAATACAGAGGGCCGAATTTTTGCATTTGCACGTTCTACAGGGCCAACTACAAGACTTGAATATCGAGGGGACTGTTGGGGGGTGGGTCCTGAAACCAATGCCCTGCAGATACAGAAGGACAACTGCGCATAGTTAGATACTAAAAGAAAGCTACGATAGTTTAAAGTAGTTGCTTCTAGGGAACAGAAATCAAGAGCAGGTAGGGACAGGGTAGGAAACTACTGCTCTTCATCATAAGCTTTACAGTATCATCTAAATTTGTGATACACACACACATATATATACACATACATAGTATATAATCAACATATAACGTATGACTACATATAACAGAAATATTATGTCTAATATGACAGGCTACTTACAAACTGCATGAGCTTTACTTGTAATAACACCTTCCTGACATACTATAAGTATGACATGATATACTTCCAGACCTATGCCTTTACTGGTCTTCTGTCACACTCAGAACATATTAGTCAATACCTACATCATTTTCATCAAAGATTGAAAACAGTCTACTGAGGTAGACGGCAGTTTACCAAATAAAAATAATCTTAGTAAGCATATTCATTAGCCTCTACTAAGACCTATTATGATGCACTTCATAAACAAGAAATAACACGTGTTCAATTTAGTAACTGAAATTTTTCAGTAAACAAAATACATAGTAAAGAAAATATTTTATACATATTTTTAAAGTACATCTTTAGATGTCTGTGTGACATTTAGAAATGACAAAAATATAGACACGTAAGTACACATTACATTGAATTAGTCTGATGCTCTGTGTAATGCAGCTAGGCTTCTCTTGGCCTGGGGTTTTCAATTCAGGCTTCTGTCACAGTGATCTGTGAAGCTTTCTTTAAAAACAGAGCTGCCTGGGCATTTTCCTAAAGATTCTGCTTCACTAGATTTGAGGAAGAGCTTGGGAATCTGTGTGTGTGTGTGTGTGTTTGTTTGTTTGTTTAGCTCAGAGATAACTCTCAAGTGGAGGCAGGATTAAGGACCCCTCTTCTAGAGTAGTAGTATGCTAAAAATCTGAATAAAAATTGAAACTATAACCATAAACATCCAATTACCTTCATACACTTTTTTACTTACACTGTTAGGAACGATGTTATTACTGCCTTGTCTGTGAGGGTCCATCCTGACTCCTGCAGGAATGAGAAAGGTTCAGACTGATATGCTCTTAATTAGCTTCAATAAAATATAATTAAATATTTTTAAAGTTACATATTAAAGTTTAAAAAGTAGTATCTTTACCAAAGGTTATATGTTTTCTTAATAGTTTGCTTAAGTTGACTGAAATTCTCTCTGGAAAAATGTGCAAAATTTGTGTTTGCTTTTACTTCCAAGGCCTATTTAGTTAAAAATACTTTTGAAAAGCTGAGATATTTATGAAAGCAAATTAAAGCCAATCTGCTGAAGTCAAGTAATATGTCAAATTAGGAAAGTACATAAAAATGAACTGCAGAAAACACAATCTATCCTACGTTTCTATGTATCCTACTACAGCATAATGGTAAGACAGCCAAGTTTCAGAACTGAAATACAATGTATTATCAGGCATGGACCTAATGCCATAAAATTTCTTAAACCAAACCTAATCACAGACTTTTATGCAGATATTCTACATATATATATATATGTATACACACCCCCCCACACACACATATACGTACTGCAGTATATGTGTGCATGCATGTGTGTGTGTGTATTTTTTTTTCTTTAAGACAGAGTCTCGCCTGTTGCCCAGGCTGGAGTGCAGTGGCATGATCTCAGCTCACCGCAACCTCCACCTCCTGGGTTCAAGTGATTCTTTTGCTTCAGCCTCCCAAGTAGCTGGGATTACAGGTATGCACCACCATACCCAGCTAATTTTTGTATTTTTAGTAGAGATGGGGTTTTACCATGTTTACCAGACTGGTCTCAAACTCCTGACCTCAGGTGATCCACCTGCCTCAGCCTCCCAAAGTGCTGGGATTACAGGCGTGAGCCACCATGCCTCGCCTGCAGTATATATTTTTAAAAGCATGTGAGCACACATACTTTAAGCATGAAAATTATGTTACCTTGCATATTTGGTGCTGCTGAAGAATCTGATGATGCAGCTTGGTATGGCAAGTCCGTACTCAACTGCAAAAGATAGCCCTCAACTGTAGACACTTCATCCCACTTGACATGAAAGGAACTGGTAGTGGCTTTGATCAGCTGTACTTGAGATGGTGCTGGTGGTTTCTCTATAGAACAATAAAGATATTATACATTTAAGTTTCCAGTGTATAAATGGTTTGCTGATATAGTTTGTTTGGACTTGAGTTTTGAAAACATCAGCAATGAACATTTCATCTGCTTACCAAGACAAGGAAAGTTTACTCAGATAAATGCAGCTATAGTAGGTCAAATTAAAATAGTTTGGGGTTCCTATTCTATTTATTTATTTATTTTCTTGGACAAACATATCTATAAACAAAACAATCCAGTATGAAACTACCGAACTATTTGAGTCATCAGATTCGGAAATGTGTTTAATCCTAGGAGTTTTTTTGGGGGAAGCTGGGAATCCTAGAAGGAGTTTTTTTTTTTTGAGGGAGGCTGGGGAGAGGCAAGGGGAGCTAAGTATTAACGCTACATTATTTTATCTTTCTTAGAAGTTCTAATATTCTTTAATTTTATGAGCCAATTTTCAGCCAACAGCATACATGTTAGCAATTCTGTTAATGTTAGCAAAGATAACTTGGACATGATATTTTATAAAAGCATAACTTCTCTGAAATTAATACCCCCTTATCAAGACTTGTACTACCGGCCGGGCGCGGTGGCTGAAGCCTGTAATCCCAGCACTTTGGGAGGCCGAAACGGGCGGATCACGAGGTCAGGAGATCGAGACCATCCTGGCTAACACAGTGAAACCCCGTCTCTACTAAAAAATACAAAAAACTAGCCGGGCGAGGTGGTGGGCGCCTGTAGTCCCACCTACTCGGGAGGCTGAGGCAGGAGAATGGCATAAAACCCGGGAGGCGGAGCTTGCAGTGAGCCGAGATCTGGCCACTGCACTCCAGCCTGGGCGATAGAGCGAGACTCCGCCTCAAAAAAAAAAAAAAAAAAAAAGGACTTGTACTACCAGCTGGGCATGGTGGTTCACGCCTGTAATCTCAGCACTTTGGGAGGCCGAGGTGGGCGGATTACCTGAGATCAGGAGTTCAAGACCAGCCTGGCCAACATGGTGAAACTCTGTCTTTACTAAAAATACAAAAATTAGCCAGGCGTGGTGGCTGGCACCTGTAATCCCAGCTACTTGGAAGGCTGAGGCAGGAGAATCACTTGAACATGGGAGGTGGAGGTTGCAGTGAGCCGAGATCATATCACTGCACTCCAGCCTGGGTGGCAGAGTGAGACTCCATCTCAAAAAAAAAAAAGAAAAAAGGGGCCGGGCGCGGTGGCTCAAGCCTGTAATCCCAGCACTTTGGGAGGCCGAGACGGGCGGATCACGAGGTCAGGAGATCAAGACCATCCTGGCTAACCCGGTGAAACCCCGTCTCTACTAAAAAAAATACAAAAAACTAGCCGGGCGAGGTGGCGGGCGCCTGTAGTCCCAGCTACTCGGGAGGCTGAGGCAGGAGAATGGCGTAAACCCGGGAGGCGGAGCTTGCAGTGAGCTGAGATCCGGCCACTGCACTCAGCCCGGGAGATAGAGCGAGACTCCGTCTCAAAAAAAAAAAAAAAAAAAAAAAAAAAAAAAAAAAAAAAAAAAAAAAAAAAAAAAAAAAGGAATGGTGGGAGGAAGAGATAAATCCTCAACTTCCATAGCAGAAAGTGAGCACATTATTCCCTGAATGAAAAAAAATATATATATCAAAGTAATAATATATGTGTGTGATATAGAGATATGGAAGTAAATACCTAAAGAATCATTTAACAGAGTTAAGAACAAATAAATGCTTGTAAAGCAAGTAAAATGAGGAAAGGTGCGAGCAAAGAACTGTGATTTTTCATAGAAAGCCTCATGGAATTCTATTACTCTTTTACATGCTATCAAATGCACAAAGTTTAACTAAAAGTGAAGAAAAAAAACAAAACAAGATGAGCCCCCTCTTCCACCAAAACTGATGCTAACTTATCAAGAGGAAAAGCAAAATCTATATTTTGCCCTTATGATCGTGGCCATGATTACTTTTAGAATAATACTGATATCTAAAACTTATTATGAAAAGGTTTATAGAAAAACAGGCCATTCAAATCCATTTTTTAAAACCTTTTTAAGTCATAGATCCCTTAGAGAATCTGCTCAAAGTCATATAATCCCTACAGAGAAAATTCAGTCATACACATTTTTTCATCCAATTTCAGAGACTGAAGCTTATCCTTAGACTTCAGTTAATAATTTCCAATTTCAGGCCGGGCGCGGTGGCTCAAGCCTGTAATCCCAGCACTTTGGGAGGCCAAGACGGGCGGATCACGAGGTCAGGAGATCGAGACCATCCTGGCTAACACTGTGAAACCCCGTCTCTACTAAAAAATACAAAAAACCAGCCGGGCGAGGTGGCGGGCGCCTGTAGTCCCAGCTACTCAGGAGGCTGAGGCAGGAGAATGGCGTGAACCCGGGAGGTAGAGCTTGCAGTGAGCTGAGATCTGGCCACTGCACTCCAGCCTGGGCGACAGAGTGAGACTGTGTCTCAAAAAAAAAAAAAAAATAAAAAAAAAAATAATAATAATAATAATTTCCAATTTCAAAGATGAACCAGTAAGTTCAATTTTCTATCTTTTTTTCTTGCTTGCTAGTACATGCTTCTTTCATAGGAAGCATTTACTCTCTTCATTGTTTCATTATTTTTTCAACTATCTTAATTTTAACACTAAACTCTTTTTACATTACAAAAACAACACATGCTACTGTGGAAAATACAGACAAGTAAAGACAGAAAAGCTTTGAAGAAAATGTATAATCTCAGCTCTCAGATAATGCTTTGGTGTGTGTCCTTCCAAGTTTTCTATTTATAATTTTGAAAACACTGGAGTCGGCCGGGCGCGGTGGCTCAAGCCTGTAATCCCAGCACTTTGGGAGGCCGAAACGGGCGGATCACGAGGTCAGGAGATCGAGACCATCCTGGCTAACACAGTGAAACCCCGTCTCTACTAAAAAATACAAAAAAACTAGCCGAGCGAGGTGGCGGGCACCTGTAGTCCCAGCTACTCCAGAGGCCGAGGCAGGAGAATAGCGTGAACCCGGGAGGCGGAGCTTGCAGTGAGCTGAGATCTGGCCACTGCACTCCAGCCTGGGCAACAGAGCAAGACTCCGCCTCAAAAAAAAAAAAAAAGAAAATTCATTTTCCATACAACTGCCAGTGACCATTTCAAAATGCACATCAGAATGTGTCACATCTCTCCTTCAAACTTACACGTAACTTCCTGCTGCACTTTAAAAATAACTTAGAAATTCTACCACCACATTCAAGGCCCTATGTCCTGTGGTCATCTCTCTAACCTCCATTCCTACACTTTCCTCTTTGTTTACCCAGTTCAAATCTGTTGCCAAACATGCCAAGTATTCCCATCTCAGACTCCTTGTATGTGCTGTTCCCTCTTCCTGCAGTGGTTTCTCTGGCCTTTTTATGTGGGTATCTCCTTCTCACCAGTCGAATAACATCCCACGTCATCTCATCACAGAAGCCTTTTTTGCCTACCCACCCTGAAGCAGCCACCACTCCCGTGCCCAATACCTAACACCACTATCTCATGTATTCACATGATTAACAGAAACTGAACTTATTTTGTTAATCTGTTTCACTATTGCTCATTATCTCCTTGCTGTCGTACCCCCTCAGAATGTAAGTTCTTTGTGAGAGCAGGGGCACTATCAGTCTTGTTTGCTGCTATATTCTCAGCATTTAGAACAATTCCTGCTACACAGCTGTCAATCAATATTTATTAAAAATTGATGTGAGGTACACATTTTTAAAAATTGTGGCACTCTAATAATTTTTTCCTCCTTTAGAGATGGGGTCTTGCTCTGACACCCAGACTGGAGTGCAGTGGAGTAATCAGAGCTCACTGCAGGTAGACTCAGACTTCTGGGCTCAAGTGATCCTCTTGCCTCAGCCTCCCAAGAAGCTGGGACTATAGGCATGAGCCACTGTACCTGGCTAATTTTTTGTTTGGTGGAGATGGGGGTCTCACTATATTGCTCAGGCTTGTCTTGAACTCATGGCCCCAAGTAATCCTCCTGCCTCAGCTTCCCAAAGTGCTAGGATTACAGGTGTGAGCCACTGCACCCAGCCTCTTTTTAAAAACCTTTTATTTTAAAATAATTTTAGGTTTGCAGAAGAGTTGCAAAGATAGTACAGCATTGCCATAACCCCCTGGCCCCAGTTTTCCCTTTTCTCCAGCTTCCCCTAATAGAAGCACATTTGTTAAAACTAAGAAATTATTGGTGTAATACTATTAACTCAACTATAGACAACTCAGATTTCACCAGTTTTTCAATTAATGTCTTTTTTTGTTCCAGGATCCAATCCAGAACACAACATCACATTCAGCTGTAATGTCTCCTTTGTCTCCTCCACTTTTTGATTATTTCTTAGTCTTTCCTTGTTTTCCTTCGCTTTGAAACTTCTGAATAGTACTGCTCACATATTCTTTGCAGAAGATCTAGAATATACCTCAATTTGGGCTTGTCTGATATTTTCTCATAGTTAGACTGAGATTATGGATTTGGGAATACCACCAAGGTACTTTTACTTATCACATGATATTAGGGAGTAAATGATACTAACTTATCACTAATGATATTAACCTTGATCACTTGATTAAGGTGGTACTTGCCAGGTTTCTCCTGCTTGCCAGGTTTCTGTAAAGCTACTATTTTCCCTTTCCATACTCTATTCTTTGCAAAGGAGTCTTTAAATCCAGTCTACACTCAAGGAGAGGATAATTATATACTTCTCAGGAGTGGAGAATAACTACACATATTGTTTCTTCCATTCATACTTAATTATGGGAAACAGAGGTAGTAACATTTACAGTAAGTCTCAAAAGGCAGACATTTGAGTGCTTACCTAAAGGAAAAAGTTTATTTGTTAATTACTCTTACCTACCAGTATCAAGATACCAAAGATCCTTGCAGCAAACTTGACTATTCAGTGCTTTTTTGTAGCCATCTCTTCCACTCCAAAAATACAATCGAGTGCCAATTGCAACAGCACAGTGGCCAGCTCTTGGTCTTGGTCTTGAATTTTTTTTATCTTCCTGAGAATCTGATACTAGGGTGGTCCACTCTGTTGTATCTGAAAAGATAGAAATATCCATGACTAATCTTTTGTTCTTAACAAAATTACAAAAATTACCTTATTAATAAAGTTTAATTCAATGAGTAACTCTTAAAAAACTCACCCAGATTTAGGTAAGAAAATGAACTGGTACATCTCCATTCACAATCATGAGGTGAAGTCTCAGTATTTTCCCCCTTATGTGGGACCCATCCACCAAAAATGTACATCCTGAGCAACAACAAAACAAAAACATAAAGTAGCTTATTTCATTTTACTTCTTGGATTTGAAGTGCTAAGAATAGAAAACTCTCCTATCAGTTGACTCAGAGCTTCAGAACTATTCATTCACTTACCATTGTCAAAGTAATGGGAATAAGAAGATGAATAAAGTGGTCTTCTTTCAAGAGTTTACAATTTTATGAAGCAATACAGAATCACAATTATTTCTCTCTGGCAAGTTACTTAAAGTGAAGAATATTTCAATTATAATATATTTAAAAATCAATATTGCCTATAATATACTAAGGGTACCTCAGTCAGAAAGATACTCAATTGATCTATGACATCCAAAGTCAAATTTAAAATTGTATGCATATAGTAACCGAAGAGGATTAAATTTCATATAACTTTGGTCATTGATATCACTTAAACAAAAAACTTTAAACTGTGTTCCTTTAGGGCCCTAGGAGTTCTTAAGACAAGCCTGATGGCTGCTGGAAGAGAAATGCTCATCAGGCAGATATCAGGGCCCATGTGACCTGATGTCAACCAGAGATCTATTTTTTTTTTATGCAAATCAGAGATTTTTTTTTTTTTTTTTGAGACAGGATCTTGTCCTGTTGCCCAGGCTAGAGTGCAGTGGCATGATAATGGTCCGCTGCAAACTCAACCTCCTGGGCTCAGGCCATCCTTCCACCTTGGCCTTCCAAAGTGCTGGGATTACAGGTGTGAGCCACCATGCCCAGCCAGAGCTCTATTTTTTAAAATCCATTTTATATGTTGGGGTTTCAATGGAAAATTTCATTTTATAAAATGGCTCTTCAGTTAAAAAAAAGTACAAAAATGTATAAGATTTTGTTTAAATGTAAAGACCATCCTGTTTGGTTTTGAGTTTATTTAAAAAAAAAAAAAACTAGGTTCTAAATTACAACAATCATTTCCTAAAATATTACATTTAAGGTAGAATCCCTGAAATAGTAACTATTTCATTAAATTCTGATTAAACAGTACTCCTAATTGTGGCACAATGTTGCACAAATAAGGGAATTTGTTGATGGTAGTAATAGTCAACATTTATGGAGTGCTCACTTCATACCAGAAACTGTTCTAAGCATTTCATATGTATTAATTCATTTTGTCTTCATTACAGCCTTGTCAAGTAGGTTTTACTTTAATCCACATTGTATACTTAAGGAAAGTGAGGTACAAACATATTAAATTTTCTTGCCCCAGGTCATACACGACAAGTGCCAAAGCTGAGTCTTGAATTTAGGCCATCTGGTTACAGAGTTTGTATTCTAACCATCAACTCTATATTGCCATCTAAAGCATAATCATTAAGAGCATGTGCCTCAGTACAAATGAAGCAATACCAAAAATATGAAAAAGGAAACAGTGAGTTAGGTGATTAGTTTGGCAACACCCAGGTTTACACTTACATAAAGCCTACTCTGGGCAAGGCATTATAAGGAATGCAAAGAAGTAAAAGAGAGAGCATAAGAAAATGGCATATTAAGTATTTTTGCTTCTACAGACAAATTATTTTAGCTCCAGTAAGCACAATCAAACTTTGTTAAGCTTCATAATCTATTTCTAAGAAACTACTAGCGTTACTTTCTTTGTGTGCTTAAGTTGTTTTAAAAAAAAACAAACAAAACAGAAGCAAAATACAAAAACCACCATACTTGTTTCCTATAACACTGGCTGTATGAAGGCTTCGTGGAAGTGGCACTGTCCCTTTAGTTTCTGGTTTTGACCACGACATAGTTTCTAAAAGTAAAAATATATTAGCAACTTGATCTAACAACAGTAAATTACTTCAACTTGCATAATTTCAAAAAATAAAACAAGGACTTACCAAAATAAAACAAAGTATTTTAAAACAATTATTTGAACATTATCTTAAACATTTCTAGCTTACATAAACTGCCAATCAGAAATCTATTTACACTTAATGTTAGTACAGTTAGCCCTCTGTATCCATGGGTCCTGCATCAATGGATTCAATTAACCACAGATTGAAAATATTCACAAAAAAACTTTGGTTGCACTGAACATGTTTTCTTTTTGTCATTATTCCCTAAACAATACAGTATAACAACCATTTATATAGTATTTACATTATATTAGGTGTTATAAGTAATCTCAAGTGGAGATGATTTAAAGTATATGGGTGAATACGCAAATATTACACCATTTTATATCAGGGACTTGAACATCCATGGATTCTGGTATCAGGGGAGGATTTTGGTCCTGAATAAATCCTCCACAGATACCGAGGGATGACTGTATTTGTAATAAATAAGTGTGCTTAGGGTGCCACCAATTTTGAATTAAGAATAATATTAGAGATTTTATCATTTAAAGTAAGAGTACACTGGACAGAAGATAGTCAAAGGTGAGAGGCACACTACCCTCCAATCATTCATTCCTAAGATCCCTTTAGAGAGAACTACTTAAGGGTTTTCTACTGACCACGAATAACATTGTTAATGCTACATTTCCTGTAGATAGGGTAACCATATAAAGTTATCATCCTGTACAGGACATTTTTCAGAGTGAAAGGGAGTATTGTACTATTGATAATTACACAAGACAATAAGCATAAACCAGAATCATCCCAGGTAAACCAGGACATACGGTAACCCTGTTTATAGAACGCACAAGAGAGTTACTATCATAAACCAAACATTCATTTTCTCAATCTGATTTATCAGCAACCATTCATATAACACATCAGCCGTCCCTGGGGCCACAAGTGCTAGTTATAAATCTAAGTACAACTCAATAAATACTGCAATCAATAATATTTTTCAAAGCATCTTTTAATTTGCCTTATTCCTGAGCCTGAATCAAGTTAAACTTACCTAAGTCAAGCTGCCATAGGTCATCCAGGCGAGCACCACACATTCCACCAAAAACATACATTTTTGGACTTCCAGAATCTTTTTTGCAATATATAACAGCTGTGTGGGATTCTCTTGGAGAAGGCACAACCCCTTTAGTCACTGGAATGCTCCAGCCCACAACACCAGAGCCATGCTGTAGCTCCAACTCATAAAAATCATTTAAATATCTAGGATATCATAGGGAAAATTAAAATATTCAGATAATATATACTCTTTATTTGCATTTTATTTCTATTTATAAAGATAAAATGTGCTTACTATGAAAAGTTCATATAGTACAGAAAGGCATTAGGAGAGCAGAAACCCCAAACCTCATTCATACAATACATACTTATCAAACACTACTATGTACCAGGCACTCTTCTGGAGCTCAGTAGTGAGCAGAAGAGATTAAAAATAATTCCTGTTATCATTTAGCCAACACTCTTATCAATGACAACTTGTCAACTGTTGGTGTTAAATCATAGCTACAAATCCTCTGACCCTCTTCCCATCAGGAAGTTGGGTCTATGTTCCCTTCCCTTGATTCTGGACTGTTTTGTGATTGCTTTGATTAATAGGGTATGGTGAAAGAACACTATGTGACTTCTGAGGCTGCATCGCAGAAGGCCTAAACGGCTTAAGTAGAATACTTACTCTTGGAATCCTGAACCGCCATGTAAGAAGTGCAACTCCCATAAAACTACCATCTGGATGGCCATATGTAGGTATGTAGGGTGACAGAACCAGCTGAGTCTGTCCTTCAGCCATCGCAGTTGAGGCATCAGACACAGAAGTAACCCCTTCAAGACTTCTCAGCTGAGGGCCCAGCCATCCCTCCTGTGGCCTATCTAAATTCCTGACCCACAGAATCCATGAACATAATCAAATGGTTATTATTCTGCATCACTAAATTTTGGGGCAGTTTACTGTATGGCACTAGATAACCAGAACAATCACTATTGAAAATATTTTGGTAAATATCCCTTAAGACACCTCTGTCTATGGATAAACACATATGGATAAATGAGGCATACTAAAAATACTGCTTTGCAACTATTAAAATTTTCATTATATTGTCATAGCAATGTCCTACATAGTTTTTAACTTTAGAAACTGGCAGTAAGTTTCATGCATGTTTTTGAAGTTTTGAGCAAAATGACTTTTGTAGAAATTTATTTCCTACAAAATTATTATTCAAGTGTAAGGGCAAAAATTAAAACATTTCAGGACATATAAAACTTCAAAGTTTAGCTACATAATTGTTTTGGGGAAAATAATTCTAGGATGTTATCTAGGAGAAAGAAAAAGAAATACAATACTTTGAATAGGCCTGGTGTGGTGGCTCATGCCTGTAATCCCAGCACTTTGGGAGGCTGAGGCGGGAGGATCACGAGGTCAGGAGATCGAGACCATCCTAGCTAATACGGTGACACCCCGTCTCTACTAACAAAAATACAAAAAACTAGCCAGGCATGGTGGTGGGCGCGCCTGTAGCCCCAGCTACTTGGGAGGCTGAGGCAGGAGAATAGTGTGAACCTGGGAGGCAGAGCTTGCAGTGAGCCGAGATCACACCGCTGCACTCCAGCCTGGGTGACAGAGCGAGACACCGTCTCAAAATAAATAAATAAATAAAAAATAAAGAAAGAAATAATACTTTGAATAAGAGAAATGGTAGTAATTTGTGGTTACATCTAAACTGATGTTGAAATCTGTGGTTATAAGATCTAAATAACCACTAAGAAAAACTTACTACTAAGTTAATTTTTAAAATTTATCATAACCTGGATTAAGATTCAAAAATACATGGAACATACAGAAAAAGGAGGTAGGCAAAAGAATGTTAAAATAAAGACAGTAATTTATTCCCAAGGTTAACAGGATATTTTCATTTTAAATGTGTTAATTTCCAAGCAACTAAGGTATGCACAAAATTAGCACATATAATTCTTAGATCACTAGAGGGAAACAGTCAAAGAAAAATAATAAATAGGGGAAAAGTAAAGAAATGGGGGAAAAAAAAGCAAAGTATAGTATATAGAAAGCAGTTAATAAGATAGTTTAAAAAAAAAAAAACAGGCTGGGGTCCGGTGCAGTGGTTCACACCTGTAATCTCAGCAGTTTGGGAGGCCGAGGCGGGTGGATCACCTGTGGTTAGGAGTTCAAGACCAGCCTGGCCAACATGGTGAAACTCTGTCTCTACTAAAAATACAAAAATTAGCTGGGCGTGGTTGCAGGTGCCTGTAATCCCAGCTACTCGGGAGGCTGAGGCAGGAGAATCACTTGAACCCGGGTGGTGGAGGTTGCAGTGAGCTGAGATCGCACGGCTGCAGTCCAGCCTGGGTGACAGAGCGAAACTCCGTCTCAAAAAAACACAAAAAACAAAAAACCCCCACCATAAACAATGTCAAAAGAAAAAAGGACAAACTTAAAAAGTTTAGCACAGGTTGCAGAAAAAAAGGTCAAATTTTCCTAAAAACCAAGATAATGACCACTCACACAACAGACACAGATAAAAAGATATAAACTGACAGTTCACAGAACAGGAAATAAAAATTACATAAACATATATATACATACAGACACACAGACACAGACGTATAAACATGCATGTACACGAACACTCATATACATATACATATGCAAATGTTTTCCTTCATCACAACTTAGCAAAAAATCTGGCATAGGCAAGAAAAGGGAGGGAGGGCAACAAAGCAGTGTAGATGGAAAACACAAAACACAAGGGCAGAATAAAACTGCCCTATTATAAGACAAAGTCTGATCAGGGTTGGTGGTGGGGGCAGAAATACAGAGGAAACAAAATACAAGAACCCCAAATCTAAGTATAAGTGATGAAAATCAAGGATAATATTAACACTATCTTAAAATAATGTGGAATAGGCTTGAACTGTTGAGAATGGACATCAGCCAGTATGCTATCCAGTTCATACTGGCTATTAGCCCCATTTACAAAAGATAAATCTACAACAAAACGATGTACACAAGTTGAAAATTAGATATACAAGAAACAAAACACAAATCCACAATCACGGTGGGAGACTTGAGCATGTCACTCAAAAGTTGATGAGACCTAGACTCACAAAATAAAAAGCTTTGAACATTTATTTAATAGAGCCAGGTGCAATGGCACATGCCTGCAGTCCCAGCTACTCAGGAGACTGAGGTGGGAAGATTACTTGAGCCTAGGAGTTATCCAGCCTGAGCAACACAGCAAGACCACATCTCTAAAATCAATAATAATAAATACATAAAACATTGATTTAATAGATAAACAACCTTGCACACAGTCAAGAACTCATGGTCTTAATGAGCACCTATGGAATCACAAAAATTGACTGTGAAATAGACACAAACATCTTTATAGACTGCATTTCCTGACCACAATATAATAAAACTAGATATTGGCAATAATAACAAAACTTTCCACTTGGAGATCTTTAAAAAATTGTAGCAAATTACTTTTAAAGAGAAAATAGAAATCAATGACAATAAAAGCAGTATGTATCAAACCCTATGGGATACGGCCAAAGATAGAATCACATGAAAATAACACTGAAAAATGAACTAAGGAGCATTGAAATTATTAGAAGTTAGAAAAAGCATTCAAACTACTAGAAGTTTAAAAGATGCTGGGCGTGATGGCTTTAGCGGGTAATCCCAGCACCTTGGGAGACTGAGGTAGGAGGACTGCTTGAGGCCAGGAGTTCAAGACCAGCCTGGACAATCTGGCAAGATCCTGTCTCAACAAAAAATTTAAAAATTAGCGAGGCATGGCTGCATGTGCCTATAGTCCTAGCTACTTAGAAGGCTGAGGTGGGAGTATAGCTTGAACCCAAGAGTTCAAGGCTGCAGTAAGCTATGATTGTGTCACCACACTCCAGCCTGGGTGACAGAATGAGATCCTGTCTCTAAAAAAAAAAAAAAAGAAAAAGAAAAAAAGGTTAGGAATGAAGTTGAAAGAAATGGAATAGAGTTAAAAAGTTAAAGAAAATAAAAAGAAAAACAGTCAATAAAACTAAAAAATGGCTCTTTGAAATAAATAAAATAACAAATCACTAGCAAGTCTGATTAGACAATACTAACACTTAGGGATAAGAAAAGAGATATAACAAAAGATATAGAGATTTTAAAGATAGAGAGAATTGTCTTTATAACTTTAAAACATTTTTAAATAAATAATTTTTTTTTATTTTTAAGACAGGGCTTATTACATTGCCCAGGCTAGATTTGAACTCCTGGGTTCAGATGATCCTCCTGCCTCAGACTCCCAAGCAGCTGGGACTATAGGTGTGTACCACTACACCTGGCTATCTTATAACTTTTAGAAATAAATTTAAAAATCTAGATAAATGGGTAACTTCTCAAAAAAAAAAAATTACCAAAAATTACAAAAGGTTGAAAACCTAAATAGACCAATACTTAAAGAAGAAATTGAAAAGGCAATCAAAGATCAAATACCAATCCCAGGTAAATATGGAAAATTTCTACTAAATATTCAAGGAATTACGTTATTTAAATATAATAAAAGATGGAGGGCTTTCCATGACCTCAGAACATAACCCTGATTATGTTTTCAAGGATAACATAATCCTGATACTCAAATCAGATTACAATAGCACCCTACTCCCCCAGATAATACAGGCAAAATCGCTAATAAACATAGGTATTATAAATAAATGTTAGAAATGTGATTCAGCAAAGAAAAAATTCACAAAATTCATAGATTAAAGGAGAGACACAGTAAGCTGCAAAATGAATTTAAACTATCTCAATATACATTTCTTGTTAAAAAGAGAGAAAAGGCCGGGCGCGGTGGCTGAAGCCTGTAATCCCAGCACTTTGGGAGGCCGAGACAGGCGGATCACAAGGTCAGGAGATCCAGACCATCCTGGCTAACACGGTGAAACCCCGTCTCTACTAAAAGATACAAAAAACTAGCCGGGCGAGGTGGCGGGCGCCTGTAGTCCCAGCTACTCGGGAGGCTGAGGCAGGAGAATGGCGTAAACCTGGGAGGCGGAGCTTGCAGTGAGCTGAGATCCGGCCACTGCACTCCAGCCTGGGAGACAGAGCCAGACTCCGTCTCAAAAAAAAAAAAAAAAAAAAAAAAAAAGAGAAAAATAAAACTAATAAGCTGGAAATTTAAGAACATTTTGGCCAGGCATGGCAGTTTACGCCTATAATCCCAACACTTTGGGAGGTCAAGGTGGGAGGATCACTTGAGCCCAGGAGTTCAAGACCAGCTTGGGCAACATGGAAAGACCTTGTCTCTAAGAAAAAGAAAAAAAAAGTTTTAAAATTAACTGGGCATGGTGGCATGCACCTGTGGTCCCAGCTAGCTACTCAAGAGGCTGAGGCAGGGGGACTGCCTGAGCCCAGGAGGTCAAGGCTGTAGAGAGCTGTGATCATGCCACTGTACTCCAGCCCCAGGTGACAGAGTGAGGCTCTATCTCGAAAATAAAAGAAAAGAAAAGAAAAGAAAAGAAAAGAAAATGTCCCTAATGTTATTAAAATCACATACCAACAACCTATAGCAAATGCCACAATTAATGATAGAAAGGTAAATATATTAATGAAAAGAATATAGAGCAAGAATCAACAAATGTTTCCTGTAAAGGGTCCAACAGTAAATATTTTAGGCTTCACAGGCCATAAAATCTATTGTAACTACTCAACTGTGCTGTTTCAACATGAAAGGTGCCAACAGCAATACAAAATGAATGGGGATGGCTGTGTTCCAATAAAACTTTATTAATATAAAAAGACAGCAGGCCCACAGGATATAGTTTGCAACCCCTGGTCTAGAAAGCCTAGAAAGACACATTTATACAATAAAGATATGACAGAGATGGAATTTCAAATCAATAGAAAAAATGGCTTATTTAATAAATGGTGTTGGGAAAATTAAAAATCAATTAGGAAAAGAAAAAGCCTCACACTAGTCACAAAAGTATATCACAAATGTATTAATGTTCTAAACAGAAACAAAACTATGAATGTACTAGAAGAAAATACAGAAAATTTATTTTTATAATATTTCTGAAGGAGAGTCTTTCAAAGCAAGATTCAAAACCAGAAAGCCATAAAAGAAAATATTGTCAAACGTGATAAAACTAAACTGAAAACCCTTTTTAAAAAAAGCAAAGTAGGCTGGGCACAGTGGCTCGTGCTTGTAATCTCAGCACCGAGGCAGGCAGATCATGAGGACAGGAGTTCGAGACCAGCCTGGCCAACAAAGTGAAACCCCGCCTCTACTAAAAATACAAAAATTAGCTGGGCGTGGTGGCAGGCGCCTAAAATCCCAGCTACTTGGGAGGCTGAGGCAGGAGAATCACTTGAACCCAGGAGGCAGAGGTTGCAGTGAGCCAAGATCGCGCTACTGCACTCCAGCCTGGGCGACAGAGCTAGACGCTGTCTCAAAAAAAAAAAAAAAAAAGGCAAAGAGAAGACTTAGAAAACACATCTGGAACATATGAAAAATATGTATGTAAAGAACTCCTAAGGATCAACAGTAATAAAAAAATTGAAATCCATTTAAATATTAAAAATAATCAATGAATTCAGCAAGGTCACAGGATACAAGATAAATAACAAAACCAACTGTATTTCTATATACTAGCAATGAACAATCCAGAAATGAAATTAAGAAACTAAATCGGTTGGGTACAGTGGCTCACGCCTGTAATCCCACCGCTTTGGGAGGCCAAGGTGGGTGGATCACAAGGTCAGGAGATCGAGACCATCCTGGCTAACATGGTGAAATCCAGTCTCTATTAAAAATACAAAAAAAAAAATTAGCCAGGCATGGTGGCGGGTGCCTGTAGTCTCAGCTACTTGGGAGGCTGAGGCAGGAGAATGGCCTGAACCCAGGAGGTGGAGCTTGTAGTGAGCTGAGATCGCACCACTGCACTCCAACTTGTGCGATAGGGCGAGACTCCACCTCAAAAAAAAAAAAAAAAAAGGAAAGAAACCAAATCGATTCATAATATCCTCAAAAAGAATAAAAAACTTAGGAATACATTAATCAAAATTAGAAAGAGCAACACATACATTGAAAACTACAAAATATTGCTGAGAGAATATTTAAAAGATTTAAATAAATGGAGAAACATCCCATGTTCATGAATTGGCAGACCCAATATTACTAAGATGGCAATTCTCCTCAAACTAATATATAATCAATGAAATTCCTATCAAAATCCCAGTAAGGGCCGGGTACGGTGGCTTATGCTTGTAATCCCAGCACTTTGGGAGGCCGAGATGGGCGGATCACGAGGTCAGGAGATCCGAGACCATCCTGGCTAAGACGGTGAAACCCCATCTCTACTGAAAATACAAAAAATTAGCCGGGCATGGTGGTGGGTGCCTGTAGTCCCAGCTACTCAGGAGGCTGAGGCAGGAGAATGGCGTGAACCCGGGAGGCGGAGCTTGCAGAGAGCCGAGATCCAGCCACTGCACTCCAGCCTGGGTGACAGTGCAAGACTCCGTCTCAAAAAAAAAGAAAAATCCCAGTAAGCCTTTTTGCACAAATTTTACTTTTTTTTGAGGGGGACAGAGTCTTGTTCTGTTGCCTAGGCTGGAGTGCACTGATGTAAACATGGCTCACTGTAGTTCTGGCCTCCTGCTCTCAAGCAATCCTCCTGCGCTGGCCTCCCATATAGATGGGACCACAGGCACATACCACTACACCCAGCTAATTTTCTAATGTTTTGCAGAGACAGGGTCTTGCCATGTAGCCCAGGCTAGTCTCAAACTTCTGGGCTCAAGTGATCTGTTGGCCTCAGCCTCCCAAAGTACTGGGATTACAGGTGTGAGCCACTGTACCTGGCCAAATCACATTTCTGATTAAAAAATAAAACAAAACATAAAACTTATATCCAGAATATATAAAGAACTGTTACAACTCAATAATAAGAAAACTATCAATTTCAAAACAGGCACAATATTTGAATAGAAATTTCACCAAAGATACATGAATGGCTAAAAAGCACATGAAACAATGTCCAACGCTATTAATCATTAGGGAAATGCAAATTAAAACCACAATGAGGTACCACTTTACTCCCACTAAGATGGCAACAATAAAAAAGACAGACAATAATGACTATTAGCAAAGGTGGAGAAATTAAAACCCTTATATATTGCTGGTGGGAATGTAAAATGGTGTAGTCAGTTTGGAAAGCAATTTGGTAGAATTTCTTAAGAAGTTAAACAGGTTGAGGTGGGAGGATCACTTGTGCCTGGGAGGTGGAGGCTCCAGTGAGCTGACATTGTGCCATTGCACTCCAGTCTGGGTAACAGAGTGAGACCCTTTCTCGAAAAAAAAAAAAAAAAAAAAATAGATAGATCTGTATGGAGAATCGAATTAATGTGTTCCCATTCTTTCCCAGTAGGCAGAGTATATATCCTTAGACCACTAACTCTGGCCTTTGCCATATGGCTGGCTTTGACTAACGGAATGTGACCAGAAATGAATGTGTGCTTTGAACACAGGCTTTAAAAAGCATTGTACGTAATTGTATGCACCTACTGGCCCTCTGAAGTAGAATAACCTTGAGAAGACTGCCCCATTATAAACAATAACCTAACAAAAGCTAATATATGAAAAAGGGTACATGAAAAGTGTTACATGAAAAAGGTTCCAAAAGATGTACATCAAATTGAATTATGTGTATCTGCCTATGTTGGGAGATAGTGCTGTTGAAAGAACATTGTACACTTTCCAATTTCTTGACTTTTTACCAGTGTTATTTTAAAAACCTGTTTAATGGAAAAATTTTTTTAAAAGACATATGTTAAAAGTAAAAGTACTGGCCGGGCGCAGTAGCTCACGCCTGTAATCCCAGCACTTTGGGAGGCTGAGGCAGGCGGATCACGAGGTCAGGAGATTGAGACCATCCTGGCTAACATGGTGAAACCCCATCTCTACTAAAAAAAACACAAAAACAAAATTAGCCGGGCATGGTGGTGGGCGCCTGTAGTCCCAGTTACTCGGGAGGCTGAGGCAGGAGAATGGCGGGAACCCAGGAGGCGGAACTTGCAGTGAGCCGAGATCGCAGCACTGCACTCCAGCCCGGGTGATAGAGCGAGACTCTGTCTCAAAACAAACAAACAAAAAAGTAAAAGTATCTGGATTACTGTGGTGGGATAATTTTTTTTTCCTTTTCTACAGTTTCCAAATTTTCCATGATATTTTAGTATTTCTATATTTTAAAACAGTTTGGAAAAAAAGTTAAGATCCTACCATCAGTCTAATGCAAGTAAAAAGACATAACGGTTAATAACTCTACTGTATTATATGCTATGGCAACTTGAAAGTGCTTTGAAAATTACACCAATGATCTTATTTCACTATCACAATGACACTGTAAAACAGGTATTTAATCACTCCCATTTCACAGCGAAGGAAACAAGCTTAGATTATTTGCTCTAAAGGACACACATGATAAGCGCTGAATCAGAAAACAGCCCTTTGGACTCTAAATCTCCAAAGCTTGAGTGCTAGAATGACAATGATCAAAACACTATGTGAATATTATTTGGGCTTAAAAAGAAAAAAATATTGCAGCCATAAAAAAGAGTGAGTTTGGCCAGGCGCGGTGGCTCACACCTGTAATCCCAGCACTTTGGGAGGCCGAGGTGGGTGGATCATGAGGTCAGGAGATCGAGAACATCCTGGTTAACGCGGTGCAACCCCACGTTAGTCTCTACTAAAAATACAAAAACTTAGCCGGGCGTGGTGGTGGGCGCCTTTAGTCCCAGCAACTCGAGTGGCTTAGGCAGGAGAATGGCATGAACCCAGGAGGCGGAGCTTGCAGTGAGCTGAGATTGCGCTACTGCACTCCAGCCTGGGCAATAGAGCGAGACTCGTCTCAAAAAAATAGTTCATGTCCTTTGCAGGGACATGGATGAAGCCGGAAACCATTATTCTCAGCAAACTAAACTAGCACAGAAAAAGAAAACCAAACACTGCATGTTCTCACTCATAAGAGGGAGTTGAACAATGAGAACACATGGACAGAGGGAAGGGAACATCACACACCAGGGCATATCGGGGGTTGCAGGGCAAGGGGAGGGAGAGCATTAGGACAAATACCTAATGCACGCAGGGCTTAAAACCTAAATGATGGGTTGACAGGTGCAGCAAACCACCATGGCACATGTATACCTACATAACAAACCTGCACATTCTGCACATGCATTCCAGAACTTAAAGTAAAATAAAAATAAAAAATAAAAAAAGAGAAAGTCTAAAAAAAAGAAAGAAAAAATATACTACCATTTGCCACAGCATGGATGGAGCAGCAGGACATTATGCTAAGTGAAATAAGACAGACACAAAGAACAATATTGTATTATCTCATATGTGAAATCTTGATTTTTGTTTTGTTTTAACAAAAAAGGTAAAACATATAGAAACAGAGAACAGTGGTTACCAGGGTCAGGGTGGCAGGAAGAGAAGGAAATGGGGAAATGTAGGTCAAAAGATACAAAGTAGCAAATACATAGCATAAACAAACTGAGAGATCTAATGTACAACATGAGGACTACAGTTAATAATAATGCATTGTATTCAGGATTTTTTTTTTTTTTTTGAGATGGGGTCTAACTCTGTCACCCAGGCTGGAGTGCAGCAGCATGATCTTGGCTCACTGCAGCTTCCACTTCCCAGGCTCAAGAAATCCTCCCACCTCAGCCTACCGAGTAGCTGTGACCACAGGCGCGTGCCACCATGCCCAGTTAATTTTTTGTATTTTTGGTAGAGATGGGGTTTTGCCATGTTGCCCAGGCTGATCTCGAACTGCTGGGCTCAAGCGATCCATCCACCTCGGCTTCCCAAAGTGCTGGGATTACAGGTATGAGCCACAACGCCCGGTGGTGACTACAGCTGCTCATGCCACAGGCAGAAAAAAAATGGGTAACTATATGAAATGATGGATATATTACCACTATAATAACCATTTATATATATATATATAAAATATCTATCTTATACCATCATGTTATATACCTTAAATTTACACAAATAAAATTTATTTAAAAAAAAACCCACTACATGGAACAGTACAATTCCCCAAAGGAAAGAGGAATTCTTTGCAGACAAAACCAACATTAGCTATAATAGGGGTCAACAATGTAGATATCCCCATTATTTACAATCTGTGTCAGCAAACTACATCCTGTGGACCAAACCTGCCTACGAGCTGTTTCATAAAGGCTTATTGGAACTCAATACACAAACAAACAAACAAATAAAACACGATGTGAAAAGAAAAGAGGTAGTGAATTAATTCTGTTTGGGAAAAAGGAGGAAAGAATTGATTGTAAAAGTATTTGCTAGTGTGAACCACTCTAACAGCTTCCTGTATAAAACATGGATATGATAGCTTTCATTTTACAGTCAGAGTTTCATTGCCAAATTCCCAGAGAAATCTAATTTTAAAATAACCATCTGTTACTTTTCATTATCATTTATGAGGTAGCTAAAATGCATAATGGCTCAATATATACAAATATATTGATACAAGCAGTTACATTAATATTAATTTAATAAGATGATTTCTCATTAGAAAAGACACAGTTTTTTGGTTTTTAGCTCCAATGCTTTCTGAAGACACAGTTTTGAAAATAAATATGCTCCAGGGACTAAGGAAAACACAAACACACACAAATTTGTCCACTGTTAGACTGAAATGCAAAAAGCTAAGCATCATCCCTTTTAAAAATTAAAGATGGAAAAAATAAAATGTTCCTACTCTAAATCATAAAATATGCATTTGGTCTGAAAGAGTCAGCATACCTGGGAACATTATTGTTTGAATCTTCGCTTTCGTTTGCCAGGCCACCAAACAAATAGCATTTGTTACCATATAAAGAGAAGCTATGTCCAAGCCGAGGACAAGGAGGTAAACCAGAAGGAGGGGGATGGGGTTTCACTTTTTTCCATAACCAACGACTTGCCTAAAAAAAAAAGAGCACAAATACAGTCAAACAAAATCAAGAAAGCACGCCTATATTGTCAATAGTGCAACATCATATCAATACATTTTAATCCAAATCCCATCAGAAGGCACTAATAAACTACTTTTGGGACAAATGACAAATAACAAGCTAACTTCTGGAATTAAAATATATGTTCCAGTAGACATTCAAGTTACTATTCCAATTCACAGATTTCCACAATGGCAAACTAACCATATAATAATAAACTCCAACAGTTCTAAAGTATTTTCCAAATGAAAAATAAAATATTATACATAGCTTCAAGATTAAATGTAATTTATACATTCTTACTTTCTGAAATAAGGTAATCCATGAATGGTAAATATTTTAACCTTTTAAAGGTAAACATAAAGCTCATTTAACAAATAAAATTCCAAAACGTATTCTCTGGCCATGGATGTTTTCTTTAGCTGAAATTATTTTTGCAGTGAGTTGCTTGTAAATAGGTATAACCACTCACATCTGCCAATTAGCAGATACCCGCATGATCACCACCCTAGGGATAAGGCACAGGTCAGGAAGAAAAGTCAACAAGGGCTATGAGTCTGGTTTAATAAGAGTCAAATTTAGAAAGGTTATGGGAAACTGTTACTCCTCTTTTGTATGTATTGTCAAGGTGGGAGGTGTAGCAAATATTAGTATGAGGGTAACAATTTCTAAAACACAAAAGCAGTGGTTATCAAAGTATAGCCCAGGGGCCAGGCATGGTGATTTTCCAAATGTGGAAAGTTTTATTCAAAGTTGTGAATCTGTCAGTTGATGCCAATGCCAACTATCCCTCTGTGAGTCCTGCAGTACTTAATACTTAAGAACTTGCGGCAGAGCACGGTGGCTCACGCCAGTAATCCCAGCAGTTTGGGAGGCCCAGACGGGTGGATCACCTGAGGTCAGGAGTTCAAGACCAGCCTGGCCAACATGGTGAAACCCTGTCTCTACTAAAAATACAAAAATTAGCTGGGCATGGCGGTGCGTGCCTGTAGTCACAGCTACTTAGGAGGCTGAGGCAGGAGAATCACTTGAACCCAGGAGATGGAGGTTGCAGTGAGCCAAGATCGCACGGCTGCAGTCCAGCCTGGGCAACAGGGCAAGACTCTGTCTCAAAACAAACAAACAAAAAGTATACTCTAGAAACCAGGAGCATCAGCAGCTGGGAACTTGGTAGAAATGCAAATGCTTATCACCCACTACTGACTCAGAAACTCTCTGGGTAGGACCCAGCAATCTGCGTTTTCACAGGTCCTCCAGGTGCTCCTGTTGCAGGCTAAAGTTTCTACTGCACTAAGATACAAAAACTTAAGTATATAACATGTACAACTGATACTAAGTAACAGGTATCTTGATGTTATAAATGTTGCACTGGGTATGGGAAAAAGACTTGCCAGGAAACTTTGGCTTTTAAGTGAAGTGGAAACATTTTCTATAAAGCTATTAAATGTGAAGTTTACATTACTTGAACAATGTTAAAATGTATTAAACAATGTTAGTAATGTTGCAATCTTTTGAAAAATTATGAACAATATCATTATTAAAGCCTCAGAATGAAATAATATTAAATACACTTACTTGTAACTCATATAACTCATTGCTGTATCTTCCATATTCAACCATACCCCCAAATACTAATATTCTGGTACCATCACAGACAAATCCATGGGCAGCACAGCCTGGAGGGATATCTCCTCTAACAGCTGGCAGAAACCACTGATTCGTTGCTAGTTGCCAAAATAAAATTAAAACTGATTATAACCAACAACGGTTATCACATACTATCAGCAAGTACTTTACATATATCATCATTATCAGTGGGTCTCAACTGGGGATGATTCTGCCCCCCAGAAGACATTTGGCAAAGTCTGGTGACATTTTTAGTTGTCACAACTGGAGGGGGCTGTTACTGGCATCTAGTAGGTAGAGGCAGGGATGCTGTCAAACATCTTACAATGTACAGGGCAACACAGGGCAGCTTCCCCCGACCTCGACAAAGAATTACCTGGCCCAAAAGGTCGACCGTGCTGCTGTTGAAAAACCCTGATCTATATCATTTAATTCTTATAAAACCCCTGCTGGGTGAGTATAAAAATCTCCATTTTACAACTGAAAATTGTGAAGCTAAAAAAGGTTTGGTAACTTTAGCGCTGATCCTGGGAAACTGGCAGAGCAAGATTCAAATCAGGTCTAATTTGTTCCAAAGCCAGGGTTTTGAACACTAAGACCAAACTGTCAGTAACTTTTTAATTTCATATGCTGGGGCGCTGGGAGGAGGGTGAAAAAAATAAAATTTCTCAGACTCCACTATTTTGTTAACCTTCAAATTATTCCTGTGATTAAACTGTTTCGTCCAAGAAAAGTTACCGGGCATGAAGTAGACCCAAAATTCCATCACTGTCTTTACACCGAAAAGATTTCTTGTGACAGCCTGAGCATTTACAAGGGGGAAAAAAATTAAATTCCAGTTTCCTTTCTATTCCACAGAGGTCCTCAAAGAGAGGGGCTCCTTGCCCAGGGACACTTGTGATCTGCAGTGGTGCTCAAGTTATGACAGTCCTCTTTCCGAGGGCCAGTCCAGAAGAGCGCCCACACCGAGTATGCAGACACAAGGCCGCCTCACCACGTCCCCGCCGGTTTAGAGCGCGGCCCACGGAGGGGCTCTTGACCGTTACCTGCCAAACACCGGGTTGTATTTGAGGCGAGAGTGCCAGAAGGCCTCTCGTTTTCCCTCCTCACCCCCTAGATGTAGGCAGGTAGGCAAAGACGGGAAAGGCCCGACGGAACTTTGGTTTGGAGTGGGTTTTGTTTTTGACAGGGGCGAGATTTCGGGGAGTGGCCCAGGCAGTTGGACACGGTCTTCTGTAGCCTGCGTCCTCCAGCCGGCCTGGGGCGGGGGCGTCTGGGATCCCCCGCTTGAAGACCGGTGCACCCCGCTCGGGGTCCGCTGCGCCCCGCGGGTCCTGAAGATCCAGAGCTGCCGTCCGGGACAGAGCTGCGGGACCCGGGCCGCCCGGCCGAGCCGCGCTCCCCGCCGCCCGCCCGAGGAAGCAGTGACCGGGCAGTGACAGCTGTCAGGGCCGCGGCCGCCGCCTCGCCTCCCCTCCCCCTCCGCGGCTCCCGCAGGCGGGGCCGACGAGCCACCGATGCGCTTACCCGTGTTGTAGACGTGCAGCTCATCCGCGATGCCCTCATTTCCCCCTCCAAAGATGATCATCAGCTCCCGGATGGCCACCGCTCGGTGTCCGTGTCGGGCGCGGGGTACCGGCCCCGTGAAGGAAGAAACCCGCCTCCAGTTGAGGAGGCTGGGAGCCGCCATCTTCCCAACCCCCGCCCCTCTGCCCACAATGCACCGCTCCTGCCTCAACCCGCTGCTCCCTGGGGAGGGCGGGGAACCGCCTCCAGCTGTGCTGGGGTCACGTGGCCGCGGGCGCCGGGGGCCAGGCTGGAGGCCCGCCGGCAGGGGAGAGACGTTGGGGAAGGGGGGGTCCTGAGAGGGGAGCCCCACCCGCACCCCAGGCGACGTGTCCAGCGGCCACCCGGGGCAATGCACCTTAGGGTGGAAGGACACTTGCCATTGACCACGTCTCGGGTTCCCACCCAGAGCCTCCCGTTAGGTATTTTGGGGAGAAGGCACAGCATCTTCCTTTACGTCCACTTTAATTGAGCATCTAGGATGTGTGGGCGAGGCAGTCTCACAAGCAACGTGAGAGAAGCTCGGGTAGAGGTGCGAAGAGCTGGGAGCGCAGGGCGGGGACCTCGCATGGGAGGGTGCGGGCGGGAGCCCGCCTCGCGAGCCCGGGCTACGGCCGCTTCTCCCGACCGTGACTGGGACCCGGGCAGGGAAGGTCGCTACAAAGCCTGCCAGGGCGAACCGAGGGCAGCTTTGTGGGGAGCCATGCCAGGAAGCTTGGGAACCGTGAGCCACAAGAGGTATTTTTGGTTTGTTTGGCTTAAGCAGAGAAGAGATGATTTGTAGGTTTCTGTTTCATTGCTAGCTAACAAGTGAGGGCTGTCCACAGCCAGGAATGCCTGAAGTAACTCACGTAATCCATCCAACAATCCAGTGATGTGGCTCCTGTTGTCTCCCTTTCGTGGATGGAGAAATGAGGCACAGTGCAGTTAAGTAATTTTCTGATGGACACAAAGGAAAGGTGTTGAAAAAAAGATTGGGGCCAGGATTCAACCACGGGGCTTCTGATTCCAGAACCCCCAAGCCCTTATACTATATACCATACTGCCTCTGATAGCAGTCATATCCAACCATTGTACAATACTGCCTCTGATAGCAGCCTTACGCAACTCTTTATTTTTATTTATTTATTTTAGATGGGGTCTGGTTCTGTTGCTGGAATGCAGTGGCGCTATCAGAGCTCACTGCAAGCTCCAGCTCCTGGGCTCCAGCGATCCTCCTAACTCAGCCTTCCAAAGTGCTGGGACTACAGGCATGAACCACCGCACCCAGCCAATGCAACTCTTAATAAGGCCTAGCTGCCCTGTGATTTGATCCTATAGGTAATCACACAAGTCCATTAGGAGTAAAATTGCACTGCATATGGGATTCATGCCAAATGAGTAGATTTTAGCTGCTCTTGCCACAGAAACACAAAAAGGGTTGGTGGTAACTATATGAGATGATGGATATGTTAATATGCTGCTCTATAGTAACCTTGTGACTGTCTGTATCAGCTGTCCCCTACCTTTTTGGAACTAGGGACCGGTTTCATGGAAGACAATTTTTCCACGGACTTGGCAGGGGAGTGGGGGGTATGGACTTGGCAGGGGGTGGAGGGTATGGTTTCGGCATGAAGCTGTTCCACCTGAGATCATCAGGCATAATATTCTCATAGGGAGTATACAATTTAGATCCCTCCTATGGGCAGTTCACAGTAGGGTTCGAGCTCCTCTGAGAATCTAATGCGCGGCTAATCTGACAGGAGGCGGAGCTCGGGAGGTCGTGGGGGTTCCGAACAGGCCGAGGACTGGTTGCTGGGGATTGGAGACCCCTGGTCTATATGGTATCATAACTTCATATTGTATATCTTTAAAATGCACAAGTTGTTTTTTAAAAATTTAATTGAAAAAGGACTGGGCACAGTGACTCACACCTGTAATCCCAGCACGTTTGGAGGCTGAGACAGGAGGATCCACTGATCCCAGGAGTTCGAGACCAGCCTGGTCAAGATGGTGAGATCCTATCCCTATTTTTATTAAACAAAGATAAATAAGGCTGGGCGCGGTGGCTCACGCCCGTAATCCCAGCACTTTGGGAGGCCGAAGCGGGCGGATCACCAGGTCAGGAGATCGAGGCCATCCTGGCAAACGTGGTGAAACCCCGTTTCTACTAAAAATACAAAAAAAATTAGCCGGGCGTGGTGGCAGGCGCATGTAGTCCCAGCTTCTTGGGAGGCTGAGACAGGAGAATGGCATGAACCCGGGAGGCGGAGCTTGCAGTGAGCGGAAATTGCGCCACTGCACTCCAGCCAGGGCGACAGAACGAGACTCCGTCTCAAAATAAAATAAAATAAATAGAGATACAAGTCCAGTGGAAGAAAAAATTGAAAGCAATTTAAATCCCTACCTCAGATTCTCAAGAGGTACTGAAAGGAGAATACACTGTATAGTAAATTTCCTAAAGCTCTTTTTTCCTCATCTTTTACCATTTTCAATTTCTCTTATATGCTTCATTCACCCAACTCCCTTAAACCTCAGCATGCTTCTCCACCTTCTCATTCATCTAAGCTTCTTTTTGAAAGAGAACTCTCTACCTTTTTTTTTTTTTTTTTTTTTTTGAGACGGAGTCTCGCTCTGTCACCCAAGCTGGAGTGCTGTGGCCGGATCTCAGCTCACTGCAAGCTCTGCCTCCCGGGTTCACGCCATTCTCCTGCCTCAGCCTCCCGAGTAGCTGGGACTACAGGCGCCGCCACCTCGCCCGGCTAGTTTTTTGTAGTTTTTTTTTTTTTTTTTTTTTTTTTTTTTTTTTTAGTAGAGACGGGGGTTTCACCGTGTTAGCCAGGATGGTCTCGATCTCCTGACCTCGTGATCCGCCCGTCTCGGCCTCCCAAAGTGCTGGGATTACAGGCTTCAGCCACCGCGCCCGGCCCTCTCTAGCTTTTAAAAAGAAATTCTCAGTCTGGGCATGGTGGCTCACACCTGTAATTCCAGCACTTTGAGAGGCTGAGGAGAGCAGATCACCTGAGGTCAGCAGTTCGAGACCAGCCTGGCCAACATGGTGAAACCCCGTCTCTACTAAAAATACAAAAATTAGCTGGGCGTGGTGGCACATGCCTGTAATCCCAGCTACTTGGGAGACTGAGGTAGGACAATCGCTTGAACCCAGGAGGCAGAGGTTGCAGTGAGCCAAGATGGTGCCATTGCACTCCAACCCGGGCAACAAGAGCAAAACTCTGTCAAAAAAAATAAAATAAAAAGGAAAAGGAATTCTCACTATTCTTTTTAGCTTCTGCTTCTTAAATTCTCCCTCTCACTGAGTATAACCCAATTTTGTTTGTTTGTTTTTGAGATGGAGTTTCGCTCTTGTTCACCAGGCTGGAGTGCAATGGCGTGATCTTGGTTCACTGCAACCTCCGCCTCCTGGGTTCAAGTGATTCCACTGCCTCAGCCTCCTGAGTAGCTGGGATTACAGCCATGCACCGCCATGCCTGGCTAATTCTGTATTTTCAGTAGGGACGGGGTTTCTCCATGTTGGTCAGGCTAGTCTTGAACTCCCGACCTCAGGTGATCCGCCCGCCTTGGTCTCCCAAAGTGCTGAGATTTCAGGCATGAGCCACCGTGCCCAGCCAGTCCAATTTCATAATATGTCCAAAGAGAATTTGGAAAGGGAGGGAGAAATAAGATGCCTACAAACAGAAAAGAGGTTATGAATATTTATTAATATTTTTATTTGTCACGTACATAAGATAGGCTCTTAAATGTTGCCATAATAAGTTTTTATGAATCTGAAATAAAACTGGAAGAGTTGGAATAAAGCAGTGAGTTTTTCATAAAACCCAAAGTGTTTAATTTAAGGAAGTCTACTTTGTTCTGAGAGTTTTGTGCCTAGATGGTAGTTTTTTCTAATGCCCTTACAGCACAAGGTTAAAGGAAAAATCAAAAGTTGCAACCCTAATGTTGAACTTCAAATTAAAAAAAAAAAAAAACACTAGTCTATGATATTTGAAAGCCAGAGAACCCTTGAACTAGGAGGAAAATGAAGGCAAATATTTTTAAGACAAAAGGGATTGCAAGCTATAATTGGTGGCTTAGATAGGGAGCTGCAGGGTGATGAGGAAATGTGTACTAGTGTCCTAGGGCTGCTGTGATAAAGTACCACAAATCTGGTGGCTTAAAACAATAGGAATGTTTTGTCTCACAGTTCTGAAGGATATATAAGTCTGAAATCAGAGTGTCAATAATGCTGTGATCCCTCCAAAACCTGTAGGAGAGAATGCTTCCATGCCTCTTTCTAGCTTATGGTGGCAGCTGTCAATCCATGGCAACCCTTGGCTTATCAATGAATCACTCATCTCTGTCTCCATCACATCATCACATGGTGTTCCCGCTGTGTGTCTGTCTTTTTCTTCTTCTTCTTTCTTCTTCTTGTTCTTCTTTTTTTTTTTTTTTTTTTTTTCTTTGAGACAAGGTCTGGCTCTGTCACCTAGGCTGGAGTACAGTGGTGCAATCTCAGCTTGCTGCAGCCTCCACTTCCTGGGCTTAAGTGATCTTCCCACCTCAGCTTCTGGAGTGGCTGGGATTACAGGTGTGCACCACCATGTCTGGCTAATTTTTAAATTTTTTCTAGAGATGAGGTTTTACCATGTTTCCCATGCTGGTCTTAAACTCCTGAGCTCAAGTGATCCTCCTGCCTCAGCCTCCCAAAGTGCTGGGATTACAGATATGAGCTACTGCGCCCAACCTCCTCCTCTTCTTGCAAATTCACTAGCTATATTGGATTAGGGGTCATCCTGTGATCTCATCTTAACTTGATTATATCAGCAAATACCCCATATCCAAATAAGGTCATATTCACAGGTACAGCGGGTTAAGACTTCAGCATATCGTTTGGGGGAGATACAATTCAATCAGTGACAAAGTACGTAATCCAATGGGAAAGCTATTTTAGTAGAGCAGTTTTGAGTACTCTCTCCTTGAGGGAAGCATCTAAAAGAGGTCCCCATTTCACAATAAAGTACCTTCAGTCTTTGAAACTTCAAGATTGTAGTTTGGAAACAACAACCTAGGAGGAGAGTTTGGAGAAGAGGGATGGAAAATAGCACCCTGAAGAAGCCAGCATTGATGGGGTAAAGACAAGAGGAGGCACTCATGAAGGAAATAGAGAATAGGTAGCCAGAGAAGTTAAAAGGGAATTGGGTGAGGGTGATGTCAAAGAAGCCACCAGCAAAGAGGGTTTCATAGAGGCAGAAGTGGTAAGGAAAGCCAAAAGCCATAGAGAAGTCAGGGAAGAAGAGAATGAAGAAGCAACTGTTGGATGTGCAAATTAGGAGGTTAGTAGTGGCCTAGAATTAAAATGTTTTCAATGGAGTGGGAGGGAAAGAAGCCAGAGAGAACTGAAGCATGAATTAGAAAATGCGGATAACATGTATAGTCTACTATTTACAGAGACTTGGCCATGTAAGGAAAGAAAGAACAATGGCTGGCAAGGAGAGAGAGGTACTGTGTAAATTGTTATTATTTTGGATGGTGAGACTTGAGCATGATTGCAGGCCCAGAAGAAGGATCCAGTTGCAAACAAAAGGTTGGAAGTGCACAACCAGCAATCATTTCCAACCTTCTTCTCCTTGCCTGCCTCTCATTATTGAGACTGGGAAGGAAAAAAACAAACAAATAAGCACTTTCCCAGACTACTGTACCCACTCTCCTTCAAGATGACCCCCAATGTCTGCCCTCCTCTTCTTTTCAGTAACAGAATCTGGACTATGAGCTGGGCACATGACCATTCTAAATAAAAACTCATTTCCCAAACTTCCCTCAACTAGTTGTGGCCTGTGGCTAAATATTGACCTATGGGGTGTACAAAAGTAATGTATATAATTCCAAAATGTGTTCAGGAGGAGGGAACCCTCCTCTCTCTTACTCTTTTCTGCTGGCTGGAATGTAGATGTAATGGCTAGAGCTGGGGCAGCCATCTTGGACCATGAGCTGGAAGGAGCCTAATTTCCTGAGGACTTAGTGAAGTAGAGCAGCTCTACTGGAAATTACATCCCATAGGGCAAGTAGGTCTGTTCAGAAAGAGCTGGGATTTGGTGGATCAAGGTCCTGGAGGATCAAGAAAAGATGGATCCTGAAGTCCATGTATATCTACATGTATACCAGAGCTGAATAGATATATTAATTCTCTATTATAGATTATATAAATATTATGTATTCTATACATATACAGGAATCCCTCTTTAACCATGGTTTCAGTTACCCACAGTCAATGCAGTCTGAGAATATTAAATGGAAAATTCCAGAAATAAGCAATTTGTAAGTTTTAAATTGTGTACCATCCTGAGTCACATGATGAAGTCTTGCACTGTCCCACTGTTACCTGCCTGGGATGTGAATCATCCTTTGTCCAGTGTTTCCACACTGTATATGCTACCTGCCCATTTGTCATTTAGTAGCTGTCTTAGTTAGAGTTATACAGGATTTGGTACTATCTGTGGTTTTAGGCATCTCTGGGGGTCTTTGAATGTATCCCCCTTGGGTAAGGGGGCATCTGTTTTATTATAGAAAGCTCTACTGGACAGTGCTGCTCTAGACTTTTTAGGCATATGTTAGAGAAGGTACTTTCATCTCTCACTACTTCCTCTCCTCTCTGCCTACTCCTCCATATCAAACACCCACCAGAGTCATTTACCTGGACTATTTCATTTGGGGTTAAGATCATGGGCTTTAAGACCCAATAGGTTGTAGCTACTTAACTAGTTGTGTGGCCTTGGTCAAATTATTTATCTTCTTTGAACCTCAGATTCTTTGTCTAGAAAATGGGAATAGTAAGAGCATCTGCTTCTCAGGATTAGTCAAGGGATTAAGTGAGATAATATGGTTCCAAAGTGGCAGCAAGGAAGCAAGCTGGCTTCACACCCCCCAATGGAAAACCAAAAACTAATATTCATCACTGAAATTATCACCAGCAATATCCAAGAACTCAACTATGAGGGTGAGACATTTGCTGGGGCCACAGAGAAGTTTAAAAAACTCTGAGTAGATGGTAAGAGAAGTAGACTTCCACATCTGTAATCCCCTCCCCACAATCTGCCAGGCACCAAGTGCATGAAAATTTTCCCCAGCTCACAGTCTGTACACTGTAAAAAGTGAGATCAAGGCATAGACAACCAGCTTCTCCACAATCTTAGGTTCCCTGGCAGAAGACCTGTCCCTGCCTCAACCACTAGAAGCATCAGCAGTCCCTGGAGGAAAAATATCCCTGAGAATAGCCAGAGACAAGGGGAGAGGTGAGACTAGTATCCCAGCTCTGGAAACTGCTGTGTAACTTGACAAAAAGAGACGGTGACACCAAATCAGAGTGGCTGTTCAGTAGCACCACACTGTAGGAGGTTGGGTCCATGGGTCCCTTGGACGCTGAACCCCTAGTCAGCCTTCCCATACTACTGGGATACCCCCATTAAGGACAAGGGACACTGAATATTTATTAGAATGGAGGCAAACATGGGTTTCAGCACCATCTAGTGCTGAAAATGGGGCATCGACCTAGCGAGGGGGAAAAAAGAAAGAAATCAATAGATAAATGAAATAATACATGTAAAGTACAGGCAGCCTTCACTTTGCATGATAATACTGTTCTGTAAACATGATATGCAAGCCAACACCCTTCAAAGTGATCTTAATTACCAGTGGGAAAAATTACAGTTGTTTTGTGATGTTTAAAAACGTTTTTGTCAAAGTATTAAAAACTTTCTTACTATTGCTTATAACTATATAGAGAAAATGAAAAAATTGTAAAACTAATATTTCTTTGTTATGCCATAATTTAAAACAGAAATATTGAAAATTAAAGAGTTTTATTTCTTCGCATAAAACTTACCATGAGTAGTTTAAACCATGCTTACCACCTTCTTGTCATATAGCTTACTATATGGAGTGAACATCTTTTCTATGCTGTGGCAAATTGTCATACTCCTTTCTAAGGCCTTTTTTTTTTTTTTTTTTTTTTTTGAGACAGGGTCTCTGTCATCTGAGCTGAAGTAGTACAGTGGCATGATCACAGCTCACCACAAACTTGACCTCCCAGGCTAAAGCGATCCTTCCACCTCAGCCTCCTGAGTAGTTGGGACCATAGGTGTATACCACCACACCTGGCTAACTTTTTTATTTTTTGTAGACACGGGGTCTCCCTATGTTGCTAAGGCTAGTCTTGAACTCCTGAGCTCAAGCAATCCTCCTGCCTCAGCCTCCCAAAGTGCTACAATTACAGGTGTGAGCCACCACGCCCAGCCTCCTTTCTAAGTTTTCCTTTGTGCTTTCAATGTTGTGAGATATCTTTGAGTGTTCCTTTAATGTGAATTTTTTGCTCATGCACTTTCTGGAACATCTTTATCCTTGTCCTTACAACTTCCAACTTCCTTCCTTATTTATGTTCATAAGTTTACCTTTACTAAGTTTTTCTGGATGCCCATCTGGAGTTGAACAGTGGCAACAACAACATTCCCATGGCCAACAATTTCTTCTGTAACTCCAGTGATCTTTGATTTGAACTTCACTCCCACAATTATCACTTTTCGTTTCTTTGCTTCACTTTTATCTTTATTGGCAAATTCTATAGTCCATTTATTAAAATGTCACATGGGGAGATAAGGAGGCAACACAACTACATACTTTGCTGTCTGTGCATAACTAAATAACAGATGTCCAGTGACCAGTCATCAGCAGACTACAAATGAAGCGATATGCTATGGTCACTGATCATGGTGTACATCTGTTATTTGCATAGCAATTTTGTGGACTGAAAACCTGACAGCAAAGCTTGTATTTATGCAATTACTCACAGTTAATATACTGTGGTAACTGAAATTTGAACTGTGTTATTGGGGGACTTGTGTTATATAACTAAATGGTGCTAATTGAAATATGTGCTGTTGCCATGCCAAGCAAGGACTGTGCTATACTTATGCAAGGACTGGCATGTAGTGAGCATTTAGTAAGCAGTAGATTGTTTTATTTCTATCATTATCATGATGTTATTATATTTCTACAGTTTCTATTCCTCTTCCTGAGCTGCAGGCCAAAAAGTCAACCCTAGAGTGAGAATCTGGTGCTGGAGGTGGCAGACAGTCCTGTGTTTTCAGCCAAGAGTGTAAATTGCAATGTCTTTAATCTCAATTGAGGACTCGGGCCAAGGGCTAAGGGCTTTTTGCCAGAGGTCTGAGAAGAGGTTCTGGGGAGTGCTAGCAAGTGGGCAGAACTCAGTAGCAGAGATCCTGGGCAGGGACTGTTGCCGAAGTGAGGGAAACAGATGGTGTCTGAGAGGTCTGTTTACAGATTGCAGGGCTCCAACCATGGATCTTGGCTGAAGCTATGGCCAAAGCACAGAGAGGGCAGCTGGCAAGAGCAAGGCAGTGCTCCAGGCTAGATAGAACCTAACTTAATTGCCAGAACAGGGAACTGGGCCAAGGAAGAAAAACAGTTACAGCATGTGGGAGAGAGGGAACTCTAGTGCGAGACTCAGGTGCTGGAGTAATTGCTGCAGTTTAGGGAGTAGCAGGGGAGAGCAAGAGCACTGAAGCTCAGGGCAACAAGAAGATGACCTGCAACTGAACCACACCAGGCAAAAGAGAGGGAATTGAGCCTGCTATGGTAATTCCTGCCCCATGTGTGTGATCTTGGAGCCCAGCCATGGGAGACAAACGTGGCAAAGAGGCTTGTCAGCCTGACCCAATGTGGTAATTCATGTACTACTAGAGAAGACTTATTCCTTTCCTCCCAGGCAACATTATCAGCTTTAATAGATTTTATCTAGGACCTTATCTAAAAGTAATATACACAGTCAAGGCAGACCCAGTTAGCAAGAAGAAACAATGAACATCTGACCTTCAACTAGTAAGATATAAACACAGAATAATAATGACTCAGATACATGTTTTGTTGACAAATGATACCACAAATATAAAATGCATGTGAAATGCATACATATTGCATGTGGTTGCACTCAGGCATGTAACTAAATCTAACCGAAGTTACTTGACCACTTAAGGGTTTATTTTCATCACATAGCAAGATTTTCCATAAGTAGTTCGTTCAGGGCTGCTGTGGTGATTCTCTGCCATCTTTAGCATATGCCAGGCTGCAGAATGACACAGTGCCAGGGACCCCATTCGTATCATGCAAGGATATTTTTCATTTACTTCTACAGATCTACTCTCCACCCTTCAACCTGTTCAGTGTCCTGAAAGGCTGACCTCAATGGATTATAGCACTTGAGCTCCTTGCCCTCTGACTTCTAGTTGGATTTGGTCAATGGGAGACACTACCAACAGGAGACTGTGAGGCTGGGGTAATCAGCCCCTGGTTCCTTTTGTGCAGAGCACCACAGGTTGGCTGTATCCCAGTGGGAGGGCTGCTCTTGCTGGCCACCCCTCTCCATATCCTCTCTCCAAGTCCCGGAAACCACTCTGTCTTGTTGCCCTTCAGAGTTTGGGGTTGTAATAACTCCCTGCTATTGCTAGCCCCAGGGTACTGCATCATCTCTTAACCATGTTTCCCTGACAGTGATTATACCTTTTCAATTAGTGCCTTTTTAAAAAGTCTCCACCATTACCTTATTGGAGGGAGCTGTCTGTATCCCACCAGGACCCTGACTGATTCAACTGTGTAGTCACTGTGCACAGCCAATGTGGCCATACGCAGCAGCGCAGTGTGGGCCTCTTATCCCCAGGGCTGCAAGGTGGCTACTTCACATACAAGGTTCAAGGCTGGATTTTAAACAGGAAGAAAGGGCAAAAGACACCAAAGAGCTCTTTGCCAGGAAAACACTAGCTTTCGAGGAAGTGCTAGACAGCAGACATCTGCTCACATGCCACTCTAGCTGCAAGACATCCAAGAAGGAGAATTTTTTCAAATGGGCATATTGCTGTTCAAATGAAATCATGTTTCTATTAAAAGGGAAAAATAATGCTGCAATGAATATGGGGAGGCAGATGTCCAAAGGAAATAAAATCAGTATTTCAATGGGGAGGCAGATATCTCTTTGAAATACTGATTTTATTTCCTTTGGACATCTGCCTCCCCATATTCGTTGCAGCATTATTTATCATAGTCAAGATATGGAATCAACTTAAGTATCCATTGATGGATGAATGGATAAAGATATTGTGGTACATATATGCAATGGAATATTATCCAGCCATAAAAAGGAAATCCTGCTATTTTTGACAATATGGATGAAACTTGAGGGCATTATGCTAAATGAAATAAGCCAGATACAGAAAAATAAATATGTACAATTTTACTTGTATTTGGAATCTAAGAAAGTCAAACTCATAGAAGCAGGGAGTAGGTAGAATGGTGGTTACTAGGGTGAGGGGAGGGGAAAATGGGGATATGTTAGTCAAACAGTATAAACTTTCAGTTATAAGATGAGCAAGTTCTGGGGATCTAGTGTAGAAAATGGGTGGTGTTGGATGTGTTAATTGATTTGATTGTGGTAATCATTACACAGTGTATGTGCATATCAAGTCAACACATTGTACATCTTGAATGTATTCAGTCTTTATTTGTCAAACATTTAAATTTAAAATTAAATATTCAATTATATATTATTCAATAAAATCAATTACATATAATTCAATTTCAATTAAATATTATTTTTGTTTAAAAACAATAGCAATAAAAACTTCCATTTCTTGAGTCCTTACTGAGTGCCTTACATGCATGATGTCTTTTAACCCACACAAGAGTCCTATTGGTAGTCCCCACTTAACAGATGAGGAAACCGGAGGTAAGACCTGTGGCTGAGCTCACACTAGGTCTGTCTGTCTCCGAAGCCCACTCTGGTGTCATGCATATCCTCTGTTTCTTTTCTCATTTATTCCCCAGGGAAGAATCTGTGCATACAGTGTGGATATCTAAGTCATAGATAACAAGCCTATTGCACCCTTGGAGTATGGCACAGCGAGAATAAAGGAGAAAGAAGCTGGAATCAGAGACAGTGAGGGTCAGGGAAAAGTTCTACAACATTCTCTGCTAGGTGGATGAGAGATGCAAAGGAGATGACATGATCTGTGAAGGAAATTACACAGGGCAGGTGTCAGCTCAGGCTGCTGTCCACATGATGCCTGGGACATGTCTGAGGGACTGGCCTGCTGCACCTCACGGCACATAATTCTGGAAGGGCGGTGGGAAACCCTGAGCCAGAAATGGTTATCTTATTTTCGCTCATGTGTGTGCAGTGAGTATTTAAAGTATAGTATATTGCACTGCCCCCAACCTTCTGACTTCCCAGAGGTGACCGATGTTTTAGCTAAAAACATTTAGCTAAATGTTTTAATGGAATTGTGCTTTAAAATAAGGTACAACTTGCTGAGCATGGTGGTGCATGACTACAGTCCCAGCTACTCGGGAGGCTAAGGAGAAAGGCCCAGGAGTTCAAGTCCAGCCTCGGCAACATAGCAAGACATGTCTCTAATAATCATAATAATAATAATTAATAAATAAAATAAGGTACAAGATGCTGGGGGTCAAGAGAGAAGAGGAGTGGCATCATGTCAAGCCTCTCCAGGAGAAAGGACACACTTGCTGGATTGTGTGGGGGCTTTAGAATAGGGGCACCCAAGGGATCACAAGGCAGTCAATAATTCTACACAAGCAGCAAATTTGATGCTGAAGGATGACCAATGTGGATGCCACTTAACCCTACTGTTGCAGCCCCAGATCCTAGTATTTGAAACATGCCTCAAGAACGAAACACTTAAGAAGTGCTGAATAAGAATTCCAATCCTGGCTTCATCACTAACTTGCTTTGGGAACTAGGGCTTTAATTTGCTCAAAGCCTCAGTTTGCTCATCTGTAAATTGGGGCAAAAATAACATCTGTTCAACTTACCTACCAGAAACGTTGTGTGGCTAAAAAGAAATAGAAGATATGAAAATGCTTTGGCTATATTCAAAGTTCTATATACGTGGAAGATATTCAGGATCCTCCCACCTTCAAAGTTCATGTCTAAGAAAATCCCTACTAAATCCTTTAGAATGGAACTGCTCAATATAGTAGCCACTAGCCACAATGACTACTGAGTACTTAAATGTGACTAGTGCAACCGAGGAACTGACTTTTTAATTTTTATTTAACTGTAACTAATTTTAATTGAAAAACTGATACTCTATTCAATTACTGGAAAATTTTTAAGTACATTTGGACCAACCTGGATTTGTGAATCTACTTTTTTTCCCGGTGTTTTTTCTAATTTTTTATTGATACATAATAGATATATATATTTTGAGTGTGCATTCAAACATTTAATATTAATACATTCATATAATTTGTAAAGATGAAATCAGTGTAACTGGGATATCTGTTACCTTAAATGAATCTACTTTTTAAATGGTAAATTTTATAAAGTCTAAATATATGTGCAGTGTTTCTGTTTAAATTTAGTGTTTGAATTGAGATGTGCTGCAAGTGTACAATACACACCAAATTTCAAAGACTTAGTTACAAAAAAAAAAAAAAAAAAAAACACTGGGAAGTGTAGGAGGAAGGGAGAGATAGGGAGAGATTTGTTAAAGGATATAAAATTACAGCTAGTTAGGAGGAATAGGTTTTAGTGTTCTATATGACTGTAGTATGGCCATAGTTAACAATAATATGTAGTTTCAAAGAGCTAGAAGGAGGATATTGAATGTTTCCAACATAAGTATCAATATTTGAGATTATAGATATTCTAATTACAGTGTTCTGATCACTATACATTATATATATTGAAACATCACTATGTACCCTATGAATATATACAATTATTACATGAATATGTATCAAAACAAATTAAATTTAAAAACAAAACAGATATATAGAGCATCTTCTTAATAATGTTTTATATTATGTGTTGAAATGATAATATTGTGTATATATTGGGTAAAGTAAAATATATCATTAAGATAAATTTTACCTCTTTGTACTTTTTTCTTAATGTGGCTACTAGAAAATTTTAAATTATAGCCAGGTGTAGTGATGTGCACCTGTAATCCCAGCTACTTAGGAGGCTGAGACGGGAGGATCGCCTGAGCCTTGGCGTTCATGGCTGCAGTGAGCTGTGATCACTCCACTGCACTCCAGCCTAAGTAACAGAGCAAGACCCTGTCTCTTTAAAAAAAAAAAAAAAAAGTACAATTGGCTAGACGAGGTGGCTCACGCCAGTAATCCCAGCACTTTGGGAGGCTGAGGCGGCGGATCACCTGAGGTCAGGAGTTTGAGACCAGCCTGGCCAACATGGCGAAACCCCATCTCTACTAAAAATACAAAAAGTAGCTGGGCGTGGTGGCGGGTGTCTGTAATCCCAGCTACTCGGGAGGCTGAGGCAGGAGAATCGTTTGAACCGGAGAGGCGGAGGTTGCAGTGAGCCGAGATCTCACCACTGCACTCCAGCCTGGGAGACAGAGTAAGACTCTGTCTCAAAAAAGAAAAAAACACACAAAGTAAAATTCCAGTCCGGCTTGCATTTTATTTCTGTTGGAGAGCACCACTTTAGAAAGAGACAGCGAACAGGGAGATCCTTATAGGAACTAGGAAGAGGAGCCATTGCAGAAGTAAATTCTGTGATCCCAAAGTGCTGGCACCATCTCCTGGGTTTGAGAACCCATACAGAACAGCGCAGATTGCTGTTGAGGTCAGCTCCCAGCTCCCTGCCTCATTCCTCTCTGATTCCTCTTTTGTTCAGGCACAAAAACACTCCATCTTGAAACTTTTGTCATTATTGCTTTGGTAGAAGGAGACCACAATTGTTACCTGGGTTGTGAGTTGGGGACAACAGCATTTCAATGACTAGGAGATTTCAGGAGAAGCTAGTGGCCATGAAGATTCTCAAAATCAGCATGAACTTTATTTTTCACTTGTGTTCTGTCAAACTTTGCTTCGACCCAACGTGTGGTAGAAATTCACCCTGCAAGCATTTGCTCTTCTCTGGTTTTGTGTCTTTTCCTCCAGAACCGCGTTGTTTTTTGAATGTTTTGCACGCAGCCAGAGGAAGTCTGGTTCATCCGAGTCGGCCAGCCGAGCACATCTGGAAGTGGTTTCTGGGGCCGCCCCTCTCTGACAGCGCAACTCCTGGGTTCCCAGCACAGAGGTGGAAGAAACCCGAGACGCTCCAAAGTCAACGCAAGCAAAGGGGAGTGCGGGTCGGGGAGGAATATTCTTTTGGAAACGTAATATTGGCCTTGGGGATCGCCAGCCCTTTGGGACTTCCAATGAGATCTTAGAAGCGGCAGAAGCATCGTGAGGGCGGCAGCCCAGGGCCAGCCACGATTTGAACGCTCTGCCTTACAGCTCTTCTGGACCGAGGAGCCCAAAGCCCTACCCTCACCATTCACCAGGTAAATAGAGAAATTTACGAGCAGCGTGCAATTGTTCCATTTTATCCTGGCCGGTCTGCAGCAGTTCTTTATTCTGCTACAGACCCAAGAAAGCAAATCAGAGGTGTCAGATTGCCCCACACAAACTTTGCCTTCAGAAACTTCCCAGTACGAATTTGTAGCATTCCAGCGGAGCCCTTTTCGGCCATTTCCAGCAAATCCGGTGTGCAATGTTTCTCACGTCCTGGGCTGCTTTTCCAGACCTGGGTTTCTCCTCCTTCTTTCCACAAATATTATAATTTACTATTTGTATCAGATTTTAAACATAAAAATCAGCAGTTAGGATGTGGGTGAATGCTAGCATTTAATGAAGGTATGTCCTGAGCCACAAATGATTTAACTGAGCTGTGATTCATGTTTTCAGAATCTGTCTTAGGAAGCTGTTCTGAGGATCTCCATCCCCCCAGAAAGAACTGGCCATTGTGGAAATCCAAGTGAGGCTTATTGTAAATACAGTAGTCATGGTATTTGGGTTGAAAATGCTTTTTAAACATTCAAAAAATTTCTTATGTTTACTTTATGAGCAAGTGTCACACATTGGATAAGCCTAATATATAATTTATGAAATAAGAAGGATAGTTAACATGAGAGTAAAAAAAAAAAAAAAAGTGAGAGAGAGAGTGAGAGAAAGAAAACATGATGATATCTGAGCGTCTGGATGTGCTTTGGAAAACAAAATCAGTCCTCTCGTTGTTTGGCCCTGTGCAGCCAACTATCCAAAGTCATATTGGTTGGTTTTTGTCTTTTCCTTTTCCTCCAAATGTTCTGGTGTGGCACTTCTGTGTAATATCCTTTCTATATTACATAATGAAATTCCAGTTCTCCCTTTAATGCACTTGGAAGTAGAGCTGTGCAATGCAGTGGTAAGAACATAGGCTCTGGAGTCAGGCTTACAGGACTGAATCTGTGTTCTGCCACTTACACACCTTTCTAAGCTTGACTCTGGGTGAATTGTTTAACTTGCGTGCACCCTAGTTCCTCATCTGTAAAATGGAAATTAAATGACCTAATGTCTATAAAGGACATAATACAGGACCTGCAAAGTAGTTAGGCCTCAGGAAAGGTTAGCTTCTCTGATGGTGCTGATTATGGCAGTGGTGACAACGGTGATCATGCATCCTGTTTTTGGCAACACCTCTGCTTTTGGCATATGGTTCCCTCTGACAGTCCAGTCGTCCAAGTGTTCCTCATACCCTAATATGTCATCTCTCCAGCACTTTGCTTTCTTCCTTTCTTCCTTCAAACACCTCTCTTTCTTTTATTTTCCATTCTTTCTTTATTTCTTCTTTGTGCTTCCTCTTTCGTTGCTGAGAGAAAATGAGGTTCATTAAGCCACAGCCCTCATAGTTATCATTTCTAGTTCCCGAGGAAAATGATTCTAAATCCTTTTTAATTTCAGCATTTTCCAAAGAATGTTCTGAAAAACAGTCCCATGGGAAACTCTGTGAACTATATTACCCTCTTAGAGATCGCAAGGCATAATAGCATTTTAAAGGTCCTGAGAAGTCCTGTAGTAGAGAAATCCTCTTAAGGTTGTTTAACGCAATGATTCCCAAACAGTTGATGGCTGAACCGCTTTATCGCATAATATAAGTTAACATTTCTAGGACCACACTCTGGAATGTGCTATTCTGGCCACACTTGTTTTCGTTTTGGTTTCTCTTATGGACATCCTATTTCCCACCTTCCCTGGAGCTCATCCAAGGGGATACCTTGTTTTTCCTTCTCAAGTTAAGGACGTAAGATTATCATATGTGTTGTATTGGTATATAGAAAATCTGGCCTAAAGTGGAGATCAGAGGTCAGCAAACTTTTTCTGCAACAGGCCTGATAATAAGCCATATGGTTTCTGTTGCAACTGTTCAACTCTGCTGTTGTAGTGTTAAAATAGACATAAAGAAAACAAAAAATAAGCATGGCTATGTTCTAACAAAACTTTATTTACAAAAACTAGTGTCAGGCAGGATTTGACCTGGGGCCATAGTTTGCTGACCCCTAATCTAAAGGCTTTTTGTGAAAGAATTTCTCATGTCAGCACAGGAGAAAGCAAAACACATTCTTTGTAAACTGAAGACTCTCTTGTCCGGCTCCCCTAGTGCTATGGTCTGAATGTTTGTGTTCCCCCCAAAATTCATATGTTGAAACTCTAACTCCCAAGGTGATGCTATTAGGAAGTGGGGCCTTTTGGCATTGGTAACCTGGTGGTTAGGTCATGAGGACAGCACCATCACCAGTGGAATTAGTGCCCTTATAAAATAGGCCTAAGAGACTGAGCACAGTAGCTCACGCCTGTAGTCCCAGCACTTTGGGAAGCCGAGGCGGGTGGATTACTTGAGGTCAGGAGTTTGAGACCAGCCTGACCAACATGGAGAAACCCCTTCTCTACTGAAAATACAAAAAATTAGCTGGGCATGGTGGTGCATGCCTGTAATCCCAGCTACTCGGGAGGCTGAGGTAGGAGAATCGCTTGAACCCAGGAGGTGGAGGTTGTGGTGAGCTGAGATCGCACTATTGCACTCCAGCCTGGGCAACAAGAGTGAAACTCTGTCTCAAAGAAAAAAAAAAAGAGTAAAAGGGCCTAAGAGAGCTGGTTCACCCCTTCCACCATGGAGGACACAGCTAGAACGTGCTATCTGTGAACCAGAAAGTAGGCCTTCACCGTCATGCGTGTCCGTATGAAAAGACCACCAAACAGGCTTTGTGTGAGCAATAAAGCTTTTTAATCACCTGGGTGCAGGTGGGCTGAGTCCGAAAAGAGTCAGCGAAGGGAGATAAGGGTGGGGCCGTTTTTTTTTTGTTTTTTTTTTTTTTTTTTTTGAGACGGAGTCTCGCTCTGTCACCCAGGCTGGAGTGCTGTGGCCGGATCTCAGCTCACTGCAAGCTCCGCCTCCCGGGTTCATGCTATTCTCCTGTCTCAGCCTCCCGGGTAGCTGGGACTACAGGCGCCGCCACGTCGCCCGGCTAGTTTTTTGTAGTTTTTAGTAGAGACGGGGTTTCGCCGTGTTAGCCAGGATGGTCTCGATCTCCTGACCTCGTGATCCGCCCGTCTCGGCCTCCCAAAGTGCTGGGATTACAGGCTTGAGCCACCGCACCCGGCCTGGGTGGGGCCGTTTTATAGCATTTGGGTAGGTAAAGGAAAATTACAGTCAAAGGGGGGTTGTTCTCTGACGGGCAGGAGTGGGGGTCACAGGGTGCTCAGTGGGGGAGATTTTGAGCCAGGATGAGCCAGGAAAAGGACTTTCACAAGGTAATGTCATCACTTAAGGCAAGGACCGGCCATTTTCACTTCTTTTGTGGTGGAATGTCATCAGTTAAGGCGGGGCAGGGCATTTTCACTTCTTTTGTGATTCTTCAGTTACTTCAGGCCATCTGGGCTTGTATGTGCAAGTCACAGGGGATGCGATGGCTTGGCTTGGGCTCAGAGGCCTGACACCAGACACTGAATCTACCGGCACCTTGATCTTGGGCTTCCCAGCTTCAAGAACTATAAGAAATAAAATTGTGTTGTTTAGAAGCCACCCAGTTCAGGCAGGCATGGTGGCTCATGCCTGTAATCACAGTACTTTGGGAGGCTAACGTGGGAGGATCTCTTGAGGCCCGGAGTTCAAAACTGGACTAGGCAACATAGCAAGACTCTGTCCCTACAAAAACATTTTTTTAATTAGCTGGACGTGGTGGCGGTGCATGCCTGTAGTCCCAGCTATTTGGGCAACTGAGGTGAGGGGACTACTTGAGCCCAGGAATTTGAGGCTATAGTAAGCTACGATCATGCCACCATACTCCAGCCTGGGCTAAGGGAGGAGACTACCCCTCATATCATCTTATGCCCAATTTCTGCCTCCAAAGAAAGAAGAAGTAAAAACTAAAAGGCAGAAATGAAATCCACAGGCAGACAGCCCAGCGCCATACCCTGGGCCTCGTAGTTAAAGATCGACCCCTGACCTAATTGGTTCTGTGATCTATAGATTACAGTCATTGTATAGGAATGCACTGTGAAAATCCCTATCTTGTTTTGTTCCGATCTAATTACCGGTGCATGCAGCCCCCAGTCACATACACCCTGCTTGCGCAATCAATCACGACCCTCTCACTTGCACCCCCTTAGAGTTGTGAGCCCTTAAAAGGGACAGGAATTGCTCACTCGGAGAGCTCGGCTCTTGAGACAGAAGTCTTGCTGATGCCCCCGGGCAAATAAACCCCTTCCTTCTTTAACTCGGTGTGTGAGGAGTTTTGTCTGAGGCTTGTCCTGATACAGGGCAATAGAGTAAGACCCTGTCCAAAAAAAAAAGCCACCCATTTAATGGTATTTTGTTGCAGCTCAGTGAATGGAGTAAGACACCTGTTCTATGTATCTTGGTGAATCTTGAGTAAGCCTTTCACATATAGCAAAAAGTCAAAAGGCAAGAGGTATTTTGTTAGAGGACAGACTCCTGAGTCCTGATTTTTTTCTTTCCTTCAGTGAACCCTTACTCTTGTCCTGTTAATGACTCTGTAGCTCACAAAGCTTAAAATGAAGTGCTCTGTTAAATGTGTTTTATGCATTTGAGAACTTCAGGGTGCAAGTCTTGCAGAGTTAACTTACAGAGCTTGTGTCAGTTGCTTGTCACAATGATAGCAACCATAGCAATGGAAAGTGGTTGGCTGTAGTAACTATCAAGGTGGTTAAGAATGTGAACTCAGAGCCAGGCTGCCTGCGTGTAAATATTAGCTCTGCCACTCATTAGTTGTGCGACCCTTGGCAGAGCTCTTAATTCTCTGAGCCTCAGTTTTCTCACCTGTGTATTGGAATAATAACCTTAAGGAGTTGTTGTGATAATCAATGAATTAATATTTGTAAAAGTCTTAGAACAATGCCTGACACATAGAATTGCTATGTAAGTGTTAAAATAATAATAGTTAATACTTATGTAGCAATAGTTTTGTAATATGCAGAACAATCCCATTTTACAGATAGGGTTTTGTAAGTCACCCACAACTACACAGCTAATTGGGATTCACAGTCAGCTCTGTCTAAGGATAAAGCCCATATTTCCACTAATGTACACAGCTCTCATATTTAAGTCATTCAACAGTACTTTTAGGAACCCCCCCTTTTATCTTCCCTTTGATTCCCAGATCATTTCCTATTACTCCCTACCTGTACCCATGGCAGACATAATTAATCAATCACAGCACTCTCCTTCCTTCCTTCCTTCCTTCCTTCCTTCCTTCCTTCCTTCCTTCCTTCCTTCCTTCCTTCCTTCCTTCCAGTGATGGTTTTAGATTTCTTCTCAGTCTAGCAATCCCAACAGCCCATACCATAGCTGACCAGAGCTAACATGACAGAGCTGAAGCATAGGGGCACTGATTTTTGGAGTATTTTTCTGAAGAGCCTTTCCCACTTTGCTTTTTGTTCCAAGGCAGAGCAAATTCCCTTAGCCACTGCCAGGTCTCAAAACATTCTTTCCAGGTTTGGCCACATGCCTAAACTCTTTGGCATCTGGTAAAATGGCTCCCCATGCAAGTTCTTCAGGGGCTGATTTTTAAACTTACAGGCCTCTTCTCAGGCCCAGAACAACTCTCTGAACTCTCCTTTTCTTCCTACTCACAGGCCCTAGAACCTCAACCTTCTTTTCTCCCCTCTTTGAGGATGCCACTGCCCAGTACCTTGCCTGCCCTGCAGTGGCTCCCAGCTCCACCTCTTTGTCTGTCCTGAAGACAGGCCTGCAGGCAATTTCATGTTAAAGTCTTGGCTATTTATTACCACAGAGAAACCATACACAGAAGTCACTCGGGCTAGGAAAGCTCACAGAGGTGCAAGGGGTGCAGTTCTGGGGCTCTTTGTTGTGATGGTAGCAGGAAGGCTGATAAGACAACCAGAGCCCTCTGCTTTTATTCCTGGAGTGGGATCATCAGTAGTTTCCCTCCTTCTGGCTGACCCGTTTCTTTCTGGGACTGAAGAGCAGAGCAACAAGAACCTCTTCCCTTTTCTTTCTCTCTCCTGATTCTCATTGATTCAACATACATTTATTGAATTCCCACCTTGGGGCAGGACAGGCAGATGGAGGTGAGGAAGCCACAGTCTCTGTCCTCAGTGGTCTGTCTGGTGGTTTAGTGGAAGAGATAGGCACACCACAGTATTAGACAACGGTCTGGTTAGGCTGGGCTCAGTGGCTCATGTGTGTAATCCCAGTATTTGGGAGGCCGAGGTGGGTGGATCACTTGAGGTCAGGAGTTTGAGATCAGCCTGGCCGACATGGTAAAACTCCCGTCTCTACTAAACACACACACACACACACACACACACACACACACAAAGAAAAAAAGCCAGACGTTGTGGCCCACGCCTGTAGTTGCAGCTACTCGAGAGGCTAAGGCACAAGAAGGCTGGGAGGCAGAAGTTGCCAGTGAGCCAAGATCATGCCACTGCACTCCAGCTTGGTTGACAGAACAAGACTCCATCTTAAAAAAAAAAAAATTCTGGTGAGTGCAGGGATAGGAATGGAGACTGGAGGAGCACCCAGCCAGGGTAGTCAGCTGAGGCTTCCTGGAGGAGGCAGTGCCTGAGTTGAATTCTTAATGCATAAGTAACAATTTGTTATGGAAGGAGGAAGGGGAAGGGTGTTCCAAGCAGAGGGGACTGCCTGAATCAAAGTCCAGAGGGAAGAAAAGTATAGACTATTGGGTGTGGAGGACAGTGGAGGCCCAGAGACTGTGAAGCAGTTTGGCAAGAACAGAGGCATGCTACGGAGGACCAGTGGCCAACTTAAGAAGCTCAGACCTTAACCCCCTGTAGCAGCTTCCAGTGAAAGGCTTTAGGCAGGAAAGGAACACTCAGAGTTGGGTTTCAATCATTCAATACAATTCTACCCGGCAACTGGCTTGTATTTAAAAAAAAAAAAAAAAAAAAAATTAATGTCATCCAAAAAAGGCAGTGGGTATGGGATGGGGCTGATCAGGAGTAAAAAATAATTATATATATAAAAAAGACAATATTTGAATAATGGGGGAAACTTGAATATGGACTGCTTACTGGATGTTATTAATGTGATTTTAGGTGTAATAATGGCATTGGGGATATACAGGAGAATGTCTTTCTTTTAAAGATAGATGTGCTGAAATATTTAGGGGGAGAAGTGTCATGATGTCTACAATTCCAAAAATACATATGTACATATGAAGTTCAGTTAAGTAAATATGTCACCATGTTAGTAACTGGTGGATCTGGTGAAAGGTATGTGACTATTTATTCTTCGAACTTTTCAGCAGACTTGAAATGTTTCAAGCGAAAAAAAGAAAAAGGAAATCAAAACAAAAAATTAAGGCTACTCAAGCTGCATTTGTGTTTCAAATGAACTTGATATGATTATCAAACAACAAAAAGTTACTATGGCCGTTAGGCCAGTGATGGATTGAAGAAGGGGAGGGTACAGAAATTCTACAGACAGGAAGACCAGGTGGGAGGTTATTGCCGAGGTGTAATTAGTAGGACTCAGTGATTGAAGGAGAATTTGGAAAGAGAAGTTGAAGAGGAATCTGAGAACCCCAGAGTTTCTGTAGGGGAGGTGCTAATTTCAGTTGTGAGTGTAGGGGGTTTGAGATACTTCTGCAGCACCCTGAGGAGAGGGTTGCACATTCATCCCTTTGGTCCATAAATGTTTTCTGAGGGCTTATATTGCCAGGCACTTGTCTAGATGCTGGATATATGGCAATGAATGAAACAAAATTTCCTGCCTTCATGGGGCTTATAATCTATCATTTGGAGGGCAGACAGTACACTGGTGATGAGGAGGCAGTCTGCTGGAAGATGGTAATTGCTGAGAGGATGCAATTTGTGCACTGTTGGGGTTAGAGGCTTTTGACTAAGAGACTGAGAGACATGAGGGAGCACGCCATGTAGATATCTGGGAAGAGGATTCCAGGCAGCAGGAATAGCACGTGGCAAGGCTCTGAGGCAGGAGGCTGTCTGGCAAGGAAGCCAGTGTGATCATGCGAGATCTGATGGAAGGATGCTGTAATGACTTTGGTTTTTACTCTGAGAGAGACAGAAAGTCCTTGGAAGGTTTTGAACAGAGCACAGCACAATGTGACTCATATTTTCAGAGGTTCACTCTGGCTGCTTTATTGAAAATCAGCTGAAGGGAGACAAAGGCAGAATAATATAGTCAAAGGCTAACAATGTGCCAAGGTGGAGCCACAGAAGGTGGTAAAAATTCTGGATCTATTTTGAAAGTAGAACTGACAAGATTTGCTGTCAGTGCACATGGGAATGAGAAACAGAGAGGGGTCAAGGAAACACCAAGCTGATTTTTTTGTGAAGCAATTTAAAAAACAGAGTCACAGCCAGGCGCAGTGGCTCACACCTGTAATCCCAGCACTTTGGGAGACTGAGGTGGGCAGATCACTTGAGGTCAGGAGTTCAAGACCAGCCTGGCCAACATGGCGAAACTCCGTCTCTACTAAAAACACAAAAATTAGCTGGGTGCGGTGGTACACACCTGTAATCCTAGCTACTAGGGAGGCTGAGGCAGGAGAATCGCTCAAACCTGGGAGGCAGAGGTTGCGGTGAGCCAAGATTGCGCCACTGCATTCCAGCTTGAGAGACAGAGCAAAACTCCATCTCAAAAATAAAAATAAAAACTAAATGGAGTCACCATGAACTGATTTGGGGAAGATTATGGGAGGGGCATGTTTCAAGGGAAATACCAGAAGCTCAGTTTTGGACATGTGGATTCCTGTAAGTGGAGATGCCAAGTGGCATCTGGAGTCTGGAATCCGTATGAGAAGGCGGGCCTGGAGACAAATTTGGGAGTTGTCATCATATAAATTATATTTAAGGCCATGAGACAGGATAAAGCCTCCTAAGGAGGGAGTTTAGAAAAAGAAGAGAAGAAATCGCCAAGGTGTTCTAACATGTGGATGCTCAGGAGGTAGGAGCAACCAGTGAAAGAGACCGAGAATGAGCCATCAGAAAGGTGGAGGAAAAGCAGGTGAGCTGAGTCCCCTGAACCACATACAGGAAGCGTGTAAGGAGGAGAGAGTGGGCACGTAGTCTGTTAGCCAGAAGATGTTCCCCCCAGACTCTGCCCCATTCCAGTTTCTCTTGGTTCCCGATCTCTGCCTTTTACCCTACCCCAAGCTTGTCCAACCCGTGGCCCACAGGTCGCATGCAGTGCTGGACAGCTTTGGATGCAGCCCAACACAAATTTGTCAACTTTCTTAAAACATTATGAGATTTTTGTGTGTGTGTGATTTTTTTTTTGTTTAGTTCATCAGCTGTGGTTCATGTTAGTGTATTTTATATATGGCCCAAGACAACACTTCTTTCAATGTGGTCCAGAGAAGCCAGAAGATAGGACACTCCGCCCTACACATTCTTAAGCTGTCCAGCATCACTTCCTTGGTTCTCCAGTTCTCCATCCCTGAAACTATCAGTTTTCTACCTCTTTATAACTCTGATCCCTCTCTTAATTCCCCACAATCAGCTTATCCCAGGGCTTCTGCAAACATTTCTTGAGCACCTATTTAATCTACTGGAATATCTTTGACTTCAAATACCAGAAACACCGATTTACAGCAGCTTAAACACATGGGTTGATTTCTCTCACATAAGAAGTTTGGAGGAGGTAGGTATTGATGGCATTGATTCAGCAGTTCAATGACATAAGAGCTGACCATTCTGTGTAGCTCTTGACCTCTCCCTCATGGTCTCTAGCTCTAGCCATTATGGCCCCATGCAAGGCAGGAGGAAGGGGGAGTTGACACTTCATCCAGAAAGGAAAAGTTTTCTCAGATGTTCCCGGTAGATTTCCACTTAAGTCTCTGAACATCAGATCTATATTATGTGGCTACTACTAGCTGCAAAGAAGGCTGGTAAAATCTCTATTTGAATTTTCCTATCTCTCATATGGAAACAGGCAAAGGAGAAAAGGATGGGAAGAGCTGTTGGATCAGCCAGCTATCAAAGCTGCCACACTACCAAGTGTGTTGCCATGAACACACACTACCAAGTGTGTTGCCAAATGCTTGCCATGAACTGGAAATACAGAAATGATTAACGTAGTACCCATCCTGTCCCTGGAGCTTGCATTCTACTAAGGAAACATAAGAATGAACAGAGTATCTTAGCTTGGTTTGGTGAAGACCAGGAGCCTTCTCTGACCCCCATGTTCTGGGTCAGGTGCCCCTCCTTGATGCTTAAACAATATCCCATGCTTACATCTACCAAGGCATCTAAGCATACTGCATTGCCATGATATATTTACTGGTGTCTCCCCCTCCCTTCCCCCAAATGTGGACTAACTGGGGACTTACCTTTGAATCTCTAGTGCCTGGGTGCCTGGTATATTTGTGGAGGTTGAGTAAATGTTTGTTGAATGAATAAATGAAACGTCAAGGGAGCCACCCTAATTACCTTCTTGTCCTGGGGGTTGGGCCCTTATCCCTTCTTAGCTTTTTGTTGTTGTTGCTGTTATTGTTGAGAAAGAGTCTTGCTTTGTCACCTAGGCTGGAGTGCAGTGGTGCAATCTATGTTCACTGCAACCTCTGCCTCCCAGGTTCAAGCGATTCTCCTGTCTCGGGCTCCTAAAGAGGTGGGATTACAGGTGTGTGCCACCACACCCAGTTAATTTTTTTTTTTTTTTTTTTGAGACAGAGTCTCTCTCTGTCTCCCAGGCTGGAGTGCAATGATGCGATCTTGGCTCACTGCAACCTCTGCCTCCCAGGTTCAAGTGATTCTCTTATCTCAGCCTCCCGACTAGCTGGGATTACAGGCTCCCACCACTATGCCCAGCTAATTTTTGTATTTTTAGTAGAGATAGGGTTTTACCATGTTGGCCAGGCTGGTCTCGAACTCCTGACTTCAGATGATCCACCCACCTCGGCCTCTCAAAGTGCTGGGATTACAGGTGTGAGCCACCGCGCCCGGCCCCACACCCAGTTAATTTTTGTATATTCAGTAGAGACGGGGTTTCACCATGTTGGCCAGGCTGGTCTCGAACTCCTAACTTCAGATAATCCACCCACCTCGGCCTCCCAAAGTGCTGGGATTACAGGTGTGAGCCACCGTGCCCAGCCCCTTATCATTTTTAGCTATAACTAGTTAACTCATATTTACATTCTAATAGCAAAATCTCTAACACCTTGCCAGAAAACAGTGCTGACTTCCCAATCACTTTTGTAAGGTTAAAAATAAATTTATTTATTCTCATATTCAGTAGAATTCTGAACTTACAAATTTACAGCCAGTAAAGTTACAATACAGCATCTAAAAAGTTAAAAGTACCTATACACTCAAGTCTCATAGTACTTAGAAAATGGGATGCTTAATTTTTCAGTTTGTTGTTTTTTATTTCAAAGAGATGTATAGTTAATCTGACTCATTTGAATAACGGTGAGTGAATTGCAGATACTGTTATCAAAGATTGCAATTCTACAGGCATAAATAATTTTTTTATTATTATACTTTAAGTTCTAGGGTACATGTGCACAACATGCAGGTTTGTTGCATAGGTATACATGTGCCATGTTAGTTTGCTGCACCCATTAACTCGTCATTTACATTAGGTATTTCTCCTAATGCTATCCCTCTCGCTGCCCCCACCCCATGACAGGCCTTGGTGTGTGATGTTCCCTGCCCTGTGTTCTCATTGTTCAATTCCCACCTATGAGTGAAAATATGTGGTGTTTGGTTTTCTGTCCTTGTGATAGTTTGCTCAAAATGATGGTTTCCAGCTTCATCCATGTCCCTGCAAAGGACATGAACTCATCTTTCTTTTATGGCTGCATAGTATTCCATGGTATTTATGTACCACATTTTATCATTGATGGACATTTGGGTTGGTTCCAAGTCTTTGCTTTTGTGAATATTGCCGAAATAAGCATACGTGTGCATGTGTCTTTATAGTAGCATGATTTATAATCCTTTGGGTATATACCCAGTAATGGGATGGCTGGGTCAAATGGTATTTCTAGTTCTAGATCCTTGAGGAATCGCCACTGTCTTCCACAATGGTTGAACTAATTTACACTCCCACCAACAGTATAAAAGCTGTTTCTCCACATCCTCTCCAGCATCAGTTGTTTACTGACTTTTTAATGATCGCCATTCTAACTGGCGTGAGATGGTATCTCATTGTGGTTTTGATTTGCATTTCTCTGATGACCAGTGATGATGAGCAGTTTTCCTGTGTCTGTTGGCTGCATAAATGTCTTCTTTTGAAGAGTGTCTATTCATATCCTTTGCCCACTTTTTGATGGGATTGTTTTATTCTTGTAAATTTGTTTAAGTTCTTTGTAGATTCTGGATATTAGCCCTTTGTCAGATAGGTAGATTGCAAAAATTTTCTCCCATTCTGTAGGTTGCCTCTTCACTCTGATGGTAGTTTCTTTTGCCGTGCAAAAGCTCTTTAGTTTAATTAGATCCCATTTGTCTATTTTGGCTTTTATTGCCATTACTTTTGGTGTTTTAGTCATGAAGTCCTTGCCCATGCTTATGTCCTGAATGGTATTGCCTAGGTTTTCTTGTAGGGTTTTTATGGTTTTAGGTCTAACTTTTTTTTTTTTTTTGAGATGGAGTCTCGCTCTGTCGCCCAGGCTGGAATGCAGTGGCGCGATCTCGGCTCACTGCAAGCTCCGCCTCCTGGGTTCACGCCATTCTCCTGCCTCAGCCTCCTGAGTAACTGGGACTATAGGCGCCCGCCGCCACACCCGGCTAATTTTTTTTTATTTTTAGTAGAGACAGGGTTTCACCGTGTTAGCCAGGATGGTTTCGATCTCCTGACCTCGTGATCCGCCCACCTCGGCCTCCCAAAGTGCTGGGATTACAGGCTTGAGCCACCGCGCCCAGCCTAGGTCTAACATTTAAGCCTTTAATCCATCTTGAATTAATTTTTATAATTTTTATATAAGGGGTAAGGAAGGGATCCACTTCCAGCTTTCTACATATGACCAGCCAGTTTTCCCAGCACCATTTATTAAGTAGGGAATCCTTTTCCCATTTCTTGTTTTTGTAGGTTTGTCAAAGATCAGATGGTTGTAGATGTGTGATGTTATTTCTGAGGCCTCTGTTCTGTTCTGTTGGTCTATATGTCTGTTTTGGTACCAGTACCATGCTGTTTTGGTTACTGTAGCCTTGTAGTATAGTTTGAAGTCAGGTAGCATGATGCCTCCAGCTTTGTTATTTTTGCTTAGGATTGTCTTGGCAATGTGGGCTCTTTTTTTGTTCCATATGAACTTTAAAGTATTTTTTTTCCAATTCTGTGAAGAAAGTCATTGGTAGCTTGATGGGGATGGCATTGAATCTATAAATTACCTTGGGCAGTATGGCCATTTTCACGATATTGATTCTTTCTATTCATGAGCATGACTGTTCATCCATTTGTTTGTGTCCTCCTTTATTTCGTTGAGCAGTGGTTTGTAGTTCTCCTTGAAGTGGTCCTTCACATCCCTTGTAAGTTGGATTCCTAGGTATTTTATTCCCTTTGTAGCACTTGTGAATGGGAGTTCACTCATGATTTGGCTCTCTGTTTGTCTGTTACTGGTGTATAGGAATGCTTGTGATTTTTGCACATTGATTTTGTATCCTGAGACTTTGCTGAAGTTGCTTATCAGCTTAAGGAGATTTTGGGGTTTTCTAAATACACAATCATGTCATCTACAAACAGGGACAATTTGACTTCCTCTTTTCCTAATTGAATATCCTTTATTTCTTTTTCTTGCCTGATTGCCCTGGCCAGAACTTCCAACACTATGTTGAATAGGACTGGTGAGAGAGGACATCCCTGTCTTATGCCAGTTTTCAAAGGGAATGCTTCCAGTTTTTGCCTATTCAGTATGATATTGGCTATAAGTTTGTCATAAATAGCTCTTATTATTTTGAGACATGTTCCATCAATACCTAGTTTATTGAGAGTTTTTAGCATGAAGGGCTGTTGAATTTTGTTGAAGGCCTTTTCTGCATCTATTGAGATAATCATGTGGTTTTTGTTGTTGGTTCTGTTTATGTGATGGATTACATTTATTGCTTTGTGTATGTTGAACCAGCCTTGCATCCCAGGGATGAAGCCAACTTCATCGTGGTGGATAAGCTTTTTGATGTGCCGCTGGATTCAGTTTGTCAGTATTTTATTGAGGATTTTTGCATTGATGTTCATCAGGGATATTGGTCTAAAATTCTCTTTTTTTTTTTTGTGCCTCTGCCAGCCTTTGGTATCAGGATGATGCTGGCCTTGTAAAATGAGTTAAGGAGGATTCCCTCTTTTTCTATTAATTGGAATAGTTTCAGAAGGGAATGGTACCAGCTCCTCTTTGTACCTCTGGTAGAATTCAGCTGTGAATTCATCTGGTCCCGGACTTTGGTTGGTAGGCTATTAATTATTGCCTCAATTTCAGAGCCTGTTACTGGTCTATTCAGAGATTCAACTTCTTCCTGGTTTAGTCTTGGGAGGGTGTATGTGTCCAGGAATTTATCCATTTCTTCTAGATTTTCTAGTTTATTTGCATAGAGGTGTTCATAGTATTCTCTGATGGTAGCTTGTATTTCTGTGGGATTGGTGATGATATCCCCTTTATCATTTTTTATTGCATCTATTTGATTCTTTTCTCTTTTCTTCTTTATTAGTCTTGCTAGTGGTGTATCAATTTTGTTGATCTTTTCAAAAAACCAGCTCCTGGATTCATTGATTTTTTGAAGGGTTTTTTTGTGTCTCTATCTCTTTCAGTTCTGCTCTGATCTTAGTTATTTCTTGCCTTCTGCTGACTTTTGAATTTGTTTGTTCTTACTTCTCTAGTTCTTTTAATTGTGATGTTAGGGTGTCAATTTTAGATCTTTCCTGCTTTCTCTTTTGGGCATTTAGTGCTATAAATTTCCCTCTACACACTGCTTTAAATGTGTCCCAGAGATTCTGGTATGTTGTGTCTTTGTTCTCATTGGGTTCAAAAAACATCTTTATTTCTGCCTTCATTTCGTTATTTACCCAGCAGTCATTCAGGAGCAGGTTTTTCAGTTTCCATGTAGTTGTGCAGTTTTGAGTGAGTTTCTTAATCCTGAGTTCTAATTTGATTGCACTGTGGTCTGAGAGACAGTTTGTTGTGACCTCTGTTCTTTTACATTTGCTGAGGAGTGTTTTACTTCCAACTATGTGGTCAATTTTAGAGTAAGTGTGATGTGGTGCTGAGAAGAATGTATATTCTGTTGATCTGGGGTGGAGAGTTCTGTAGGTGTCTATTAGGTCCACTTGGTGCAGAGCTGAGTTCAAGTCCTGGATATCATTGTTAACCTTCTGTCTCATTGATCTGTCTAATATTGACAGTGGGGTGTTAAAGTCTCCCATTATTGTTGTGTGGGAGTCTAAGTCTCTTTGTAGGTCTCTAAGGACTTGCTTTATGAATCTGGGTGCTCCTGTATTGGGTGCATATATATTTAGGATAGTTAGCTCTTCTTGTTGAATTGATCCCTTTACCATTATGTAATGACCTTCTTTGTCTCTTTTGATCTTTGTTGGTTTAAAGTCTGTTTTATCCAAGACTAGAATTCCAACCTCTGCTTTTTTTTTTTTTTTTTTTTTTTTGCTTTCCATTTGCTTGGTAGATCTTCCTCCATCTCTTTATTTTGAGCCTATGTGTGTCTCTGCATGTGAGATGGGTCTCCTGAATACAGCACACTGATGGGTCTTGACTCTTTATCCAATTTGCCAGTCTGTGTCTTTTAATTGGGGCATTTAGCCTATTTACATTTAAGGTTAATATTGTTATGTGTGAATTTGATCCTGTCATTATGATGTTAGCTGGTTATTTTGCCCATTAGTTGATGTAGTTTCTTCCTGGCATTGATGGTCTTTACAGTTTGGCATGTTTTTGCAGTGGCTAATACCAGTTGTTCCTTTCCGTGTTTAGTGCTTCCTTCAGGAGTTCTTGTAAGGCAGGCCTGGTAGTGACAAAATCTCTAAGCTTTTGCTTATCTGTAAAGGATTTTATTTCTCCTTTGCTTAGTTTGGCTGGATATGAAATTCTAGGTTGAAAATTCTTTTCTTTAAGAATGTTGATTATTGGCCCCCACTCTCTTCTGGCTTATAGAGTTTCTGCCGAGATATCTGCTGTTAGCCTGATGAACTTCCCTTTGTGGGTAACCTGACCTTTCTCTCTGGCTGCCCTTAACATTTTTTCTTTCATTTCAACCTTGGTGAATCTGACAATTATATGTCTTTGGGTCGCTTTTCTCGAGGAATATCTTTGTGGTGCTCTCTGTATTCCTGAATTTGAATGTTGGCCTGCCTTGCTAGGTTGGGGAAGTTCTCCTAGATAATATCCTGAAGAGTGTTTTCCAACTTGGTTCCATACTCCCCATCACTTTCAGGTACACCAATCAAACGTAGATTTGGTCTTTTCATATAGTCCCATATTTCTTGTAGGCTTTCTTCATTTCTTTTTACTCTTTTTTCTTTTCTCTTCTCAATCTATTTCATTAATTTGATCTTCAATCACTGATACCCTTTCTTCCACTTGATTGAATCGGCTATTGAAACTTGTGCATGCATCATGTAGTTCTCATGCTATGGTTTTCAGCTCCATCAGGTCATTTAAGGCCTTCTGTACACTGCCATTCGTCTAATCTTCTTTCAAGGTGTTTAGCTTCCTTGCAATGGGTTCGAACATCCTGCTTTAGCTCAGATAAGTTTGTTATTACCGACCTTCTGAAGCCTACTTCTGTTAGCTTGTCAGAGTCATTCTCCATCCAGCTTTATTCCCTTGCTGGTGAGGAGCTGCGATCCTTTGGAGGAGAAAAAGCACTCTGGGTTTTAGAATTTTCAGCTTTTCTGCTCTGGTTTCTCCCCATCTTTGTGGTTTTATCTACCTTTGGTCTTTGATATTGGTGACCCACAGTTGGGGTTTTGTGTAGATGTCCTTTTTGTTGATGTTGATGCTATTCTTTTCTGTTTGTTAGTTTTCCTTCTAACAGTCAGGTCCCTCAGCTGCAGGTCCGTTGGAGTTTGCTGGAGGTCCACTCCAGACCCTGTTTGCCTCAGTATCACCAGCAGAGGCTGCAGAACAGCAAACATTGCAGAACAGCAAATATTGCTGCCTGATCCTTCCTCTGGAAGCTTCGTCCCAGAGGGGCACCCACCTGTATGAGGTGTCAGTTGGCCCGTACTGGGAGGTGTCTCCCAGTTAGGCTACACGGAGGTCAGGGACCCACTTGAGGAGGTAGTCTGTTCGTTCTCAGAGCTCAAACACCATGCTGGGAGAACCACTGCTCTCTTCAGAGCTGTCAGACAGGGATGTTTAAGTCTGCATAAGATTCTGCTGCCTTTTGGTCAGCTATGCCCTACTCCCAGAGGTGGAGTCTACAGAGGCATCTGGCCTTGCTGAGCTGTGGTGGGCTTCGCCCAGTTTGAGCTTCCCTGCCACTTTGTTTACCCACTCAAACCTCAGCAATGGCAGACACCCCTCCCTCAGCCAGGCTGCTGCCTTGCAGGTCGATGTTGATCTCAGACTGCTGCACTATCAGTGAGCAAGGCTCAGTGGGCATGGGACCCACCAAGCCAGGCACAGTATATAATCTCCTGTTGTGCTGTTTGCTAAGACCATTGGAAAAGCACAGTATTTGGGCGGGAGTGTCCCGTTTTTCCAGGTAAAGTCTGTCACGGCTTCCCTTGGCTAGGAAAGGGAAATCCCCCAGCCCCTTGGGCTTCCTGGGTGAGGCAATGCCCTGCCCTGCTTCGGCTCACCCTCTGTGGGATGCACCCTCTCTCCAACCAGTCCCAATGAGATGAACCAGGTACCTCAGTTGGAAAAGCAGAAATCACCCGTCTTCTGTGTCGATCATGCTGGGAGCTCCAGACCGGAGCTGTTCCTATTTGGCCATCTTGGAACAGAATCCAGGCATAAATAATTTTTAAGGAAGTAAGCATATTCTTGTATATATTGTCTAAATAATTAAAACGACATGAAGTTGTGGACAAGAACATTTTATCGACTATTAGTTCTTAAAATAAGATTTTTTTGTTTGCTTTCTTCAGCTTTATTGAGGTATAATTGACAAATAAAAAATGTATATATTCAGCCAACCATAGTGGCTCATGCCTGTAATCTCAGTGCTTTGGGAGACCAAGGTGGGAGGATTGATAGAGCCCAGGAGTTCAAGGTTACAATGAGCTATGATTGCACACTGCACTCCAGCCTAGGTGACAATCCTGTCTCTGAAAAAAATATATATATACACCCATACGTATACACACACACACACACACACACACACACACATATATATATATCTTCAAGGAGTACAATGTTTTAATATACACATTGTGAAATGATTACCACAATCAAGCTTATTAACAAATCCATCACCCTCACATATTTACCTTTTGTGTATGGTGTGGTGAGAACCCTTAAGATCTACCCTCTTAGCAGATTTCAGGTATACAATACATTATTAGTAATAACCGTTACCATGCTGTGTGTTAGGTCTCCAGAACTTGCTCATCTTAAAACTGCAAGCTTGTACCCTTTGACTGACATTTCCTCATTTCTCCATCTCCCTGTCCCTGGTAATTACCCTTCTACTCTCTGTTTCTCTAAGTTCAACTTTGTAGATTTCTCATATAAGTGAACATGCAGTATTTATTTTTCTTTGCCTGGCTTATTTCACTTAGCATAACATCCTCCAGGTTCACCCATATTGTCACAAATGGCATTAGTTTCTTCTTTTCTAAGGTGAAATAATATTTTATTTTGTGTATATATATGTCTACACACACACACATATTCATATATATATACCACATTTCTTTATCCACTCATCCATTTATGGACACAGGTTAGTTCCATATCTTGGCTATTCTGAATAGGGCTGCAGGTTGGGCATGGTGACTCACGCCTGTAATCCCAGCACTTTGGGAGGCCGAGGCGGGCAGATCACCTGAGGTCAGGAGTTGGAGACCAGCCTGGTCAACATGGTGAAACCCTGTCTCTACTAAAAATATACAAAAATTAGCCAGGCGTGGTGATGTGCACCTGTAATTCCAGTTACTCGGGAGTCTGAGGCAGGAGAATTGCTTGAACCCGGGAGGTGGAAGTTGCAGTGAGCTGAGATTGTGCCACTGCATTCCAGCCCAGGTGATGACAGAGCGAGACTCTGTCTCAAAAAAAAAAAAAGAAAAAAAAAATAGTGCTGCAATGAATCTGGGAGTGTAGATTTAGCTTTGATACTGATTTTCTTTCTGTTGGATATATAACCCAAAGTAGGATAGCTGCATCATATGGTAGCTCTATTTTTAATTTTTTGAGAGACCTCCATATTGTTTTCCATAATGGCTGTACTAATTTACATTCCCACTAGCGATGTACAAGGGTTCCTTTTTCTCTACATCATCACCAACACTTGTTATCTTTTGACTTTTTGATAATAGCCATTCTAACAGATGTGAAGTGATATCTTATTGTGGTTTGGATTTGAATTGCCCTGATTATTAGTGATTTTTAGTATCTTTTCATATACCTGTTGGCCATTTGTATGCCTTCTTTAGAGAAATGTCTATTCTGGTCCTTTGCCTATTTTTAAATCAAGTTAGTTGTTTTTTTTTGCTATTGAGTTGTATGAGTTTTTTGTATATTTTGGATATTAACTTCTTATTAGGTATATGGTTTGTAAATAATCGTTCCCATTCCACAGGTTGCTTTTTTGTTTTACTGATTGCTCCTTTGCAGTGCAGAAACTTTTTAGTTTGATGTATTCCCACTTGTTTTTGCTTTTGTCGACTGTGCTTTTGGTGTCATATTAAAAAATCATTGCCAAGACCAATGCCACAGAGCTTTCCCCCTGTTTTCTTCTAGTTTTATAGTTTTACATCTTAAACATTTAATTATGTTATTATTAAATTAATAATTAATAAAAATGAATATTTACTTATTTAATATTTAATTCATTTTCTTTCTTTCTTTCTTTCTTTTTTTTTTGAGACGGAGTCTTGCTCTGTCGCTGGGGCTGGAGTGCAGTGGCCGGATCTCAGCTCACTGCAAGCTCCGCCTCCCGGGTTTACGCCATTCTCTTGCCTCAGCCTCCGGAGTAGCTGGGACTACAGGCGCCCCCACCTCTCGCCCGGCTGTTTTTGTATTTTTATAGAGACGGGGTTTCACCGTGTTAGCCAGGATGGTCTCGATCTCCTGACCTCGTGATCCGCCCGTCTCGGCCTCCCAAAGTGCTGGGATTACAGGCTTGAGCCACCGCGCCCGGCCTAATTAATTTTCAACTGGTTTTGTGTATGATATGAGATAAAGATCCAAATTTTTTAATTAATATCCAGTTTTCCCAGCACCACTTATTGAAGAGACTATCCTCTCCCCATTGTGTATTCTTGGTGCCTTTATGGAAGAATAATTGACCATATATGCATGGATTTATTTCTGGGCTCTCTATTCTGTCCCATTGGTTTATGTTCCATTGGTCTATGTGTCTGTTTTTATGTCAGTACTATACTTTTTGGATTACTATAATTTTGTAAATATAATTCAAAATTAGGAAATGTGATGCCTTCAGTTTTGTTCTTGCTCAAAATTGCTTTAGTTATTTGGGGGCTTTTGTGGTTCCATATGCATTTTAGGATTTTTTTTTTCTTCTATTTTTGTGAAAAATGCCACTGGAATTTTGATAGGGACTACTTTAAATCTGTAGATTGCTTTGGGTGTTATGGACATTTTGACAATGTTGATTCTTTCAACCCCCATCACTTTTTTGAGGGCATAATTATATAAAGTTCTAGAATGTTAGATCTAATAGAATTGTCTTCTTCAGTCATAATGATGAGGAAACTGAGACGGAGAGAGATGGAGTGATTTCCCTGGGATCACACAATCATAATGGCTTGTACAAGTGGGGTTCCAACTGTTTGCCAAGCACTGTTGTAAGTACTTAATGCATGTAAATGTATTACTGCATTTAATCCTCATAAAGCCTTATATTACCTTCATTTCCTCAACTTTTTATTTATAAATGATTTTAATTTATAGAAAAGTTGCAAGAAGAGTATAATGGCTCAACCAATTTTGCCACGTTAGCATTGTCTCAGTACCTCTCACTCTCTCTTTCTACACACAAACACCCCTGAACCTCTTGACCTTTCACCCCTAAATGAATATATGTGTCTCCTGCTATCAATGATGTACTCCTACATAACCATACCACATTTATTCTCTCAGGAAATTTAACATTAATACCATAATATTTCCCCAATTTCCCAAAAATAAACTTTGTAGCTCTTTTTAAACAGTTGGTCCAGGATGCAGTCAAGGTTCACACTTCTTTTTTTTTTTGAAATGGAGTCTGACTCTGTCACCAGGCTGGAGTGCAGTGGTGTGATCTTGGCTCACTGCAACCTCAGTCTTCCGGGTTCAAGCGATTCTCCTGCCTCAGCGTCCCAAGTAGCTGGGGACTACAGGTGTGTGCCACCATGCCCAGCTAATTATTGTATTTTTAGTAGAGATGGTGTTTCACCATGTTGGCCAGAATGGTCTCCATCTCTTGACCTCATGATCCACCTGCCTCAGCCTCCCAAAGTGCTGGGATGACAAGCGTGAGCCACTGTGCCCAGCCAAGGTTCACACTTTCCATTTCATTGTCACATTGTCAAGCCTCTAAAGAGTTCCCAACGTTTTT